>NC_057345.1:202984738-203289521 GCF_016509475.1 Prionailurus bengalensis
GCTATGCACAATTATTTATTAAATGACTTCTGATAACTCCTATTGTAAAGAAACACGCTTCACTTGGTCTAACCCAGTGTTTTCCAAATGCATTTCACCAGAAAACTCCACAATCGTGTAGCACTTATCGAGGACCTAAGGCACAGCGGCCCATAGAAAACTCAGAAAATACTGCCTCGGGACACTATTTCTCTCCCCTCGCTTCCCTCCTTAGAAATTAGAGCTTCTCTAAACTTTATTCTGGGGTTTTCCAAGTGCTTTACCAAATATCATAACATTTGAAGATTTCAAACTATCTTTCAAGTTTTCTTCCTTTTTCTTCTTGGAAACAGAGCCCCAAGCAATCACAGTTACGTAAGTGTATCTCAGAAAGGTAATACTCATGTCTTTTATTCAGATCAGAAGGGTGAAAGATTGTAGTACTTGAAAAAAAGAGGGAGAGAAATCCTTTTCTTCTAACAGATTTTATCAGTTTCTAGGAATTGCTGAAAATGTGCTTATAATAGTAAATGTCAAAGATTAACACTTCTCAACTCCCTTAAGAGGTCACCTGCCAGACATTTATTCCGATACAAAGTACTTTCTGTGAAGGATTGCTTTACAAGGAACACAAGTAATTTAAAGTAAAATACTCTAAAAGAAAACGAGAGTTGTTGTTTTTGTTTTGAATAGAACATTTTAATAGCTAAATGGTTTCCCGTCCCAGAAATAGTTGTATTCAAAAACAGAGCTTTGCTGAATTCCCAGGAATGGCTCCATAATATGGGTTTCGAGCTGCAGGAGGAGTATCTGGGGAGGGGAGGGACGTTATTTTTATCCTTCAAATCACTCCACGCAGGCAATCGCACCTCTATCTCTCAGGTTTGTTGGGATCTTGCTCCTCTTCGTATCTCCTTCTGAATTCCTGGACTTGACGGGCATTGAAATTTGAGTCCCGGCTCCATCGCTAAGTCACTGGGTAGTGTTTCTTAAACGACTTTTATCTCAGTTTGGTTATCACTAATTACAAAAGAACACTGTTTGATAACGCTGTGTTGTTGTGAGAATAAAACTGGAACAGGTACGAAGTCCCTAGCACCCTGCCTGACACACAGCAGGCACCACGAAAGTGTTAGGCTGCAGATAGACACTTGCCTTGGCAAACTGCAGGCACGAAGGGCAACCAGAAGCCAAATGTTGCCTCAGTGGCTCCAGAGCGTGGCCTCAGAGGTTTCCGTTTAACACGGAAGAGTGAGTGCAGGTTTGTCCTCCCAACTCGCAACAACCCGAGAGGAGACTCAAGAAGGCCGCTGGCTCACCAGCCAGCCCCGTTTCTCTAGCACCGCATCCCAGTCATTCCACGATGGCAGCCACTTGCACCACGTGCTAGGGTGCCTGGCCCTTGGAAAGGGAGGCTCAGGGAGTCTTCATTGCTTCTGCTCCTTTGCAGTCGTGGCCACAAAAATCACACAAGAGAGTGGGCACAGAGAGAGGCTTAGTAGACTGGGATGGGGGCAGGGGCCAGGAAGCAAGCATGTTCTCAGCCAGATGCCAAGTTCAGTAGCTGGAATAAAAACCATCCTGACCCCTAAGACCCAGAGGTCACCATCTAGAAACGGAAAACCATCCCCAATAAATTGTCGCCAGCCACAGTATCTCTGGATTGCAAAAGAAGCTGGATTGCCTGAGTTCGGCCTTAGTTGCTCCCTTTCACTGCCCCCCATTTTCATTCCTTAAGAGGATAAAAAGCTTTTGCACTACTAGGTATTCGTCTGAAGAATACAAAAATGCTGATTTGAAGGAGCACATGCACCCCAATGTTCATAGCAGGATTATCAACCATAACCAAACTATGGAAAGAACCCAAATGTCCATCGACGGATGAATGGATAAAGAAGATGTGGTATATATATACAATGGAATATTACTCATCAGTCAAAAAGAATGAAATCCTGCCATTTGCCACAACGTGGACGGAACTAGGGTGTATTATGCTAAGCTAAATAAGTCAGTCAAAGACAAATATCAGATGATTTCACTCACATGTGGAATTTAAGAAACACAACAGATGAACGAACGTAGGGAAGGGAAGGAAAAATGAGATAAAAACAGAGAGGGAGGCGTCTGGGTGGCTCAGTCGGTTCAGCGTCTGACTTCGATTTGGGTCATGATCTCATGGTCGTGAGTTCGAGCCCCGCATTGGGCTCTGTGCTGATAGTTCAGAGACTGGAGCCTGCTTTGGATTCTGTGTCTTCCTTTCTCTCTGCTCCTCCCCGCTCATGCTCTCTCTCTCTCTCTCTCTCTCTCTCTCAAAGATAAATAAACATTAAAAAAAGAGAGAGAGAAGGAAGCAAACCATAAAAGACTCTTAAATACAGAGGACAAACTGAAGGTTGCTGGAGGGAAGGTGGGTGGGGCGATGGGTTAAATGGGTGATGGGCATTAAGGAGGACACTTGTTGGGATGAGCACTGGGTGTTATATGTAAGTGATGAATCCCTGGGTTCTACTCCTGGAACCCATATACACGGCATGTTAACTAACTTGAATTTAAAACATTAAATAACTAGATAGGTAGATAGATAGAGAAAGAAAGAAAGAAAGAAAGAGAAGAAATAGAGGCTTTTGGACCCAAGTGGCAACTATGACTTCCTGGAAGGCGGGGATGGGTTGCTGTGACAAGTGTGACCTTACCCCAACACAGCTCTTCAACAGCTTTATCTTAAGGCCTGCCGGACCGCAGCCCGCCTTTGCTATTTTGTTCCCCTTGGTTTCCAGAGGCTGGGCTCTGTGGGCAAAGCCAGATCAGCAAACGCCTGCCTCGACTGTGGACCCCTCCACCCTTCCAGCCTCCACTTCGCATCCCCCAGCCTAAGGGATAGGCTCTCTTCTCCTCTCCGTGTTCCTCCAGAAATCCCCCGGGGGGTCTCAAGTGTCACCTGCAGCCAGAGCTCCCGTCTGGCCTGCGGGGCTTTGCGCAGTCCCGGAGCCCCAGTCACCCCGGGCCAACCAGAAAGCTGAAAGGCCTGGTGTTGCCGACCGGAGGATGATGGGTCTGCCGGGCTGAAAGCATTCCAGTCTCCCACATTCAGTAGGAAGAGGTGCGTGGTGGGGAGGAGAGGTCACTAATGCCGATGGTTTATGTTTTCCCAAGCCAGCATTCCTTGCAAACAGCTGTGTTTATACAACAGCGGGGAGAGGGAGAGAGGGAGAGAAAGGACAGTGTCCTGGGGATGACATCACTCTGTCCCGTCTGCTTCAGCTCCGACCACGGGGGCAGGACGAGGTGGGCCGTGAAAGTCACGGCAGGCTGGCACTCGAGAGTTTGTACGTGCATGTGTTTATTAGATATATAATCTCCCCACTGTCCACTCTGCACCCTCGCCACTCCCTCCCAGAGCATCCTAATACATTTTGCAGAACACAGGTTTCCCTAGAACAGCACCCTCCGAGGAAGGCCAGATTTGGGGGCTCGTGTTCACTCCTTCTAATCTCTTTAACAAACCCCCCTCACTGAAGGAAAGCCTGACAGGAGGCAGAGTCATTAAAGTGAATTAAAATGCATCCAAGAAGAGATTAGCCCCCAAAGCCATTCCCATATCAGACAAAGGCCCCTTTCATGCAGACTCCAGCCGCTTGGAGCCCTGTAAGCAGAGATTAGGGAACAAATTCTCAGAACCCAGAAGCCCTGGATCCTTGGGCCCCGGGCCAGCACAGCCTACTCCGGCTCGACCTTAAGAACTCAGCTTCTGCTGAGGCCACATTTGGCTTCTGAAGACTCGGATGGAGAGGGAGGGGGCTCCACGGGGGCAGATGTAGCCCCCCTCCCCTGAGCTGGGTCTGTCCCTAACACACCTCAGAGGCACAAGGCCCTCACCCCTTCCCGTACCTTTTCAGAGGACGTGATGGTAATCCCAGCCTCCTGCCTCACCGTTTTAGGTAGGATGTCCTTGCCCCCCACACCCCCCGGGGTACAGGCACAGTCCCTTCTGAACGCCCCCACCTCATCTGCAGCCGCCTGGCTGAGCATTTCTTTTGCGTTGGGCTGAGCATAACACGGTGTGGACACAGAGAGATGGCAGAGTAAGATCCCTGCTGTGAAGGCACCGACTGGATGATTGAAGAAGACAGAGACGTTAAGCGCGAGCACATTAAATATCATACGGACCTAATGCAGGTTGTCTGCGAAGATGCAGGAGGCTCACCAAGCACCATCAATTCCATACCCGGAAGGCTCAGGACGACGTCATATTGAAAGTGACACACGAGCCGAGTCTTGAAAGGGGAGGACATATTCGCTAGGTAAACTTGGGCTGGAGATGGGGGAGGCAGGAGGAGGGAGAACATTCCAGGCCAAGGGTGCCGCGCGACCAAAGGCACTGAGCATGGCAGGGCATGCCGCCCTAAGTAGGCTCCCAGGTTCTTCACCAGAGGAGCGGAGCATCGGAGGAGCAGTCCTGCGAGAGATGACGTGAGAGGTCCACGGGGGGCCGGGTGGGAAAGGCCCTTACGCGCCAATCTGCAGAGTCTGAAGAAATGTAGTCTTTGAACTTCGGAGTTGCTGGGGGATTTTAAGCAAGCGACGGTCCATAGTCAGCCGTGTTTTTAAGATAGATCACTCCGGGAGATGTCCAAGGCTGGCTGCAGGGGGACCAGGTGGAAAATTTCTCTTAAGAACCCAGGGAAGAGTTGGTGAGATTTGATGGGTGGTGGTGACAACACGGGTTGGTGAGAAGGAACACATATTTAAGGCATACCAAAGGGAGAGAAAAATAGAAAAATGGCCTTAATCTGATACGACGAGTGAGGGAAATGGAAGACTCTAGAATGATTGCAGGACCTGGTGGCTGGAGGGTGGTCAGTCTCCAAAACAGGGGTTTCAGGGGAAGAAAGCTGCTGGGGAGAAGACACCTGCCCCGTCTTGGGCACGAGCTCCAGCCTCTCAGACTTCCCCCCACTCCCCCACCCCACCCTACCCGCCTCCCCGGCTTCAGCCGAAGTTTCAGCTGCTGGTTCTGGGCACCTGCCACCAGTTCAGAGCGGGTGCGGCCTGGCTCCACCTCGGCCTGGGCTCTTTCCCTGGGACGTCTGTTCTCTGGCCTACAGTGGTGTGCATGCCTGATGAAACAGTTGGGCACCCACATGTATACAACCCAGAAGCACAGGAGAACTAATGCCCACGGGGCACCCAGTAGGTGATGAGAATGATGGGAAATGCTTCCCCTTCTCAGAAGGGTCACCCCATTGTCCATGGCCAACTTGGCAACCTATCTTTGTACTGGATCCTGTGCTGTATCTCCTGTTGCAACCTCCTTTGCTCTCACTCCTCCTTGGAGTCCCAAATAAACTATCCACATATGGGATGGTTAATTTTATATGTCAGCTTGGCTGGGCCACAGTGCCAAGATATGCGGTAAAACATTTTTCTGGGTTTCAGTGAGGGTGTTTTTGGAGGAGATTAACATTGAAATCAGTGGATTTGAGAAAAGTGCCTAATGCAGGTGGGCCACATCTAATCAGTTGAAGGGTCACATAGTGTAAAAGACTGCCCTCCCCCAAACAAGAGGGAATCCTGCCAGCAGATGGCCTTCTGCTTTGCACTGCAGTATCAGCTCTTCCTGGGTCTCTGGCCTGCAGGTCTACCCTGGGATTTCGAACTTGCCAGCCTCCATCGTGTCATGAGCCAGCTCTCTAAAATCGATCTCTTTCAACAGGAATGTGGACTTGGGAGTCACCCATCTGCAAATGGTCCTAGAAGCCAGAGGAGGCATAGAGGGAAAGAGATAGGACATAGATCCTTCAAAGACTCAAAAAATCATTATGTTAGATTCCTGGTCTTCACCCAAAATAAATGAACTCAACTGCTTTGTACCAACTTATTTAAATGTTTTGAAAGAAGGGGGAAAGGGGGATATCTCATTAAAATAAATGAAAGCTCACTGTGCCCATAAAGGATGAGCATCATCAGGGGGATCACAATCTCAACCTGAGATGTTTAAAAACCATTGCACTTTTTTCCCTGCTGTTCCATATGAAGTCCCATTGCCTGCGGCCCCCAGGTGACAGTGATCACTACCGCGGGCTAGACTTTTAGTCCCTTTTCCGCATTGGCCACGTCATTCTAGCCCCCAAAGCAGATGGAAGGTCCTCAATGGCCACATTCTTCACTCTGGCCCCACGGCATCCTGGCACAGACAGGGGTGGGAATGGCAACAATGAAGTTCGTGTCCTGGCTCTAATCACTGATTCTTCCTGTACGTCACTTCCCTTCCCTGGCCTCAGTCTTCTCACACAGGAAATGGGCGAGTTGAACCAGCCGCCCCTTAAGGTCCCTTTTGTATCTAGCGTTCTAAGATGTCACATGCTTATTCCCAGCATGTCACTCCCTTTTAGAGAAGCTTGCGGTAACTCCCATGATGCCCTTCTCTTCAGCATTGGCTTTCAGGCCGCTTTATCGGCTGAGCAGCATGTGTTCAAGTCAACACCATGCACACACACACGGCACCTACCACATACATCTATATGCACGACTCCATGGTCTGTGTCCACTCCAGTATCCCTGCCCCCACATGGCCTTCCTTGCCTCTTCTGTCTTCATTGGCATCTGCATAGGAAAGTTCTGGAGCGGGCTGCAGATGTAAAAGCTCAGGGACAAGAAAAAGGCAACAAGTATGCCAATGAATATTTAAAACAAATTTCCCCCAACCTACCCTTTAAAAACTGAAAAAGCTATTTGACTTAGCGACTTCATCAGCCATCAGGGAAAACCCTTTTCTTATTTAGTTCTTGGAGGAATTTTGACACACTTTCATCTTGTAATTATTTGTACTGATTTTAACACCTGTGCACATTCTGCAGCCTCCGACACTCTTCTGTTGCTGACGCTGTACAAAACACTGAGAGCCTGCATTCACGGGCCAAGAATCTCACTGGTCATGTTCACAGGGGAAGGAAGCCATTGCCTCCAAGATGGAGGCTCACTGACATGGCCGAGCCCTGAATGTCTCCAGGATCATGCCAGGAGCCCACTGGCCTCTGATCACCCCATCGGAAAGACAGAGCTCACTCCCCGCCAAGTGTTTCTCTTTCAGACTCATGTTTTCTTCCTTCAAGAAAACCTATTTGCAAATATATCCGTTTACACTTTTGTTCCATGTTTTATTATCTAGCCGGACTATAAGACCCTCATGGAAAGGTACCCGTTGAACCACGGCACCCCAGCCCCAGCATATAATAGATGCTCCACAAACGCTTCCGGAACGTGGATTCGTGAAGCAGCTGGGCCAAAAATACAAGACATTAAATCTTATGACAGAATTAACAACCCCCAAGCTTCAGCTGTGCTCTCACTTGCAGACTGAGAAAATTAAAATGGGCTGAAAAACATCCAAGTTCTGAGGGCCGTGAGGTCCTGGAACAAGTTGAAATAGAAAGAACAGCACTGGACTAAGAGCCAGGAAGTCTGAGTTCAAATACCAGCTGGTTCTTTATCAGTATATGACCTTGGGCAAGTATCTTATTCTTTGTCTCTATCTCCTATAAAAAGAGGAAATTATACCTGATCAGTGTTTTTTCAAGGTTTCAGGACTTCATTTTTTTTTATACAGCAGATCAAAGTAGCATTTCAGTGGCATACAAAATTTCTTAAGTTCTAAATGTATAATATTTACTTGATTTTTCACATGAACAATGGGACTAATGAGGTTGCTTCGATGAATACAAAAACATCAGATCCAGAGCTATGGACAAAAGCTGACACTTTGTGATCAATTTAATTACACCCTATCAAAATTCAGGTTTACACAGACAAACAGTTGAAAAATGGTTACTCCTCAGATAACCCTGTCTGATTTCCAACTGTGTGCCCAACAGAATAATCAGGGATGGCAGAGAATGGTTAGCCAGTAGACTACATTTACCAGAGTCCCTCACAGTGAGATGGGTCCGTGTGACACATTTCCAGCCAATAGCACATGAGCGGAAAGAGGCTCACAGCCCCCACCCTCAAAGAATCTCTGAGACCATTTTCTGTGTTCTTTGCTCTTCTGCTGGCTTGATAGAGAGGGACACAGAATGCCTGGAAGTCCTAGGTGAATGATGATGGAGCCACAAGATGGAAGAAGCCTGGGCTCCCACACCTCTACTTGAAGGAAAGCTGGCCAGCATTCAGAAACACCTGTCTTAGGCTTTATTCTTTGAATGTACTTAATCCATGATGTTATTTTTTTTTTTTTGCTGTAATTAGCATTACCCTAATTACCTGGCAATACAAATGAACTTTTTAAGGTTCTCAAATGCATTAAGATGTGGTCTACGATACGTGTCATTTTAATGGGAGCTTTTAAAATAGTTACATGTTTTTCAGAATGAAATGTGAATAAAAATAAATGTTTGTCATACCCCTGAAACTCCTTTATGAGGTCCCAGGTCTTTATGAAACGTATTTGAAAATTCCTGGGCCAGGACTAGAGGCTTTCAAAGATGCTTTCTCGAGCCAACGTATTATTGTTGAGTTGTATTGGTCTTTATGAAGAGGAATTAACTCCTTTCGCCTCTCAAATAAAACAGCATCTAAGAAACTCCATGGACATACTTGGTATTTCTAGCTTAATTGTTGCATATTTCGAGGGGGAGGTTCCTTCCTTAGAGAACTTTGGTTCCAGGATCTTCTTTCTTTTAGATGTAATATGCTAAAAATGGCCTGAAAATCTGTCAAGCGATGACATAAGTTGTCTGGAAGGTCTTTCAAAGCAAAGGAAAAGTTAGAGCCATTTTTTCATGGGTTCTATTTATATGCAAATGCATTAATAAATGGCACTTTGATAAATCTCACAATTACTAACAAGAACAGAAACAAGCAAGGCCATTTTCTTCTGCTGTGGTCTTTCTTTAGGAACCATTAATGCTCAGAAGCTGGGGGATTACCACAATGACCTCCTCAGTGTGCGGTCACGGTAATAAATGGATGCCAGGCCACAGATCAGAAACTCCCCGAGCCACAGGGAAACCCAGCCTTAACCCGCAGGCAGGACAACCCAGGAACTTCTTCTAGACGCATAGCAGGGCCAGTCGCTGAAGGAGACAGAAAGAGAATAGCAATGTGGAAAACCTTGACGTTTCCTAGATTCTAAATTTATCTCAACTTAGTAATGTTCACCTCTGGGGACTGTAGTATGCTATCAATCTTCGGGAAGTTTAAGACCTCAAAGGGCCAAGTATCATCATTGCCTGCCAAGCTTGAGAGCCTTGAAAAGAGGTGTTAGCCTAAAGGATAAGGGAGAGATTCAAAGACACTTTGGATTGAGGCATCCCTGAGTTTGAATCTAATGCTTTTCATGCTGCTGTGTGACCTGAGGCAAGTTACATAACCACCCTGAGCCAGCCAGCAGCTTATAGTGTAATGGCAACTAGACAGGAGCTCGGGGTCCAACCTGGCCCAGCCCTGAGAACCCATGCCCAGCCGCAGGCCTCTGATCCGCATTCAGCTTCACTTTGCCCCATGGTTCTAAAGCACCCTAAGTGCAGAAACTCCCAGAAGGAGAGGATGCTCTGTCCTTGCAGGCCAGAGACTCAGAAGCCACTGAGTCCTTGCCCAAGTTATGTGGTAGAAAGGGAGGGGTGTTTTCCTTTTTTTTTTTTCTTTTTCTTTCTTTTTGTTTTTCTTTTGCAACACACTTGAGAAGCTTGGGGGAAAGAAGCTTTGTGAGCCCCTGCAAAGATGTAACTCTAGATGGCCTCCCAGCTGGGCCCGGCCTGCCAAGTGTCAAGCTGGAGACCACAGGGAGAAGGAGGGTTTCCGCACAAAAGAGGCATGGGTCTCCGGGAGCAGATGATTCAAGAGTGAACCAAAATAAACTTGTCACAGTCTGAATGCTAGGACAGGCAAAAACTAACTCCCAGTGCAGAAGGCCTCCCGTCTCCTGGGCCAGACTGGAGACTGGTGCTTGGAGAAGTAGTAAAAAATGGCTCATATCCACTCTCCACTACATGGAGCTGGCCTCTGCCAAAACACCAGAAGACGATGCGGCACGGCTGACACGTCTTTCTGACTCTCTGGCCGGTCTGGTCCGTCCTATCGCATCATGCCTAAGTCCCAAGGTCTGACCATGGAAAAAAAAGAACCTCACTGCATTCTCCCTCCATAGAGATTGTATCCCTATTCTGCTGCTGTTTTATTTCTCAGGCCAGTCCCTGTACCGGACTCAGTTTGCTTTCTCTCCGCGTTTCCTTGGCCCCGTCTGCCCCCAGACCTCAGTTGCTTGCACAGTGGAGAGCCCCTCCTGTCACGACTCTATCACCTCATCTTCTAAAAGCGCCGGCTGCCTCAGCCTGCTCCCAGAGCAGGAGCTGGGCTTCGGTGTGGCCTCGAGCAGGCCTGTTCTGGGACGAGACTCAGCAACTCCAGCACCCAGGTCTGATCTGGCTGGATTCGTGGATGCTCTGCCTTTCCCAGCAGCCCAGCAGCTGCCTAAAGGGGTGAACTCTGAGTAACGACAGGCAAACAATACAGAGGATCCAGCTGATCAGTTCTGCTCACTGCTGTCCAGAGTAGAGCCTCCGAAGGACTGTTCCAAGATATCCCAAGATTCTCCCTTCCGATCGCTCCCGAGAGATGTCCCCTGTGCCCCCGCGACTTGCTGCGTGTCTTCTTGTAAGACTGTGGCCAACTCCATAATGTACTACTTTGGATCTCCTTCCCTTCCTTCCCTGCCTCCTCGTCTGTATCCCTCACTCTTGCTGCCCTCAGATCGCACTCTCGAAAAAACCATTAGCCTCAGGCTCTCTGTGCTAGAGAATGTAGCCTAAAACAGCCCTCATTAGAGCTTCTGTCTCCAGCTGGAGGAATTAATTTGGGCAGGCTGCCCTCACCTCCACCCACTCAGTTCTCCTATTTTCTCCCTCTTCAAACAGTACACCTCCCAAAAGGAAGTGATTGTTATGCCAATGACTGATAGCCGCTCTTTCTTCATTTCAGGTATTTCTGGTTTTACACCTTGAACCTGGAGTCTCAGGATGCCCTTGGTCGATTTCTCAAAAATAAGATATAAATCCATGTACATGCCTCTCCCAGGATCTAAAAAGAAAGAAAACCTCATTCACGTAGACCCCACCGCTCACCCCAAGCCAGCTCCACATTTGTGCAGCAAAAAAGACCCAGACTAATGGTGTCCAAAGCCAGAGTTCACCCTGGAGTAGCATTGCCCAAAGTCCAATCCCTACAACGCCGGTCGAGTGAGATATTAAAAAGCAGATAGTTCTATTCTTAAACACAGCTGGGTGCCTGAGGATTAAACAAAACGAAATCGTTCCCCTGACCCTCTAGGGTTATCCGAGGGTTTACTGCAATATCGCCTGGCGTTCGTCTCCAAGGGACGAGTTTATGCCACTTTCAGAATTTGCTGGAACACACCCTTTTCTCCCTGAGCATCTCATAGGATTGATCCTACACAAGATACTCCGTTCCTATGCTTCCCGATGTGGCAGAAATTCTAGACGAACCAGTTCCTGGGAAGAAGTCTCTCCAGTTACAGAATCTTTGGGTCCCTGCTGAAAATACCACTATAGCTGTCTAGAGTCAGTCTTACCCTACCACCTAGAGGCCTCATAGAACTAATAGAAGCCGAGGTTAACCACGAAGAACGAATCTTGGGCAAAGTCTACTTCCTTCTTCCTATTCTCCATCCACAGAATGATTTGTATTCATGATTCACCCACTTCTTTTCCACATAACGCTACAGCTACTCCTCCTTCCCCACCTCTAGCCGCTGTCCACCTGACTATTCAAATCCCCACAGAAAGAAGAAACTGAGGTACAGCTCACCGCCCCCCTCCCAAGCTGCCTATTCACACGCATGCCCCTACCTGACTCAACTGAGGTCAGCAGTTACTGAAGGTTCAAGGAGTTCTGTCCTCCCCACCCCCCACACCCAGTAGTGCTCCCTAAAGTCGCTTTTCAGTTTGGGATTAATACAGTGCAACGAGAAAGTTGCCTGCTGTTAGTCCTGGGGGTGAAAGCTGCCATCACTACATAAAATCTCGGGAGTGAAGGCTTCAGTAAGCAAAGCAGGCTAATGAGTCCCGGCCCTCTGGTAAGAAGCAGCGGAAACGAGCTGCTGGGGAAAGCCAGTGTCCCACATAAATCCACGTGTTAGCGGGCCTGCCTGCTGGAGCAGCAGAGGCATGCAGGGAGAAGGCGGCGAGGCAGGGCCAGGACAGAGCATGGAGCTGGGAGCGGTCCACAGAGACCCCCTAAACCCGCCCCTTCATTTTGCACAGGGCGAGACAGAGGTCCGGAGAAGTAAACCTGCTGGTCCAAGACCACCGCAGAAGTTCGTGCTGAGCTAGGAGCTAGAGCTCTGGGTCAATCTTCCCAAAGCAAAACCCGGGACAGCTCAGCCAAGCTATTTTGAATCAAAGCCTCTCTCTGGGTCTTGCAGACATGAACGTGTGCCTCTGACATTTGGGGAGGGGAGCCGGTGATATCAGCAATGGAGCGAAAATTGGAAGGTGGAGACTATGTTTAATCTCTGCGCCTCTGTTTCCTCCTCTCTAAAGGCAGGGGGTGCACGCCACTGAAATGGAGAAATGATGCTAACGTTCTTACGAGGAAATTGGAAGGATAATCTGTATTCCAGATTTTCCCATCGCGACTGGTAACTAAACCTGATTTAACACTTTAATTAGAGGGACTCGTTGTTGGAACACGGAACAGAGAGGAGCGGAGGAAGAATAAGAACTCTGAGCTCTGTTCCTCCCTGGTCTAACTAAACAGAACACTGATCCTTTCAACACTCGAGGACCTGTCGAGCCCCCTCCTGGGCAGCAAAGACTCTCACCCTAAGAGGGAAGAAAGAGCACCTATTTGGTGGTCTTTACATTTAATACAATTCTCCTTTAGCCATGCAGTGCATGGGGAAGACAGCACCATGGGTAGACAGCCCAAACCTTAGCTAATGGGAAAGTTTCGTGGAGTCCCAAGGAGTCCCTCAGATTCCAGCACTCTGGAAACCTTGCCCTGGCTTCTGGCAGCTCTCCAAGCCCAGACACACAGGCTCTGCACACCGTGTTCCATGAGCATGCCATGTGTGAAGGGTGCTCCAGAGCCAGGGGAAGTGATAGCTCACAGGGAAGGAGTGCTCCAGGAGACTCCTTCTCAACGTCAGTTCTTATTTCCTGTCCTCCTGCAGGGCTGGCATTCAGATGATCTTCTCATCTCCGGCTTTTGGAAAAATACAGCCAGAAAAAAAAAAAGTGCTTCCTGCCAATCCGGCGTCCTCTCCACTCAGTTCCCAGCCCGAGTGGAACGTGAGACACATAATGCCACTCTGAGAAAGCCCCACCCCTCAGGACCTCGCGCCCTCTGCTTGTTTGACCAGGGGAGAGCAAGGGCATCTTTATCTAGTGTGCCTTCTAGCTCTGTGCCTTAGGGACTGTAGGACCTAAGATTTGATGGCAAAACAAAATGGGACAGACCAACATTCCCCAGAGTACTTCGTCAACCAAAATCCATGCACACTCTCAAACACATCAAACAGTTCCTCTGTGAGTATCTTTTCTTAACCCAGCAAATGCGACTCTGCAAAGCTGTTGGACAAAGGCCTCTGATGAAGAGCCACCAATCATGTTATGGCACTTTGCCCCCCGTGTCCCCGGTCCAGAACAAGTCTCCCCTTGACCTCTCTGACAAGCTGCCAAATGCTTCTTTGTCAATATTGTCCAAGAAAGGGAAGGACTGGGAAGGTGGGACAAACTGGGAGGATGCTAGAAGACCGTACAGACTGGGCAGAGGCTCGGCTGCCTCAACCCTTTTCTGGTGAGCAGAGACAGGCGATCTAACCTTCATCCTTCCTCTCTGACACCTCCAGATTCCCCTTGGCCCACCTGAGCTTTCTCGGGCTCTATTCCCCCCAGAAACTGGCAGACCATCCTCTCTCAACCAAACCCTCACCAGCCACCCCTGGGCCTTATTTGTGCAATGGGGAAGGGAAACTGGCCCAGCAGGAAAGGGCATGATGTCTCTCCTTTTCTGCAAGACTCGAGATCCAAGTCCCCAGCCCACCCTAGGCAAGGAAACTAAGACAAGAGAGACTCATGGGGCGCCCGGGTGGCTCAGTCTGTTAAGCGACCAACTCTTGATTTTGGCTCAGGTCATGATCTCATGGTCTATGAGTTTGAGCCCCACATCAGGCTCCGTGCTAACAGTGCAGAGCCTGCTTGGGATTTTCTCTCTTGCCTCTCTCTCTGCCCCTCCCCAACTCATCCTCCCTCTCTCTCTCTCCCTCTCTCTCTCTTTCTCTCTCTCAATAAATAAAGAAACTTTGAAGAGACTCAGATGTGGGGTTCTGATCCAGCCCCCAAGGTTAAGATACCTCTTCCTCAGAGAGAAGCCTGCTCTGCATGTACTGAGGCAGAGTGGTGACCCAGGGAGAGAAAATCCTAAACTGTACAACAGGTTCTCAACATACTTCTTGGAAGCCTTCTAGAACATACTGCGAATTCCTCTTGGGTAATGTCACGAAAGAGCCAAGTTGTCACGGACTGCACACACCTCAGGTGCAATTCATCATCCCTTGGACCCAAGAGGCTGCATGGTGGGGCCATGCCCTCTGAGGGTCTGGACACCTCTGGCTGATTCCAACAGAGATACTCGGCCCCCGAGCCCCTCCCAGGATTGATCATCTACTCAGGCTTATTTCCAAGAGGAAAAATCACAAACCAGAGTTTCTTAGGGCTGAAGACAATCAAGAAACTGCCTCGATTCTCTCTTAGGGCCCCCAACGAGAGCCATGACTAAAAGATCCCCAGGAAGTCGACTTATAGTTCTTTTGAAATGCCTAAGAGATTGGTAACTCAGGCTTATTAACCTTGGGGAAAAGTCTCCAAAATGTCTACACAAAACCCCTCTACTTCTACTGCCACCAAAACCCACTTTCTCATATCCTCCAAAGCCTTCCTTGGCTCCCTAGTGCCCAGAGAAATTAATTCTAAACTCCTGGCACTCTACTGAAAGCCCTCCGTGACCTGTACCCAGTCTACAATCCTAAACTGAGTTCTCACTGAGCCTATTCATGCACTCCGTGCCCGAGCTGAGCCACGCCAGTCTGGTCATTAGTCCCCAAGCACACTCCGTAGTTGGACCCATGCCGTTCTTCTCCTCACGGGCTACACCAGCAGCAACACCACCACTACCTGTCGGCTCTTCTCCTTTCTAAGCAGTCAGCTCAATTGCCGTGTTCCATGAGGCATTCCGAATTCACAACCCCCACTTTGTATTTCCATGGAGGGAACACCAGCTTGGAGAGCAAGTCAGGGCAGAGGCTCATTCAGCAATTCCTTCATGAACATCTACTGAGCCTCTAAAGGGTGCCAACCCCCCAGCACTTTGCTGAGAACTGCCACTCTACAAAATTAAGACACAGTTGCATCTTGGGGGGCTCACAGTCTGACAGGACAGTAAAATTCAAGAACAGAAATGCAGTACAACATAATGATCACTCTAGGGGACATGCAAAGATCATGCTGGGGTAGAAGGGACACTGGGACAGATGATGCACTTGCTCAACAAATAAATTAATTCAGACCCAAGTGCCACCGAAGAAATATCAGCGACCACAAGAAAGGGCCTTGGGAATTATGTGTGGAAGGAGCCACACTAATTAGAGACAAACCCAACAGAAATGGTGACTCTGCCCGGCCAGGAGGTCTTGGCGTGCTCCTAGCATCTCCGTTAACAAAGCCTCCTCAGATGAAATCAGACTGGGGCTGACTCGGGGTGTAGGGGAAAAATCATAATGTAAGTTAAGAACCTCCTTCCCGAAGTTCAACTCCACTCAATTGCATTCCGCAAACATTTCTGGGGCCCTATTAGGAAGCCTTGTGAAGTCATTCCTGCATAAAACTAAGCTCAAACCTTGAAGATAGTCTTTAATGCCAGAAAGCCATAGTTATTCCCATGCAGGCTAGGAATCTTGTTCCTAGAAACTTCTTTAGCCCACTACACATGCCTTTTTGATTCTCAATTCCCCTCCACAAAACTGTCAACTCTGATAAGGAAGGGACTGCACTGGCCGGATTCATTGCTTTCAGATTTTTAGCCCTGGAACTTCAGGTTTAAAGGAAATCTTACTTGGAAGCACCAGTGAGTGAAATGGAGCAAAGCGAGCTTTTTAAGAGGGCCGGAGCCTGTACCAATGTCCTGTGGCTGCTAGAACAAATCACCCACAAACTTAGTAGCTTGAAACAATGCAGATTTATTATTTTACAGCTCCCAAAGGTAGAAGGCCAACACAGGTCTCCCCGGGCTAAGATCAAGGTGTCAAGAGGGTCGTGCTGCTTCCCGAAGGCTCTAAGGGAGAATCTTTTTCCTTGCCTTTTCCAGCTTCTACAGGCTATGCATGTGGCCCCCTTTCTCCGTCTGCTGGCGCACTTCATGCTGCATCCGTTCCCTTCAAGGCAGGCTTCCCGGGGGGGTAGGGAGTTAAGGGCCGAAGAATCTGGATGGGACAGGAATGGAGATCTGTGATGGAATGACACCCGCAGAGAATAAAGGTCAATGGGAGAAAGCACATTTCAGAGAGGACCTCTTCACCCCTAATATTACTTTCTTGTTACACCCAGGCTGTTTGAAGACAGGATCTGTATTGTATTCATTTCTGGCTTCTTTTTTTTTTCCTCTGGTCATACCTGTTTCAGGGCAAGCAGGCCAGAGTTATCACAGATACACAGCTTTGGGAGCAGCCCTCAACCAACGACAGACAGGAGTTAATGGATAAATATGCCAGCTTCTTTGCCCTTCTCTCTTCTCAGTGGGACAGTTTGAAGTCATGGTCTACACAGTCATCCAGGTGGACACATCCCCCATGAAATTGATCGGGCCCAGTTGCCTGCACCAGGAACCTACTGACTAACACAACTAGGGTGACCAACCTCTCCCAGTTTTCCTGAGACGTTCCCTGTTTAGCACTGGAAGTGCCATGTCCCAGGGAACCCCTCAGTTTTTGGCAAACAAGATGGTTGGTCATGTGAGCCAACCTCCTCGCTAACCCAGCTTTCTTCCTTCCCTTCCCCACTTCGTTTTCACGCTCCCTCCCCGGTGCTTCCTGATATCGCCTCCCAAATAAAGGACTTGTGTCCAAATCCTTCTCTCAGGCTCTGCTTCTGAGAACAGCCAAGCTAAGCCAAGGCTCATGGTTCAGTCTGCGTCTAACTGGCAGGGCTGGTGCATCAGGACCACACATGTCATGCGCCCCAAAACCCCAGGGGGCGCCATTCACGTTGACTACGATGAGAACCATCTCCCCGGCAGATATGCTGCTGGCCTTACAACAACAGATACGCTGGCTGGGCCCCCTGTCAGGTTGTTCTAGGATGAAATTCTCTTTTCCCCACCTCCCACCACGTGGGAAAGAAAAGGCACCACATTACCAGAGAAAATCTTCCCATAAAGACGGAGCAGTTTTAATCCTCCCCTGCCCTTAGCCTCTTCGCCCCAGCCCTACCCTGCCCTTTTCCAGATGTTCCCGTTTAGTCATGGTGGGAGCCGAGCAGCGGATGAACAGTATGACTGGGCCTGAACACCCTTCACCGTCGATTGAGCTGTGGCAGCTGGGCTTGCCCCCAGACGGGGAGGGCTCCGTGCAGACGGTGATTATGCATGGGAAACGGAGAGCCCTGGGGACCGACAGCCACGGCCGGTGCCTCTGCGATTCCCACTCAGCTTCGATTAGCAGCCCTGACGATGAGGAAGGGCTCTCTGAGCTCTGACATGCCTCCCGCAGACACCAGTGTGGCCTCACCTGGGGAGACAGCCCGCCCCCAGGGACGGAAGACTGCTCTAGCAGTGGACATCTGGACAGCCCTAATGAGGCCAGCCCGGGATGGGAGCTCAGCTAATTGCTCCGATAGGCCGTGATGTCTGGATTCCAGCTGCCACGTCTGGCGGCCCCGTTTGGACGTCTTGAGTTTACTGTGAGGTTGGGACTGAGAGACCCTTAGGAATGGGGGATGTCAGCCGGGGCTCATGCTGAAGCAATTAAGGGGACATTTGTTGCAGGTGAAGAATGGTGGCGTAGTAAAATAACAATATCACAGCTTGCTGACATCTTACCAGGAAATCTGTAGGCCCCGGCCAAGATGGACCATTCCAGAAACGCAGGGCGTATGGTGTGTGATTAAAGAGGGAGGGAGGGGAGACTGGGAAATGTGCTGGGTCCCGAACTGGGACCCTGGGTCCTCCAGATGCAGATTGGCCACGCATCCCCCGTCCAGACCAGATTACCCTGACGCTCGTGAAGGTTAAGCTCGGGCCCTCGCTTCCACAGGCCAGTTTCAAGGTCCTGGAAAGAAGACTTTTCTTTTCTTTTTTTTGAACAAACTTTGCAAAAGAAGGGTGTATGAACTATCATCAGTTAAGACCACTGTCTCTTTCCTTTCTGACTTCGTTGTAGTCACACATCCTCTGATATCAGGTGGTGTTGGTATTAGGAGGATTTAGCTAAAAGAGAATTGAATTTAGGGTACGTTTAGTTTGGGGGTTAGTGGGATATTTTTGTGGTCCACAGTGTCTCCTGCTGTAGGAATGGCTTCCAGAAACCCTCTTGTTCACCCAGTGTCATGGCATAAAGGTGCCAGGCCAGAGGGCCTCTGATGATATAAACGTATCCTGTGGCACTAGAATTGGAAGTATCTGCACAATGTTGAAGAATTAAGGTGTGAAATATAAGGAGCCAGAAGCTAGGCTATGAAAAATGATTCTGTCATCAGAAGCATAGAATTGTAAGTGGAGGATCCAGTTCCCATCAGTCCCTAGGCAAAATGGAAGTACTCTCTTACATGGAGTACACTTGGTAACTCTATGTTTACAATTATAAAAATCTTCAGGGGTGCCTGGGTGGCTCAATCAGTTGAGCGACTCACTCTTGATTTCAGCTTAGGTCATGAAATCTCATGATCCGTGGGATAGAGCCCCAAGTCAGGCTTGGGATTCTCTCTCCCTCTCTCTTTGCCCCTCCCCTCTCCAAATAAATAAACATTTAAAAAAAAAAAAACAACTATAAACATCTTAACAATAAAATTAGTTTTCATAGATTTCTATAAGAAATCAAGAGATTAGCCTGTCATCTACAACTGAATTATAACAAAAGGTTTTTGATTATTTCCAAAGCAGCCATTCATTAACAGAGATACATTTTAAATAAGCAGTAATGAATAGGCTCTTTTATCATTAGGTAGTTCAATTTTAAAAGAGAAGAAAATTATATGGACATATTAGAAAAAAGAGTCTCATTTCTTGCTGATTACCTTGGCATTAAAAAATAACAAAACTCATAAGATGCTACTACAAAAACACCATGAAAGGCAAATTGGTCAATGAGTGCAATCAGTTCAAGAGGCATTTAAAACTAGTCACTGCTCAAGAAAGCTTGACCAGGGGCGCCTGGGTGGCACAGTCAGTTAAGCGTCCGACTTCAGCCAGGTCACGATCTCGCGGTCCGGGAGTTCAAGCCCCGCGTCGGGCTCTGGGCTGATGGCTCAGAGCCTGGAGCCTGTTTCCGATTCTGTGTCTCCCTCTCTCTCTGCCCCTCCCCCATTCATGCTCTGTCTCTCTCTGTTCCAAAAATAAATAAACGTTGAAAAAAAAATTTTTTAAAAAAAAGAAAGCTTGACCAATACCAACAAAACAACACGATTGAAAAACAGGCAAAGACT
This sequence comes from Prionailurus bengalensis, assembly GCF_016509475.1. Classification (NCBI taxonomy): domain Eukaryota; kingdom Metazoa; phylum Chordata; class Mammalia; order Carnivora; family Felidae; genus Prionailurus; species Prionailurus bengalensis. Next base: position 203,004,424 of record NC_057345.1, read on the forward strand.
TGAATAGACATTTCTCCAAAAAAAGATAATACAGATGGCCAATAAGCACATGAAAAGAGGCTCAACTTTGCTCATCATGAGGGAAAAAACAAATGTAAACCACACTGAGATACCACCTCATACCCGTAGGATGGCTACTCTCAGATAGATGATAGACAGATGATAGATAGATAGATAGATAGATAGATAATAGATAGATAACAAGCATCAGCAAGGATGTGGAAAAATTGGAACCCTTGTGTGCCATGGGTAGAAATAGGTGCTATGAAAAATTTCAAGTTATAAATGGTGGTTCCTCAAAAAATTTAAAATAAATTAACATAATATCTAGCGATTCATAGCAGCATCATTCACAATAGCCAATGGGTAGAGGCAACCCAACTGTCCATCAGTGGGTGAATGGGTAAAAAACGTGTGCTATATACATACGATGGAATATTATTCAGCCTTAAAGAGGGAAGAAATTCTGACACCTGCTACAACATGGATGAACCTTGAGAACATTAGGCTAAGTGAAATAAGCCAGTAACAGAAAGACAAATGCTATATGATTTCACGTAGATGAGGTACGGAGTAGAGTCAGATTCACAGAGATGGAAAATAGAATAATGGTTACCTGGGGCCGGGGGTGGCCGGGGAAGGAGAGTTGTTATTTAACGGATATAGAGTTTCAGTTTTGCAAGCCGAAATAAGTTCTGAAATCAGTTGCACAATAAGGTCATTGCATGTGACACACTTGAGCGGTACACTTAAAAAATGGTTTAAGATGGTAAATTTTATGTTATGCGTGTTTTACCACAAATAGAATTTTTTAATCTCAACAAAGAAAGAAAACTTGAAATGCCTTAAATCTTACAGCTCATATATGAGAGAAAAGTGATTGAGATGTTCCCAAATTTAGGATTTGAAAACCCTAAAACTTACATGGCATCACCAACAGCAAGTTATCAAACTGACAGAAAATGTACAAATGACCAATAATAAAGAAGTTAATTGTAATCCATGTAAAAAAAAAAAAGACTACATTATCTTTGTGAAATTGTTATTTTCTTTTTTTAAATTTTTTTAAATGTTTTATTTGTTTTTGAGACAGAGAGAGACAGAGCATGAACAGGGGAGGGGCAGAGAGAGAGAGGGAGACACAGAATCCGAAACAGGCTCCAGGCTCTGAGCTGTCAGCACAGAGCCTGATGCGGGGCTTGAACTCACAGACCACGAGATCATGACCTGAGCCGAAGTCGGACGCTCAACCGACTGAGCCACCCAGGCGCCCCAAATTGTTATTTTTTGGATACTCTGGCACTCATGGTATTTTATAAACATTTTTGGATGTGTAATGTGTTGTGATTTCTTTTCTTATTCCAACTAAATGTTCACTTGTGTATGGAATTTTGTATTATTTTTCTTAAAGAGGGTCCCCCAATCTGTACAAGCATAGAACCTGGCTATGCCCTTTCTTACGCCCGTCCCCCAGCACAACAATGATCTCAGGAAACTTGAGCTTTGGTCCATATTTCTACCTCCTAGAAATGAGGCCAGAGGAACTCCGTGGCTCTGTCATTTGCCTGTATGGTCTTGAGTCTGTCCAGTCACAACTTGAGTCTTAGTTCTCTATCTTAATATGGGGGGAGATTCCTTGGCATTCCCTACTTTCCAAAAGTAAGACTAGGATCCACAGGAAATTACCATTAAACCAAAATCACCCTAAAAAAAAAAAAAAAAAACCAAAATCACCCTAAAGATACAGTCACAAAAGAAAGAATAAGCCACCAGTATTTCTTGAATGGTATACCTCACTTATCTGAATTTCCCCACGGTGCCTTGTCCCACTGGATCCCCCCCACCTATGTTTGGGAGTAAGGATTGGCATGGGATGACAAAGGCCACAGGACAATAACTGAATACAAAGAAAATGTGGGGGCACCTGAGTGACTCAGTCAGTTAAGCGTGCAACTCTTGATGTCATCTCAGTTCATGTTTTCACAGCTCGTGAGTTCAAGCCCCACATCAGGTTCTGCACTGGTGGCAGGGAGCCTTCTTGGGATTCTCTCTCTCTCTCTCTCTCTCTCATCCCTCTGCCGCTCCTCTGCTCACACTCTCTCTCTATCTCAAAATAAATAAATAAGCTTTAAAAAAAAAAAAGAAAATGTGGAGGGAGCACAAGCTTACTTGGATCTGTTGAACAAGGAGATGCCATTTGTTTTTTTTTTATTTTATTTTTTATTTTAAACGTTTATTTATTTTTGAGGCAGGGAGAGACAGAGCATGAACAGGGGGAGGGTCAGAGAGAGAGGGAGACACAGAATCCGAAACAGGCTCCAGGCTCTGAGCTGTCAGCACAGAGCCTGATGCGGGGCTCGAACTCATGAACCATGAGATCGTGACCTGAGCCGAAGTCGGACGCTTAACCGACTGAGCCACCCAGGGGCCCCAGGAGATGCCCATTTGGGATATAATAGACAAGGGAGACACCTGGGGGAACTTGATGGCCTACTGGTCTGGAGAAGGATTGAAAGAAAATCTAATTAAGAGTAATTAAGCTGAAACACCTCTCCAAGGTCTTTCTTCTTGGTAAATCAAAGCAATAGAATATGGACCCAGTAAATGGTTTCAGAGTTTGAGTATAATATAAGTCAATGACCTTCAGGATAAAAGGAAAAAGTAGAGTGAAATTCATTCCTTCAAGACTGTTAGATTGGATACAGGGGAAAAGAACAAAAGTTGAATCAAGAATGATTCCTAGATTTCAGGCTCAGGCAACTAGATGGAAGGAAATGCTATTTATTGAGATAAAGAAGGCTGAGGGAGAAACAGGGTGGAGAGGACATCGAATTCCTTCTCATACAAGTTAAAGTTGAGAAATTTCTAAGACATTCAGATAGAGATGCCAAGTAGGTTGTTGGTTATCTAAATCTGGACCTCAGAGAAAATGTCTGGCTTCAGATTGTAATTGGGGAGTTAGCAGATTAATGGTAGTATTATTTAAATCCATGAGAATGGATAAGATCATCTGAGAGAGGACAGAGGAGGGGAGTGAGGGGAGGAGAACCCAGGATGGAAGAACCCAAGCATTTAGATGGCAAGCGAAGAAGCCAACAAGTCGGAAGTGGCCAGAGAGGCAGGAGAAGAACCAGGAGAGAGTGCATCATCTTAGAATCTAGGAGAAGAAAACGACTTAAAAAGACGAAAGTGCTCCACTATGCCAAATGCTGCTGAGATACAAATCTAGCACAAATCTAATTTACTGCCTTCATGTTATCAGATGACCTATGTGAATACTGTCCAACAATACTGTCCGACCTCCTGGGAGAGGTCAAAGGAAGTTCTCCCCGTATCAGCAGGGAAGTCGGTCAGGAAAGTTTTTCTGACTCCAACTGAAGAGGAAGTGACAGAGCTGTCCAGAGAGTGGACGGGCACTAACGCGTTTATCCCCGGGGCAGACAAGAGACCAGTGGAGTTGTAGCAAAGATAGATCTGCCCTAGAGTGGCTCCTAGTGTCCGTGCAAATGGCCAGGAAACTACACTGGAGAATCGGACATCCATCATCCGCTGCTCTCAAGCAGAGAAGGTCCATTCTGATCATTGATTAGAGAAGTGAGCAAACATTCAGTGGACTGGGTCTTTCCTTTCACCTTCTCTTCCTGCTTTGCCAAGGAGACCAACACCAGTCGCATCCACTGGCTTTTTCACACGTCCCCATTCTCAGCGGAAAGAGGGGAATTGCTTGAGCCAGCTCGCACCAGCTCAGAGAGCTGCTTGTGTGCGCCTCATCCAAACTCGTGGTTTCATGTCAGTAGCTTAAAATCGGCTCTGGTGGGAGTATTTAGCTCACAGAAATCAGCAGACATTACTAAGCAGGGCTCCCCCCATCACTCCTGGAAAGCCAGTTGTTAAATATTTCCGGCACATTGTCCATTAGTGTTCTGCAACATGTGGCATGATGGGCCGAGAGAGAAAAATGCTAAGGCCCAATACTTCGGGGAAACACAACTTACCTCTCTTGAGATTTCCGTGCACATTAGAATATTAACGACTCCTAGAAGTCTTTCTATAAAGAAATCTATTTATTTTTGTTCTAACAAAGAGTTTTCCAAACTTATTAAGCTATAGAATCCTCATTTTGGAGGATGTCTGTTACTGTCTCAAGTTCACGCTGCTGTGGACTTTTCTTTTTAAATAAAACTAAGTTGTTAGCATTGACATAGCGATAGAAATTGGCCATAACAGTTCTGCTGTTCATTCCCATGGCTATTTTGAGAGGTGTGCAGATGATGAATGTTTGCAGCCATTCTTGTGACTGCTGAAAGACACTTATTATTTATGACCTGAGCTCTGGATGGTGATTGCTGTCATTAATAATGATAGTGTAGCCCCAAGGCTGGGGAGACAGCAGCCCTGGAGTCTCTCTGCTTAGCCTGACATTCCTGTGATACAGGAGTTAGGGCTGTAAAGCTCAAAGCACTTAGTACCAGCCCAGGGAGTGCTAGATTTCAAATTCTTGCCTCAGTCAAGAGCAGGCTCTTGGGGGCCCAGGACAGGGGTCTCACTCTAAATGTGGAAACCACCGCAGGCTAATAGATGGAAGCAGGGAGCTCCTGGGGACCTGGGGGAACAGAACAACTGTGTTCATTAAGAGAGCCAGGAAGCAGCCATGGGGGTCTTGTCTATCGACAACTTGGCAGGACACAAAGTATTTTACCAAAAGGAATCTCACAGCTGGAAGGAGCAGGTGCGGGCAGAGCAGAGCCAGTGCAAATGCTGGAGAGAGATTAAGGCAGGAAGGAAATTGGATTTTCCCAAGTTCCACAGGGGAGGAGTGCACCAGGAGGGGAAAAGCGGTAAGAGAAAGAGAAAGAAAGACGGGAACTGATTTAGGACTTGAAATAAATATCCTTCACCAGCAAAGGGGTTGTCGTGCTGCATTTTGACAATTTAACAGGCAAAAAGCCTCAGCATTAACTGAGTCCATGCCTTCAACAGAAAGGGAGATTATCAGTTGCTGAACAGGAAAAGCTGTAACTAAACAGACAATTTTCACATGCTTCATTCCCCCAGGAGCAGGACCTGGTGCCAGGAAAAATACTTCTCCCTGCTTACCCTCCCAGCCGCCAGTGTTCCCGTGTCTGGACACTGGGACATGATTCTGTCCCTGGCCCTGCAGCTCTTCAAGTGGCAGTTTGTCCCCAGGGCCAACTAAAAGGCCAGTACTAACCACTGACGAGCAGCGGGGCTTTCCTTCCAGGCAAGGGGAGAGTGGAAGGTGGCCACCACATTTCCAGAAAGCTGTGGGCTTCTGCTCCTCATCTCGTTAGGTTCAACTCGGGGCCACATTCCCTCCCCCGTTTCTCCTTCCTCCAACCATTTGAAGCAGTGTGTTACGCCTCTAGATTTGATTCACAAAACAAAAGAAAACAAAACCACACATACCAACAAACAACCAAGCAGAAACGAGAAGGTCAGTTAGATGCAATGGCACAACCAATTATGGTTTACAAACCGATACAAGGTTATGAAATGTCGACAACAAAACCAAAAACCTGTGTTCGTTCCCGAAAAGGCAGCGTGCCTCATGCATGCGCTTGTGGATTTGAGCTCTGGCTGAGAACACAGCCCTCACGGGTAAGTGCCGATGGGCCTGGGTAATCCTTGAGCCGCCAGGCGTTAGCCCCTCCAGATGTAACAACGCAGAAGGTTTTCAGAAGTGGGGCGCTTGCATTCAAGGGCAATGGCAATTACATTGGAAACTTCTTGTTACTATTTGGATTCCATCTTTTAGCAGCGACAGACCTTCTACAAAGTCATTCTCATATACGGGATTGTGTTTAGTTCTCAAAATAATCCCACGAGTCAGGTGATACGCTGATCCTTGTTTTCCAGTTAAGAAACTGAGGCTCAGAGAGCTTGAGGCAAGCTGAGCTCAGGTCACACAGCTGGTAAGTAGATCCGTGTGACTCTAAATCTCTCGCTCCTTCCTCTACCCCTTACCATAATCCTCTGGAAGGCAAAGATCGGCAGTGTGCTCTGTTGGGTTCCCCACACGGAGGCATGGGCAGGCAGCTGTTTAATTGAAGACAGAGGAAGCAGGTCACTTTTCCCACCACCCCTCATGTTGGTTCTTGGTGCCTATTCCCCAGCAGACCCCTATCTGCACTGTCCCCTCTTCTCTGCATAGACAATGTAACCTCAACTTCCAAACCCCTTCCATAGACCAGATTGCTGAGTTTGCCGGACTGGCTTAAAACGTGCACAAATACCCAGCCCTGTCTGCTCTAGCAGCCCTGCCAGAGAGCACAGGGCCCCTTGGGCGGAAAGGTGGAAGAAAAGTTACTGGAAAAATTAAGGAGAGTGTACACAGCAAATATCTGTTGAACTGAATATTCCCCGAACAAGTCCACTGAACATATCACATCCGATAACTTTCTCTCTCAGGCTTCCAGCCAATTTTCCCACTCTTCTAACCCAAAGGTGGCTCAGTAGCCCAACCAGAAAAGAGATGCATTCAAATTCACCTGGGATACCTGAGGGAGGACCACATCTGGCCTCTTTAAGTTGCCCCACTGTCCCTGAACAACTTCCTGCATCCAGCCTTCCCTTGTCCCAGAATCTTCAATGGTTCCTCAAGGACCCTAGGATTAATTCCAGATTTATCTTCAGGGCATTTCACAACTCTTCGAACACTACTCATGCGCAGCATGCATAGATATCCTGGGTGGATGGATGGATGGGTGGGTGGGTGGATGGATGGACGGATGAATGTATGGACAAATGGATTTAATACTCAGTTTCCTGTTAGGACACTTCCTCTTTGTCAGTGAGGGAGCAGCACTCTTCTGCCTCTGGGACAAACAAAGGATCTTATCCCTTTTTCCTGTACATCCCCTCCCCTAAGCATACACCCTTACTACTATTGACATATAAGTCTCTATCGTTTCTATGGCTCATAATCCAACCCATCAACCTCGAGGGAGCAGAGGGAAGGGCCACCCCCTGAAATGTGAACTATTCTGAAGCCCCAGGCTCTAAGACTTCTAGAATTAATGGACAATGTTGACTCAAGTAACTTCCTTCTCACACTTCCATTTCCTGGTTTGTGAAATTGAGGCCTTGAGATACAAATTAGAATCGGGACCTCAAAAGCCCCGTTTTGTTTGGGAATATGCAATATTCCCCAATTTCTTAGACATCAGCCATTTAGAGAATGCAGCTGCTGAAAAATACTTGGAAAATCCCCAAAGTATTTGCAAATTCAGTATCCTTGAGTGTAGCCAGTGGATCGTGACCCCTGCTTAAGGCTATGGGAGAAGCTGGGGGAGTCCAAACCAGGTAGCTACTGAGAGGCATCCCAAGGGTGTCCAGGTAGATGGTCAAGGTCAAGGTCAAGCTCACCTCTGCTACCTGATGCTTCTGCAGCTGGAGCCATGTAGGGGAGGTAACCTCGGCAACCTGAGAGAGACACAGTCTTTCATCACTTCCCTCTGCCTTTCCTGACCCTTGGTATTGCTGGAACATAGTACACAGTCTCCTCCAAGGTCAAATTAACCTAACATTTCTCTTTCATCATCCTTAATCTCTTTAGTCATTCTAACAAGGCGTTCTGGGACCTATTTACTGCTCCCTAGTGAGCAGGAGTTGGATTTTTATTTCGTATGAATTGTGAATAAGAGCTGTATTTGTTATTACTTTTTATGAGCTCACACTCCTTCCCTGATGATAGTTGCTTAATGGGCCAGGGTTAAGAAGTAAGTGATTCTACAGATGCTCCCTTGCTTGCTCCTCAAACTTCTCCTCACCCACCCTCTACCCTATAATGCTTCCATCTGTGAAATAGGAGGGACTCTTACATGACCTCTCAACCATCCCAAGCTCAAAGGCAGTCGGTTCCCAGGCTCAGCCCAGTACTTTTCGAATGGACATATGAGCATTGACCGAAAACAGAACACTACACCCTGGATCTAATGGAAGCTGGTCTAAAGGCTCCATGAGGCCAAAGATAGGGCAGTGGGTGTTGGGAATCATAGGCTCGTATTCTATTAGAGCTTGTTTCCTGGTCCCGTGTGGTCTTAGATACGTCCTTCCCCTCTCTAGGCCTGTTTTCCTTCTGTACAAGAGGAAGAGCTGACTTATTCCCAATATCACTGAAAATTATAAAGCACCGTTAAAAAATTTACTGCCAGGGAATGTGAAAGAACATTATGAAGAAAAGCATACAGAATATCTAGTTAAATGGAAAATATTGTGTTTGTGTGAAGATATCAGTTGTCCCAGATTTACCTGCAAATTTAATGCAATCACAATTTTCAGGAAACTTGGCAAGATGATTCTAAAATTGATATGGAAGGACAAGTGCATAAGAACAATCGAGAAAATATCGAGTAAATGAAAACAGAGTACACAAAGGAAATTCTCCCCACTGGATAAAATTATTATAATACCCCAGTCATTTATAAAGTACGGTATTAGCTCAGGAATAAATGAAGAGATCGGCGCAACAGAATAGAAAGCCTACAAATCAACTGTGTGGTTGGAAGCATAATGGTCTTCCAAAGATGCCTTCCCCACCCTTGCCATGTCTTTATCTCCAGAGTCTGTGAATATGCTGTGTTAAATGGTGTATTCATTTGCCAGGGTGGCCACAACAAAGCACCACAGACTAGATGGCTTATAAAACAGAAATCTATTTCCTCACAGTTCTGGGGGCTGAAAGTTCAAGATCAAGATGCCAGGTCTTCCCTAAGGCCTCTCTCTTTGGCCTATGGATGGCTACCCCATACTGCCTTTTCACGTTGTCTTTCCTCCCATACTCATGCATCCCCCATGCTTCATTCTATGTCCAAGTTTCCTGCTTTTGACACCAGGCAGATTATATTAGGGCCCACCCAAATGACCTCATTAAATAACCTTAGTCACTTCTCTAAAGACCCCATCTCCAGATACAGTCACATTCTGACACCCTGAGCCACACTCAGGGTGAGGACATCAACAGGTAAATTACAGGGAGACAAGACTTAGCACATAACACATGACAGGGAAATTTAGATCGCAAATGGAATCAATCAGCTGACCTCAAATGAAGGGAGGAGATGATCCTGGATTATCTAGGTAGGGGCACAATCTAATGACGGGTGTCCTTAAAAGTGAAAGAGGGCATCATGAGAGTGAGTTTCAGAGTAACCAGCAAGAGAAAGACTTTACTGGACATTGCTGACTTTAAAATGGAAGGGGGCCACGGACCAAGGAATGTGGGCAGCTGGAAAAGGTAAGGAAACAGGTTCTCCCTAGAACCTCCAGAGGGAATGCCACCCTGCCAATAACTTGACTTCAGCCCCAAGAAGCTATTACACATGCTGATCTCTAGAATTGTGAGATACTAAAGTCATATTGTTTTAAGCCACCAAGTTTGGGTCGTTCATTACAACAACAAGAAACTAATACATCATGTATACGAAGAAATTAGGATATGATAAAAGTATCATTTCAAATAACTGGAAAAAGATAGACAATTAGCTCATCATTTGGTTAAAAATAAATACATAAATAAATAAATAAATAAATAAATAAATAAAACAAACGAGATTTTTAGGACATGTCGTTCACAAAAATAAAATCCAGATGGATTAAAAGCCTTAACAAGATGCACATGAAAGTACTGGAAGAAAATATGGGAGAAGGTGTTTATGACTTTGGAGGAGGGAAGGGGAAATAAACAAGAAAAATTAATATAGTTTACAATATTAAAATATAAAACACTTGTTGCAAAAGATGCCATAAGCAAGGTCAAAAGACAAGCAGAAAATGAGAGGAATATATTTCCCATATACATACTCTTTGAATTTTGTTACTGTTTTTTTTTTCTTCTTTCAGTGAGCATGGACCACTTCACTAATTGAAAACAAAAAAGGGAAAAGAGGTGGAAAGAATCTTCTCTACCATCCTCTTCTTCCCAGGAACAGGACTGGAATAAACGAGGAAGCTCTCTGAAAGCAAAAGCACCATGGGAACACAAGACTGTTTCATTGAAGTGAAAACTAAATCATGATTTCTTAGGGCATTTCCTCCCTGCGTCTTCCCCACCTTCTCTGGCTCCTTTTCCTTGTACACACCTGTGGGGTGAGCTAAGCTCAGCCAGCATTCACTGGAAAGATCGCTGAAAGACGAACCCATCTAGGACTTGCTGAACCTGTGGCTGAAACCGCCTGTTCATTTGTTCTTCCCGGGCACACAGCTAGACCATACTCCCCTAACTGCTCCCTTGGCAGTGAGATGTGTCCCCCTGGGTCACATGGACCCAGGGACTGGGGGCCCAATGGACTGGGCCAATGGACTAGGGGCCCAAGTGTCACTTCTAGGCCCAGTGCATGAGAACCTCACCTACTCCATGGTCTTTCTTCTTTTGCTGGCTTGGTACAGTTGAGTATGCAAACTTGGATGCCACATGCTGAGGTTACAAGTCACCAAATGGAAGAAACTTTGGCTCCTGAATCACTGCCTAGAAGAGAATCACCTGGTAATCAGAAATACCCATAGTGGGTTTATGAGAGCTAGAAAAACAAATTATATTGTATTTGAGCTAAAATACACTTGTGAGTTTTGTGTTTGTTTCAGTAGCTGGTGCTACATTAACTCGGAAACCAATCTGACTCCTTTTGGCAAATATCCTGGCCTGACATCTCCTCAACAGGCCAAATGAGCCTAACAATTGTTTGGGCTAAATTGCCTCTGGTAGAAGTCAGGCCAGTTGTTTTGACTCATGACTGGGCCCTGGTTGATACATCAATACGCTCTGGGAGATGCTTGGGCTCTTCAGCTATCTCAGTGGTACCAATAACACAGGAGGAGCAAAAGAGATGACTCTGTCTTCCTCCACCCAGCACTCTTGCCTTCCCTACCCCTAGCCACACTCAGACAAGAAGCAAACAATGAAACATGTCCATGTCTCCTGCTGGCATTCAGCAGACCTCACCCAGAACTATGAGCACGAGATAGGATGACCCCATGTTTTGTCCCCTGTGTCATGATGTCATTGCTTGGACAGCCACATATCAGACACCATCTCCACCCCAGGAAAGGTCAGATGAGCCACAGAAATGAATTCTCTACTGCTGCCCTCTGACACCCTTCCCCTCTATTCATCGCCTCTCTCTGAGCCAACTTCTACACCATATCCAGGAAGCTCCTTAAAGACCAGGTTTTGTTTATCTGTGTGTCCTCCATCCTGAGGCACACAGCTCTTAGGGCACAGATATGAACTGGCATCTGAATGGCTCTTTGGTGCATGTATATTTGTGTTCATTCTCTTCGCCTTGCACATGGCAGACGTTCAGTGAGCCTAGATGGACTGGATCGGAATGGAATTGGATTGGAAACCAGCTGCCAGCTGAAAAGTTGCCTCTTTCAAGAAGCCTTCCCCTCTTGCCCCAGGAAGACCTACTTTTTATTCCCTTCTCTGCATTTCTACAGCTCTTACATAGTGCTTCTACATCACCCTCACCACGCAAAATTGCAATTGGTCTGTTTCTGTGTCTGCCTTCCCAGTATACTACAAACTCCCCCAATACAGAATGCCTACGTCTTTTTCGTTTTTGTATGTGCAGGCCTGGTAAATAGTAGGTATTCAAAAGACACGTAAATAATCTGGGGAACAAATCCTGGCCTGATGAAACAACCTTTTCGCCAAAATGAATTATAAGCTCTAATAAATAAATGAAATAGCCCCTTCTACTGTTCTACAGCTTTGGTCATTAAACGTTCTTCCTTCTGGCCAAAGCCTTCCCCCGAAAACCTCTCTGTGGGCTCTAGTTGTACCCACCGGAAAAGACATCTCTGAAATACTCCTAACTCATAACAGAGATCTAGAAGATGCCATAGTCCTGTGCCCTGGGCCACCTCCAATCTATCACTTCCGGTAAGCATGGTACACAGCCAGGGAGTTCATCTCCCTGCCTCCAGCTAGGATTCTCATGTGTATACTTCATTCCTTTCTGGAGAACATCCACGGGAAAGCAACCCAGCCCATTTCTCTGTGTTTGTCCGGGTGCTGGAAAATTCTAGCGCTCAGTTCTAACTTAAATCCTTTTCGTTGCAATCTCTGTCAATGCCACCTGTGAAGAAAGAGTACTTTCTGTCCCCGTACACTATACAAAGACTAAGCAATTCCTCTCTTTTCGTCCTCCTCCAACACATGCTCCTGGCAGCCCGGTCTTCTCTTTTATGTGCTGATTCATAAGTTCTGAGTGAACAGAGGCCTTCCTTAAGCACCCCGTACTGCCACATGTGGGTGAGTCTGCAGCATCCCAGTGACCAATGCATCCAGGAAGGAGAGGTTCCATGCACTGTGCCAGCACAACCCAGGACACATCCCAAGTCCCCTGTGCTCACAATGTCACCACTTGGACAGCCATGTGTGGGATCACCTCCAGCAGGGGAGGGAACCAGCAGGTCCCTCCTGGTGGACCTATTATGGACTCTAACCCTCCCCTGTTGGCCAGCCCTGAGGAGCACTGGCCCCCGTGCCGTGAGCTTAATTACTTTGCAAGAGGACGTTTGTAACTGGACTTCCTCTTTGTTCGAAGAGAAAGCTGGGAGTGGGCAACAGAACAAAGGCAGGTTCTTTGCAGAACACAAGTGAGAGAGAACCCATGCTGTGAATCTGGGTCTGGGCCTCATGCATGGAGGGGGCCGGGGACATGGGGGCTTGGGCAGCATGAGGATGGGCTCAGAGGGAACGAAATCCCCACCTGAGTGCTCAGGCAGCCCTCTCACTGGGCTCCCACTAGACCCAGCCATATCTGAACTAATTCATGGAACTTGAAAGGGGAAAAAAAATGCCTTGAGAGCATCTCTCTCCTGTCCCTGTGATCCTGGAAGGCCATGCTCTCAAAACAGGGTCTCTTTTTCTGTTTTTGGAGAGTGCGTTGTGTTAGAGGGAGTGCGAGATATTTGTTGTGCCCCTGATCTAGGGCTTTAAGTCTCATTGTTAGCATGTTCTTTGTGATGTCTAGCCTAAATCCCTCCAGCTGCTTGATGATATGAGTCTGTGGAGACTCAAAAAGGCAACCTTTCATGTGTAGAACGGGTTCGATGTTTCCTCACCTCCTGACTCTCCCTCCTGACTTGTCTGGGGAAAGAGTCCTTTGGCATAATAATTCTCTGAGGAATTCTCTGCACCAGTACTAACAAGAGAAAGGTCTGTGTGTGATCAGTGCTTCACTCTGAGAAACCTTAACTGCAGCCTGCTTCTACAGAAGACCGAAGGGTTCCTCTGGCTCACAGCAGCCAGGATGGGTGGGGAGAGAGGCAGAGAGAAGACCCAAAAGCAGGGAAGAGGAAAGGAGAGGAGACAAGAGTGGGAAGGAACTCATAGGTGCTTATCCAAGACTGACAATCTACAGGCTGAAAGACAACTCCGTAGGAAAGGTCACCTTTGCCACCCACCTTCCGTTCCCTCGTTCTGCATGTTCGTGCCAACATAAAAGTATGTGCATGTGAGTGACCTTCCTGTATACATCAAGGTCACTTCCAAATCATCCTTTGGCCTTCCTTTCTGCAGACTGGCTCTCTCCTCTTTCACTTCCCTCAGAAATTTAAAAGAAGGAGGAGGAAAGGAAACTCATGAATTGAAAATATAACTTGAAGAAGGAAGTGAGGGCAATATTTTACATGCATGTTTTCATTTTTAGCCTCCTAGCTACCCCCAAAGGTAGATGTGATTTTATCATGGAAGGGGGATAAACTTCTCTCAGATGAGGAAACTAAGGCTGGAGAAATGAAATGAGCTGGTAAGTGACATCTGTCTCATTGAGCCCTGCGTCTGTCGGACTCCAAGGGCAGGTCCTTAACGGTCCTTTCAACACCTCTGAGTCTCTGCAACCCACCCTGACCCACCCCCGTGTCCCCCATATCCCTTTAGCCCTGCTATTGATCTGGGTACCTGACTTAGATCTGAACATAAATGGAAAACAGCATGGTGTAGCCAAGTTGGAAGGCAGGAGACAAGCTTTAGGTCTGGATCAGACTCATGCACAAGACTATGGAAGTGGAAGCTTCTAGAAGAAGATGAAGTATCCGGCTAAGAATATTATCCGTGGCGCACAAAACCTCAAAGGTAGGAAAGGGCCCTGACTCACGAATAGTTAAGTTTCTCTGGAAATCAGTGTGCAGTTCCCAGGGCCCAGCTTCCACAATTACCAAAGTGGTGTCAGGAAGGTGCATTTCCCAAATGTGGTGAATTCCCAGATCGCTTTTTCCCTCTTTAAAGCATGACGTGAATCCTAGAAAGATCTCTGAACACAAGAAGCATGACAGGGGCAACCGCTAAGCTATAGCATCACAGAATATCTAGGCTAGACAAAAATCTCAGCGTTCATCCAGCCGGGCCCCCTTATCACAGCTCTGGGAAACCAGATGTAATGAGTCTTCCCCAAGTTGGACAATTGCAGAAGGTGAACTCGACCCTGAGGCCCCCAAACTGCCACCCAGCACTCGTTCCACTCCACCAGGTATCCCATGTGTCCTTCCAGCCCAAGGGTGCATGCAGTGAGGGCAGTAGAAATGGCTGTCTCTCCACAAGGAAAGACAAGCACTCACCCATATCGAGGAAAGAAATCGGCCCCTAACTCTTCCTAATGCTGCCAGGCTTTCTCCCATACCTGCAATAGAACCCAGGCAGAAATGATTTCTGTTCCCTTCCAGATCACCAACATCATAAATGCACAGCCTAAGCTCCTGTTCCTCCCGATTGTTTCTGTGTCAGCTCAACCAAAAGAGACAAAGAAGATTCTGTGCACTGGAGAGATAGGGCTCAAAATGGCAGAGGGGTGAATTCAAGGATAGAGCCGGGCTCTCGTAGTAGGATGGGTAAAGCCAAGATCTCTATCCAGGGCTCTAGGAAAATGCAGAGGGAGGAAGCCACAAAACTCCAAGGAGTCTGTTTCTCTGACTCCAGCCAGAGCCGTATGACCCTAATTCATACGAGCTCCTTGACTTTTGACTGACTTTGGCTTCAGTTTCTTTTGTTTTGTTTTTACCTCAAGAAGAGAAGGAACTAGAAGCTTAGCTGGGAAGACACGCTTTTAAGCCACCTAGAGAAGGCCTGGACAAATGTTGCTGAAGCCTGACAGCCAAGAGTCCTCTCCTGGTCTAGGGAGAAAGCCTGTCCTCGTTCTGAGGGTGTGAGAGCCTCCAAGTTTGTCTGCTGCCCACTGGCTTTCATGTCAGGGTCATAAAACTGGCCAGCCCACAGTTTCCCTAAACATGCTCAAAGATTATCTTCCCACAGAGGGGGTTATCTGACACAGAGATCTTGCCGTGCGGCTCAGGAAAATATCCTAACAGCCACAAAAAGGTAAATCTAGACGCCAAACTCGCGCCAGACGGGGCCAGTAGCAACATGGCCCTTCGCCTGGCAGTTCTAGACAGTTCTCAAATGTAAACACCTCTCCTCTTCCTCTTGTTTCCTCCCCCTTCTCTCTTTGTTTTCGTTCCTAAGGATTAGGAGATTTCATTTTCATTGTTCCATAGATGGAATGGGAGGTCTTTCTGAGCCAGTGCCAAAGCACTGCGTGTTCCTTACGGTTTGGTTTGGAAATAACTTGAAACTCTCTGTCCCTTACCCGCCAACCATCCCACACTGTGTCCTCAACCCTCAGAGCTCTCCTATTGGAATCTCGTGATGCTGCTCCAAAAGCAGCAAGCCTTTCTCCAACCTGCCCCGACCATGCAGAAGCCAGAGATGGCCAGTGGCCACCCTATCTGAGACACAGGGGTCGGCTTGCACGGGAGGGAGAGCGAGCTCTGCTAACAGTCTCTCTGGAAGCCCTGATGTCTCTGTGCACCGAGGAGGCAGGAACGAGGTCCCAGGCTAAGGATGACTACAGGCCTTAGGTAGTCCCTCTACTCTCTTGGGTCAGTGGCTTCTAGTAAGCTTCTGGAAGAAGCAAAGGTAGATGTCGAGGGATGGGACAGAGTGAGGAAGAGGAGCGGAGTCTTGCCCTCTATGCTGGTCATTCTCCATTTGCACCCCCTCACCTCACCCCACCCCAGGCCTACTCTCTGCTCTGTCCTGTGCCCTGGGACCCCTCGAAACAACTATACCCATTGCCTCCCAGCACCCAGCTGGATCCAGCCAATGGGGCACTCCTGGAGGCAATGGGAGAGTAGAAGAGCAGAGGTCCCTTCTTGAACTGCATTTCTGGCCTGTTCCTCCACAAAACTAATCACCCACCCCACCCCCGCACCTCACAGAAAGCCCAGCCCCCATGAGCCCAGCCCTCCCCAAGCCTGGAAACACTGTTTCCTTCCATTTCTGCCTAGGATGGTCACTGCTTCCTGCTGTTGCTGGTCTCTGGGTGCCTCGGTTTCTCTCTTGTGCCCCTTTGACACAGCCCCACGCTTTGCAGGTAACCCCTTCACTAAGGTCTTGTTTGAACCAGCCGAGATGAATGCTGTTTCTTACCAAGACCCCAGCTCCTGCATCCGGTATGTTGAATGCAGGCGTGGAGGGTAAAAAAGGAAAAGAAGGGAGCTGTCAACCCTGAAGAGGTCATGTGTGGTCCCCAAGCCAGCTGGTGACTTGTTACAAATGCAAATTTGTGGGGGCCCTGCCACAGACCTAGTGACGCAGAAGCTCTAGAAGGCCCTGCTAAACCTAGTTTAGCACATCAGTTTTGGCAGCCCCCTCTGGGAAACTCTGACACACAGAAAAGACGGAGAAGGAGCCAGGGGCCAGCATCTCTCTCTCTCTCTCTCTCTCTCTCTATGTGCATCTACAATCACGGAAATTGGGTTCCTGCCCTATTTGATCAATCAAAGAGGACGACGGAGGTGGCATTTACCGCCTGGGTGGTGGCTTGGGCTAAAGAGGTCATTGTGAGCAGACAGCCCTCCGCTCCACCGTGCAAAGGGGCCAGATGCTTTCTGATGCGCTCTGTAGCTGGGGTTCGCCATGCCTGCTACTCTCTCAGATTCTCTGCACGTAAACACAGTCCAGACTCTTTGTTCTCAAATGCATGAATCCGCAGCACGCTGGCCGCAGATACTGTCTAACTGCTTTCTTCCAGCTGTGCCCAGCTGTGTCACATGGACTGCAATGCTGTGCTTTTCCATAGTTAGGAAAGTTCTCCCCAACTCTCTCTGTTCACACGCGGCCCAGTCTGACCCTCCTCATACCAGCTGCTCAGGAACTATTCACGTTTCCAATGGAAACGCTCGGACTCTGGGCGCAAGACAGACTTCAGCGGAAATCTCACTGCCCATCGTGCCAGCTGCGCGCCCACAACCAGCTCCTCCATTTGGCCTTCGTCTCCTCCCTCTGTCAAATGAGAGTAATGATCTCTGTCTCTCAGGGTGGGGTGAGGATTAATTGAGATGAGAGCCGTGCAATGCTTTAGCACAAGAGGCAACACGTATCAGGTGCGGATAAAAACTTTCCCTTTCCTGGGAGACTACGAGCCCGTGTTTCCCGTGATGAGGCAGGGGTGAATAACAAACAGGGCAGAGCTGGAGTCAGGATGACCCAGCACTGCCGCTCACTATCTGTGTGTCTTTGGGCAATTTACTTACCTTTTATGTGCCTTGACTTTCTCACCTGCAAAATGGGGATCCTAACAGTACCTACCTCCCTGGACGATCCTCACGTTTAACTCATAGCCTATGTAAAACCTAGCATATCCGTTCACTCTAGATGCCAGCTCCTGTATTATTCATTATTAATAACACTGTTATTATACACTCCAAGTGAAAAGCGAAGATGCAAAATCAATTAAGGAGGGATCAACAAACAGGGACAGTGCGACAGAATATTTGAAATTAGGACCACATTAATATGCCTTTGTATCTCGCTCACCCCCCAGTGTTTGGGGGGAAAAATGTTTGCTATGCAACTCAAGTAAGAGGTTAGGAATATAGAAGCAAGAAAATCATCAGGGAAGGCATGAAGAATCTAGAAATAGGAGGGAAAGGGCCCCACTGGGCTAGTGGTAAGAGCAATGGTGAAGCTGAGCCAGATCCAAGGACCGGGTCTTTGAAAGGTCCTTGCCACAAAGTACTTCCCATCGGCGGGTTTTTCCATTGCCTAGAGAGGAACCAGTCTGTTTTCCATCCTGTGTCTCTGCGGAATCCCTGTCACCACTACCCACTTCGTTCACACCCTTCCCTGCCTTGTAAAGTCGTTCCTTCTTTCTTCCCCGTCCAAATCCTGCAGGACCCAGTTCCATTCCCATTTCCTCTGGGCCATTCCCTGGTGGATGCGTCCCTCTCCTACCTCCTTCACCATAGACCCCCATGTGGGCTGTGGTCAGCTCCATGCCATTTAGCGCCAATTTGTCTGCATTCCTGGCCATTTTCTGTGGTTTCACACATGCAAGTCTGTTTCCCCAAACCAATCGTAGACTTCTCCCTGAAGGCAAAGACCACGTCTTCCATTGCTTCTGGGCCCAAGGCTCTGAAAGAAATTAGACCCAGAGGAAGCATAAAGGGTACATATAAAAGCTTCGAACAGCAATGGGATCCTCTGCACCAAATCTTTCCATCTTCCACCAACAGAACAGCAATGGACGGAGGTGCGAACTAAAAGGACGTTTCTCCCCAGTGCCCCTCCATGCTCTCCCTCAGCCACAAACCAGTAATGAGATGTCAGATGGCAGAGTCAGGCTGAAATATTGATCCAAAATACATATTAATAAGAATTAATATAAGATTCCAAATTTTAAGTAAAAAAATTAAGCGTAGAAGCATAGCATGGTGAGAATTAAGTTGACCACAACTTCAATATAAAATAATACATGCTATTGGGGCGCCTGGGTGGCTCAGTCGGTTAACCATCCGACTTTGGCTCAGGTCATGATCTCACAGTTCGTGGGTTCGAGCCCCGCATCGGGCTCTGTGTTGACAGCTCAGAGCCTGGAGCCTGCTTCAGATTCTGTGTCTCCCTCTCCCTCTGCCCCTCCCCTGCTTATGCTCTGACTCTGTCTGTCTTTCAATAATAAAATAAAACGTTAAAAATAATAGTAATAATAATAATAAATGTCATTAAGAAAATTAAAGCAACCTGGATACATCAATAAATACCTAATGTTCAAAACATTAGAGGGGATATTTCTACTCTACTAAATTCATTAGTCGGGCCAGAACTACAACATCTGGAATTTTTTTTTTGGTGGGGGGAGGGCACAGACCATAGCCAGGGGACAACAAGGCCAAAAAAAGCATCTATAAACCAAATCACAAAAAGGATGCTAAAAGGAACTAAAAGCATTTAGCCTGGAGGCAAAAAAAAAAAAAGTCTCATGAGGATATGATCCTTATTTTCAAATATTTAAAAAGTATTCACGGCAGAAAGAGACTAAGGAGAAGCAAATTTCATATGAGAAGAAAGTTCCTTTAGTGCTCTTAAAAATGTAATGGGTTACTTTGTGTGGTAGTGAGGTCCCCACCACTGAAGATATTAAGGAAACACGGTTTCTTGCAAAAGCCTATTATTTTTTCTAGTTCAGTGTTTTCTTGCTGCCCTGAGACGGGTCAGCATCCCCCCTTGGGAACACACAGGGACAGGAGAACAAGCCGGCTCCAGCAGAACTGACTTATCCAGCTCTCCAACCCTTGGCCCAGTGAGGATGCACTGTTGTAGGTCAATCACACAGAATTAGGCTTGCTGATGGACTGACTCACTGGAAGGCACGCACCCCTCTGCACCCAGGAAGCAAAGAACCATAATCAAAGCGAAATGCTTAATAGCGTTCTAAAATTGTTTCACTCCCTAGTGGAAACCCAGGCATCCAGCAAGGTGGTGGTGTCCACTTTGGTCTACTGCATCACATTAAGAGTGGCTGCCTGTTCTCCCCTCATGAGGCAGATAAGGCCAAAGCTTAAGAAGGTCAGGCAAGGAGCACATAAGCTAAAAGCCCAGCTCTGTCACTTACCACCATGTGACCTTATGCATATGACTTCACCTATCCACTCCTCCCTGTCTCGTCTACAAAATAAGGATGTTGATCCTTGTGGTTCTTGTGATGGTTAACCTTGTGTCAACTTAGCTGGGCTATGGGGTACCCAGACATTTGGTCAAATATTATTCCCAGTGTTGGGGCACCTGGGTGGCTCAGTCGGTTAAGCGTCCAACTTCAGCTCAGGTCATGATCTCGCGGCTCATGAGTTCGAGCCCTGTGTCGGGCTCTGTGCTGACAGCTCAGAGCCTGGAGCCTACTCCAAATTCTGTGTCTCCCTCTCTCTCTGCCCCTCCCCTGCTCATGCTCTGTCTCTCTCGGTCTCAAAAATAAATAAAACATTAAAAAATATATATATTTTAAATATTTTTCCGGGCGATTGTGTAATGGTGTTTTGGAAGATATTAACATTTAAATCAGTAGCTTGAGTAAAGCAAATTGTCCTACATCATGCGGGTGGGCCCCATCCAGTCAGTTGAAGGCCTAAATAGAACAAAAAGCTGACCCTCCCCCTACGAAGAGAGAATTCTCTTGCCTGGATGTCTTTACACTTGGACATCAATTCTTTCTGATTCTATAGCAGCCTGCTGACCTTGGGACTTGAACTGAGACATCAGCTCTGCAGACTTGAGACTTAACAGATTCCATAATCTCATGAGCCAATCCCTTATAACGAATCTCAACAGATGATAGATATATTAGATAGATGATAGATAGATAGATAGATAGATAGATAGATAGATAGATGATAGATAGATGATAGATAGATAAGAAAGAGAGATTGAGATCCTCCTGGTTCTTTCTTTAGAGAAAGCTGGCTGATACAGTACCTATCTCAAGAGGTTACATTAAGATTAACCAGGATAATGTACCTGAAGCACATTTGCTATATATCTAGTATAGAATAATTGCTCAGTTAATGCAAGGGGTTTTTTTAATAAGGCCATTCTTGAAGAGCAATATCATCTAGTCAGTTTTATTTGATGAAGAAGAGGAAAACTTGTAGACAAGACTGTAAAAATTAGGGACAGATGTGATCACACCCCTAGGTGGGGAATGGCTGCAACCTGGATACCAGCAGCGTCCTCAAGAACTCCTAAACTCTCCTGTCCAAGAACCCTCCTCAATTGTAGAGGTACCCACTGATTCTCTGGAGAGTTGCAGCCACGCACATTGGTCTAGAGCAAGCCCTTATTTGAGAAAGCTAATCAGGCAGCCCTGAGGCAAGGAGGGGATGAGAAGTCCCCCAGCGATGCCTGCCATCCATCCATGGCATTCCCCCAAAAAAACCCCAACTACGTCCATCCCCCCTGACTCCAGAACCAAAGCTTTTGTCCAAACTTTAGATATGCCACACCTTCACCCCACAGCCTGTTCCTTTTAGTCTCCCTGTCTTTCTAGACCTGAGACCTTTAGCTGAGTTCACCCTCCCCACTGAAATCATACCTATAATTCCAGAGGGGCTCACATCTCCCTCACTCCCACCCTGACATTCTCTGACCACCCCAGCCACTGTGATCCCTTGTTGCCACTTGGAAGACCTTCGTCTATCCTTTACATAGCCTATTCTCTTTCAGTCTGTACCCCGTTGCCTTTTCTGATCCCCTTTACATGCTCCTCAGGGAGAGAGACCCCTGTGTCTTCTATCCCAGACCCCAGGATGGTCCCAAATTTGTTCAATTGCTTCAGCCAAATGACTGGTATGCTTGCAGCTCCTTGGCCACCAGCATCTCCTCAATCTTCCCTAACTTGGGTGAATATCAGAATCACCTGGGGAATTTTTCTGAATTAAAGATTCCTGGGTCTCATTGAGACTTACAGACTCAGAACCTGCAGAAATGAAGCCTTGGGATCTGAATATTTTTAAAGAGGCTTAAGTGATTATGATGAGTATCTGGGTTTGGGGACCACTGCTCTTGGAGATATGATACATTTTCCTGTGACCTTGGACTCTATTCCGCAAATGACTCAACCCTTCCAAGACCATGTTGTTAAACCCATCCCCCATTGCCCTGTGGCACCCACGCTCCAGTCTCCGTCCTTTGTCTTTCCCTAGTCTGCCCAGTCCTCTAACCCATCTTCTTTGATTGCTCCCACCCTCTCCCTCCTTTCCATGCCATGAACTTGTGCATCCCAGCTCCAGCCTCATCCTGAATGGACCGTCATGTTGTCACTGTCTCTGACTTGGCCTTCCTAACCAGCATGCTTTGCCAATAATGAGCTGGGGGAAGCTACAGAAAATTTCTTAGTTCATAGGCTGGCTCTTCAAGGATAGTTCATCCATGTGTTTGCTCCAAAATAAACATTCAAGAATATGGCTGATTAGGTAGAATATACCTAAATAACTATTTGTGGCCTGTCTCTTATCTTGCAGTAGGTTCTTACATGGAAAAAAAAATCCTCATTTAAAGAAATTTAGTGCCTTTGAGGGCATGAGAGGGGTTTTAAAAAGATGCAATCTTCCTAAATGAGATCTCCATTCAAAGAACCAGTGGCCTTTATTCCCGGCTGTCTATGACGTTTGATGTGCCCGAAATCTAGAATCCCAGGGCTGGAAGGAACCTTCAATGCCATCTTATCCAAGGGGTCACAGGTTCACAAAATGTTCTTAGAATACAAACCAGGTGCTTGCCACTTCCCTTATACTTTTGTTGTCTGAGGCCACACCTCTCTCCTGTCCACCAGGAGATGGAAGCAGTTAATGCTTTTCTCAGGCTGTGTTAGCCCTTCACACATTTGTGGGGACCGTTCCAGAGATTCAGCCGCAGGTTACTGATTCCCCATGGCAGGTTTCTCAACGGTGGCACCATTGATATTGTGACCCCAGTATTCTTGGTTGTAGGTGGCTGTTCTGGGCACTGGATGTTTAGCGGCATCTCGGAACTCTGCCCACTAGAGGCCACCAGCACTCCTTCCCAGCCCCTCAGGGGGAGGGTATTTGGGGTGAAAGAAACAGCTTGCACGCGGGGCATGGGACAGCATGTTGTATTCCCAGAAGAGGACCGTTCGTAGGAGCTGGAGCTTAGAGTCCCTGGTGAGAAGTCACAAAGGTAGAAAAACCGAACTTGAACTTTCAGCAGCTCCAGTTTCAGATCCCCGGACTGTACTCTCCCTTCCAAGAGCCCAGCCTACACTGGGCTCGTAAGATCGTAACTGCCACGGCCCTAATCCAAGAGCTTGCATCCACGTGTGTTGGGTGGGGAGGCTGCCTGCCCATGAAAGGTAGATCGACACTGACAGGAGATACTAAACGTTCCGCCAAATAGAGAAGCTCCCTATTAGTAGCCATGGCTTCCGGCCTTCCCGGCGTCCCAGTGGCCCTTGCCACCAAATTGGCCTGCCCTCCTTCTCAGCCTCTTGTGCTAGCCCTGCAGCCTCGCCTCTGTCACCCATTCCCTCCTGGGTCCCCCTGCATGTGACAGAATCACAGCAAAATAGCCACGGACCTATAGCAGTACATTTTCTCCATCTGTCGCTGCGCCTTGTCTCCATATGAGCCCTCTCTATCCTCACTCGGACCCTGCCCAACTCAGGCGCTGTCCACGTGAGCAGGGGACACAGCAGATGACCTCTGGAAGGCCCTTCCAGCTGACATATCTGATTCTATGTCACTGAGGAAACTGAAGAGAGGAAAATGTTTATTAAAATCAGTGAGATCTAACAAGGGGGTGGAGACGGGGGGAGTGCCTAAATTCCAGCACTCTCCCCATGGAGAGAGGGTGGAAAAACCCAGGCCTTCCTGCCTGGACATCATCAGATCCCAGCCTCCCCCAAAGCCAGAAATCAGTGGAAACGTATATATATTTTAATACACCCTCATTACCAATAAAAGTAGTGTTACATCAAAACAGGGGTTGGTTGAAATGCATCCCAACTGCGCTAAACGGGGAACGCGTCGAAACGCCTATAATAACATCATGCAAGGCAACCCTCTGCCAAACGTGGACGGAGGGGAATTCACACTGCCAGAGAAAATCTGTTCTCCATCAGTGCTTCAATATTTGAGGAAGCCGGGGACATTTTTCTGCGATTGAAGCAAATTGCCAGCTGCCAATACTATGATTTAATTCCCTTTTCTCCCCCCTCTCACTTGAAACAATTGCCAGAGGCCTTTGGTGGGCCGTGAAGCCCCTGTGAATAACCCACCTCGTACCTAAATGGAAGGAAGGGACGTGCCGGGAGATGAGGAAGAGAAGGGGAGGAGAAGCAGGCAAAGAGGAAGGGTGATGGCCACGGGAAGTGAGAGAAGAAAGGAATGAGGGAAGCAAGGGGGAAATGGGGGGGAAAGAGAAGGAGGAGAAGGAGGAAGTACAAAGAAAGCAGCAAAGTGAGGTGGGGAAGGACAGAGAAGAATGAGAAGGATGTGGGTGAGGAAAGGTGAGCAGAGGGAAAATCACAGCCAGAGAACAGACAGTGCCAAAGTCAGACGTGAAAGATCTCAAAGACCGGACAGCTCAGTCTCCTCTCGGGAGGGAAGCGTTTGCCCAAGGCCACGGAGCTCAAAGGGAAAAGCAGGCCCTCCTGACTCCGGTCCAATGCTGCCCACCCTTCAGCAGGCAGAGAGCAAGGTGAACAGAGGGGAATTAAGAAGAAAGACATGAGGGGTTCCTGGGTGGCTCAGCCGGTTAAGCATCCAACTCTTGGTTTTGGCTCAGGTCATGATCTCATGGTTCGTGGGTTCGAGCCCTGCATCGGGCTCTGACAGTGAGGAGCCTACTTGGGATTGTCTCTCTCTCCTTCCCTCTCTGGCCTCCCCACCTCTCTCTCTCTCTCTCTCTCTCTCTCAAAATAAATAAACTTTTTTTAAAAAGAAGATGAGAGCCTATCTATGTGCATATCTGCCTGCAGCATTCAGCTGCACATCGTCTAATATAATCTAACATTCCAAAATCCTATGTCATCTAATGTTCATAGTGTCCTGACTGTTAGGTCCTAGAAGCTTCTCATGAAATGTTCCCAAGACCTTGAGGACACTATGTGCTCCCTCCTCAAATCATAAATGGTAGAATCTAAGCCTCTCAAGGCCTCTGGCTTCCCAAGGTGGTAGGGACACTGACAAGACCCACCCTTGTGTGCCTGGAAATCCCAAACTCCAAGGGGGCTGTTCCAACTTTGGAAGCCCCATCAGGCCCTCAGAGATGAGGGTCTTTCTGGCTCAGGCATTAGTTACCAGTTTTCAGTCTTGTCATTTCGTTAAGAGTATTATGCCACTGTTGATTTATTCTGATGATGGTTCTATGGTTGTGTAAGACATTATTAGGGGAAGCTGAGTTAGAGATACGTAAGACCTTTCTGTATTACTTTTGTAATTCCAGTAAAATTCTTTTTTAAAAAATCTTTCATCATGATTTCAAAGGCCCGATTTGAATTTAGAAGTGGCGGTGAGTCCCTGGGCCCCAGCCTCTGGACTCTGGCCAATGGCTCACCTCTCTTCTCTTCCCTCCTCCAGCTCCTTCCCTTACAAGGAGACACATGTGGATGCTGTTGGTTGCTTGCCCAAGCTCAGGTGCCAGCCCCCTGCTCCCGCAAAGAGCCTCTCCTTTGCTACCCCCAGGGCCTAGGAACACGCACCGTGACTGTGCCATCCACCCTGCGAGGACAGACCCAGCGAAGGCTCAGGGCCATTCGAGCAGGGAATTTCAGAGTCTGAAAGAAGGGGTGAACCACAGGCTCCAGGGAGGCCCATCCTTGGCATCGCCCCCTGAGAAGGGGCATGGGAAGAGGACTAGAGGTTAAAGATGCCTTATCAGCTTTCTCTGTCTCCATGAAGACAGTGTGAGTGTCAGTGCAAGAAGGCAGGTCCTATACATTCAGATCCTAATCAGACACCCCAGCCCCGCCCCCCTAGCCCCTTTCAAGAAGCATCCCCAGAGTCACTCCATCCCCAAACACGGGGAGGCGTGCCCTTCTCCATTCCATATCACCTCCCTGAACTCCTAATGATTCCCTGATTACAATTATTTGTGTTCAACCTGTGTCTCCTCCACTAGACTGAGAATTTCTCGAAGGCAGGGATCGTGTCTCATACATCTCCACACTCCCAGCCCCAAGTCTGGCGCAAAGATGGGCTTTCTTAATGGATGGCTGCGTTGTTCTATCCTCCAGGGAGCAGGAGAGCATAGCAGAGGGGTTAGAAGATTATGTTGCCTGGAATCCTGCAATTCTGAGTTCAAATTCTGACTCCCACACTAAATTGCTACGTGACCGTGCAAAAGTTATTTGATCTCTCCGAGGCTTAGCTTCCTCATCTGAGCTGTCAGAATGAAATGAGGCAATGCTGTTGAAACACTTGGCAGAGCCCCTGGTATTCAGCAAGCGCTCAATATATGGGATGGATGGTAAGATCAGGCTGCCGGTATCATGGGCTGGTCCGTGGATGAGCCGGTATGCTCATACCTCAGTAGCTGCCTCACGGTTATCTTTTAAGTACAGGGAGAGCGTAAGCAGCGAAGACGCTTACACACACACTCCTGAAAGAAATCACCCAGGGTTCCTCGGGGCCCCAGCAGCCGGGTCAGCAGTCTGCCTCTGTATACTCAGGCCAGAGCAGCACCGCAGCCCTCTTAGCCCGCTGCCGACTGATGGAGCCCCAGACACTTTCCAGAGAGCTGACACTCCATAATCTCTGGTGAAGGCCGTCGTATTTCAGGATGGCTGGTGACAACGCTGAGACACATCGGGAGCTGACAAGAAAAGATTGTTTTCAAGAGATCAACACATCAACACCTGTTAGTCAAAACTCACTAACTCCAGCAGCCCTTGAATGCCAAGAAGAGAAAAAAAAAGACATAAAAGATGGATCCCTGGATGGTAGTAAAAGAGACTGAGGTCTCAGAGCAGATGGCCATGGGGGAGAGAGGGTAGCAGTCCCCATGGGGGTCCAGGAACAAGGTCAAGAGGAAACCGTGGTGACTGAAAGCGAGACTAAATCAATCCCCATTGCGATTAAAATGACAGAAAGCAGAAGGAATAAGAAAGTAAAGGGTAAAATCAAATCAAACCCCACATTTTTAAAAAGTCTTTAAGAGAGTAAAATGGAAGCAAATTAAAATTACATATAAGAGTTTCGCTGGATAAAGTGCGTGTCTGAAATACAAAGTCAAACGGTTACAGATGTAACTAAGTGTAGACATTCAGGGTCTAGCTCTGGGGCAGCAAGGCAGCGGTGTTCTGGAAAAGCCCATCTTTCTTTATCATCCCCCTCCCCACCAAGGAAACTCTGATTTGTGGCGTTTGTTGGTTTCCATGGTATGAACATTTCCACCGTAGGTGATTTCAAGCTCTCGACATGCCTGTCGTTGGACTGGAGCTGGAGAGCAATTTAACAATCAGCTCCCACAAAACCAGTACAAACCACCCCCAGGACACCGGTGGAAGGGAGCATAAAGAGAAGCAAGCACACAGTAAGCAAACAGCCCGAAGGAGTCCACAAAAGTAAAAAAAAAAAAAAAGTAAAGAACATCAAAGACCTTTCATGCTCTCCCCCAAAATAAATAGCCAGTCTACATTCAGATTCTGCTACCCACTAGCAGCATGTCGTGGGAACCACCCAGATCAAAATACAGAATATTTCCCTCCATCCAGAAAGTTCCTAGGGAAGTTTTAGAACCTGGCTGCAAAGCCTTTGACTCTCTTACTAATGAGAGGTGAGGTCTATTTACCCTCGCTCTGAAGCCGAGCAGGCCTATGACTGCCTTGACCAATAGCTACAGCGGGAGCGACACTGTCCCATTGCCAAGGCTAAACCAGTAAGGACCATGCAGCTTCTCTCTTATTTCTGAATACTCCTTCTCAATTTCCTGAGCACCAAGGATAAAGTCTGACCACCTGAGGTGGCCATGGTGGAAGGGCCACACGTAGGTGCTCTGGTCAACAGGATATGTGAAAAACCCATCTTGGGCTCTTAAGACCAGCCTGGGCATCAGTGCCACACAGAAAAGAAGACTCACTCAGTCTCGCCTAGCCTGAACTCCTGTCCCACAAAATTGGGGATAGAATGAGTTGGTTGTTGTTCTAAGTCACTGGGTTTTGGGGTAATTTGTCACCCAACAATAGAAAACTGGGAATAGTTTATGAATTGCCCTCCCCAGTCAAGCATCTTCCCTCCTACTCTGATGTTATCGTCAGAGATTAACTCTGGCTGCCCTCCAGCTTTACATAAATAGAATCTTCCGGTATAAACTCTTTCTGACTGGCTTCCTCCACTCAGTACACTGTTTCTGACAATCATCCATGCTGTTTTTGTCAGTGACTTTTTTATTGCCAAATAGTATTCCATGTTATTAATATACTATAACTTATTTACCTCATATCTTTTCTTATTTTTTTTAACATTTATTCATTTTTGAGAGACAGAGTGTGAGTGAGAGAGGGGCAGAGAGAGAGAGGGAGACACAGAACCCAAAGCAGGCTCCAGGCTCTGAACTGTCAGCACAGGGCCCATTGTGGGGCTCGAACTCACGGACTGAGAGATCATGACCCGAGCCGAAGCTGGACGCTCAACCAACTGAGCCACCCAGGTGCCCCTACTGACCTCATATCTTGTGGAGAGACACTGGGTTGTTCCCAGTTTGGGGTTTTTACTAATAAACCTGTTATTGAACGTTCCCAGGCAAGTCCTTCTCAGACACAAATTTACATTTCTCTTCGGTAAATTCTTAGGGGTAAAATCACTGGGTTGTAGAGTAGGTATATGTTGACATTTATTGGAAGACGTCCATTTTCCAAACCGGTGACAGCATTCTATATTACCACCGGCAGCTTGTGGGAGTCCCAGGCATTTCACACTCTTGCCAACACTTAGTATTGTCATTTTCAGGTGAGCCCTTCTGATGTGTGTACGGTAAGACCTCTATTAATTTATTTGCCTTTCCCTCGTGACTAATAATATTGAGCATCTTATTGTCCACCTGGATACTTTTGTTTGCGAAATGCCCACTCATCCTGTGCTTGCTTGTTTATCTATTTGTTTGTTTTAATTCCATTGTAATTAACGTACAACATTTTCTTTTGTTTCTGAAATCACTACAGCATAGTGATTCTATATTCTGAGTTGTAAGAGCGCTTTGGGTTTTCTGGATACTGGTCTCTTGGCAAATGTTTTCTCCCATACTATAATTTGCCTTCCCACATTCTTAATATCTTGTGATGAGCAGAAATTTGCTTTTTAGTTTTGATGAGATCCAAACTTTCAAATTTTTTGTAGTTATTAACTTTGTGGTCTGCCTAAGAAATCTTAGCCTACCCCAAGGTTTCAAAGGTATTCTCCTCTGTTGCCTCCTAGAAGCTTATTGTTTTAGCTTCCACATATAAATATATACTGATTTCAGGGACTCCTGGGTGGCTCAGTTGGTTAAGCATCTGACTCTTAACTCACAGTTCATGAGTTCGAGCCCTGCATCAGGCTCTGTGCTGACAGCACAAACCCTAATTGGGATTCTCTCCGTCTCTCTCTGCTCCTCCTCCACTCGTGCTCTCTCTCTCTCTCTCTCTCTCTCTCTCATTCTTTCTCAAATAAACAAACATTTAAAAATAAATAAATAAAAATAAAAAATAAAAAAAACAAATATAAATAAATAAATAAACAAATAAATAAATAAACCCATTTCAAATTAACTTTTATTTTTGGTATGAGTTAGGGACCAAGAGTTTCTTTTTATCATATATATATATATATATATATATATATATATGCATACACACACACACACACACACATCCAGTTTCTCCAGTACCATCCACTGAAAAGAACCTCCTTTTCCCCCATTGAACTGCATTGGTGCCTTTGTTGAAAAACAAGTCACCATTTATACATGGGGCTATAGTCCATATCTTTCTAAAGCTGATTTATCTGTCCAGGCGCCTGAAATTCCAGCATTAGAGACAATTTTCTTTGTAAGTTGCATGATTTGAGTCTTTACAGTTCCAAATACCTGTCCATGATGCAACAAATTAAGCCCTGTTCCAATGTATACCTTGGGTCCTGGCTTTCATTAAGTCCCAGATAGTAGAAATGCCCTGGGCCAGAAGTTAGAAGAGCTGGATTACACAAAGTTCCAATTCAGCAAACATCCAGAGGACCCTCCCTCTGCCAAGCAGGATGCTTGGGTATGTTGGGGTAGGAGAATGAGAAAGAATAAAAAACACATTCCCTGTCCTGAAGGACTTCACAGCTGGGCTACAGATCGTATGACTTGAGACCCCCTTCATTGACCCTATGCCCTACAAAGAACCCTGGAACCCAGAATGGAGAATATGATTTGGAGGGTTTTTTGTTTTACTCCACTAGCAGTTTCAGGAATTTTAAGACATTCTAGTCAGTTCTTTACCGGGCCTCATGAGCCTTAAGTTTTTCCACTGTTGAAGAAAAATTAAAAATGTCCTCATCCCTGAGATAATTCATATAAAGTGCTTAGCTGTGAACTTGACATCTCATGATTGCTTAATAAATTAGCTGTTGTGATGATGATGATGTTAATTCTTCCCAGGGCTGTGATAAAAATAAAGTTGTAAGGACACAAAATCTCAGGGTTGGAAGGAAACTTCCCTCTGGAGGTCCGTGGTTAATTATTAGAAACGCCTGGAGATCTTATTAGAAAATACCAATCTCCAGGCACTACCCCAGGATTCCATTCTTATTCTCTAGGTGAGGCCTGGGAACCTGTATTTGAAAGAAAAACCTCCAGATATTCTATGATCAACCAAGTTTAGAGACCACTGACCTCCAGCCATAATTAAAAAGGTGGGGATGGGAGGATGCCTAAATTGTCTTAGAAATGCTGTTATTATACACACATAATTGGTTAATTAGAAAAAAAGTGGCTGTAGTTCTCAAATACTTTCCAGAGAAACAGCTAGCACCCGGCAAACCCAGGGAAAGACAAGGCACGAGCTAGGACGGGGGCTGAAGAGGGAGGTGGTTGGATGCCAGAAACACATTTCATCTATTTCACAATTTTACCTGGGGCCAGGCCCTACGTAAGACCCAAAAACAATTTATATCAAGTTGGTGATGGATTAAACCGACAGGTCTGTTAGCCAATTCAAACCCTAAGAGAAAAAAAATAAATAAATAAATCAGAGCCAAAAACTAATTGAGTGCAAGATAAGACAAGCTGATATTGCAAACTCCTTGAAAAATGATTTTAAGGAACAGTAGCAAATTTCAAATTCTGACTGAGGCATGGTGACCCAGCAGGACTGCTGAGAATCGGGACATCTCTGGAGTTGTGCAAATCCTACAGATGGCAGGCCAAAGAAAATTGATTTCAAGATTGCTGATGGAACAAAGCCGGGAGGGCCTGGGACGGGTTTTGTCTGCAATACAATTTTCCCTGGGTCACTCAGATTTCTTTTTCTTTTCCGAATTTCAGGGTGGGTGAGCAGAGGCCTACAGCACAGGAAGCAAGGAATAAAAGGTCTGACTGGGAAGAACAAAGTGGGATGAAATCCCGTAGGTCACAACTGAGACCAAGAAGCAGAATGATCCCACCCCAAAATCTCCAGAGAGGACACTCACAAGCACATGGTCTCATGGTACAGGAGGAAGAACTCTGGGCTGGGATGCAGGAGGCCTTGCTTCAGCCAGTAGCAACCAGAGTGACCTTGGGTAAGCCAATTCCATTCCCTTGGCCTCAGTTTATATATTGTCACTGGTCACCAACCACCAGATCCTATCATCGTGTGACCCCTAAGTTCCTCTGAACACTGATGGCTTTTTTTCTGGTTCCCTAAGACTTGCTGAGAGATTAGGGAGTCCACTGAGGTCACCAAGAATTTCTTGGTCACAAAGCTTCTCCCACTTGTCCTCATATCCACTTGTGCTTCTCAGGGTAGGTGACTGAGCCCACACTGGACTCAGCGGCATGTTTCTGGGGAAGAGGGGGTTCCGTGAGTCTCCGGCCCAGCAGTAGCCCCCGCCAAACCTGAGTAACAGATGGCCTCAGAAGCACTGCAAGGGTCTCGGCTAACACTTCCCCTCCCCAGCCTCAACCCCAGTTCCCATCATCACTTCGTCATCTGGACTGGGAAAAGGGAGCCTTGTCCTCCAAGAATATTTCCTCTCTAGAAAAAAGAGAAAGATGAGAAAAGCCAAAGGAGCCCTCCCCTGCATGTCCAGAAGGCCAGTAACATAAAGCGTATTTCCTCTTACAGTCTTAGGCAGACTCTAGAAGGGCAAGTCCACAGTAAAAGGAAACCAGAATATTTGCCAGATGAGCTCGAATTTTTATCTTTGGTATGCACATTAAGGAGAATTATCTTTGAGAGTCACATATGGCACTAATATTCTCTCTCCTTTTCTTACACACACACACACACACACACACACACACACACACTGTTGGCACCACACCCTAGGAGAACACCGAAGCCCAAGAATATCCCCTAACAGAAGTTGGTGAAGAAGTTGATCTTGTTCCTTTAAGTGTTTTCCCTGCCTTATGTTAATGGTTTCATGGTGGGGTGACATCTTAAAGAGTCTTATTAGTGACTAGGCTGCCCACGTGACTTCCTAAGCCATATCACCTTTATGAAAAATAGCAAAACTGGCTTGTTCAGTTGACTCCCTAGAAATGGCAAGTCCTCCTGACCTTCCCTTCCCACAGAAAGCATGCCACCATCTTGAGGGCTGCAGCGGAAGCTCAAATGAAACGTAATCATAGTGACTGTGATCATGATGATGTGGATGGTCAGTCTAAACTAGCATTTCAGAAGAAGCACCCTTTAGATACCCTTTCGTCCTTGAAAACGTTCCTGTCTTTCCTTGGGTCAAGCTCACTGCCACATGTTGGTTGGGACAAAAGGCAGAGCGGCTCCATACTTTGAGACTTGGGGCCCTCTCTTGCCAGGTCACCAATTTGACTCACCCAAGGAGACCTGAGGTCTTATCCAGCCCCACCTCCAGTGCCTGGCACAATGTAGGCATGCGAATGTTTATGGAACAGATTTTCAAGTTCAAGGTGATGGCTGATTGTTTGTACACATCAGTGCAACAAAATTTCATAAGTCGTTAAGACATAGTCTGATTTAACCTGCGCAAACAGATACAAAGACAACCGAGCCAAGAATAGATTTCTAACAGAGCCACCTAGTGCTTTTGTCCCTTTCTTAAGAACAGAGTTAGAGTATTTTCTCTTGTTTCTAATTTGAGTCTTCTGACTATTTTATGAGCCCACTTTCCCCGTTTGAGGGAGGAAAGAGGATTCCCTGGTGAACGGAGAAGAAATCATCCAAACTGCTACCATTAAAACAATTCATAGCCCAGAAAAACATACAGAATTCCTCAGGCTATATTTCCTGTAACTTGTAAAATGTCTGTAGGCCCAATCTTCTACAATTACTTATTTTCTCATATTTTGAGAGATAAGGCCCCCAAATCCCTTTTTATAGTCATACGCCACATTTGATGTATTCCTGAGGTCTCAAAACCTCAAATCCGCTATTGTTGGTAATGAACCCAGAGGCTCCTCTACCAATAGGGGTCTATCTGTACAGGTCACTTCCTCAAGGTATGCATTCTTATCCAGGAAGAACAGGACCCACTGTATACCAAGCATGAGCATTGTGTACTTGAAATATTTGACATTTTTTCAAATAAGAATTCAACCAGTTAACTTCCGCAGGAATATTCCACAGCCAATATTCTTCACGCGATAACACCCAAATGGCCATACGGGATTTAAATTGCTGGAGCGTGGTGCAAGATGACCCCCACCCCCCGCCCATAAGGGTGAAGATTGTGCACGCGCACAGGAAATTTTTCCATTCTAGACTTCCCGGAAATGCCAAGACCTATTTGGTCCTCATCTTAAGTAAACTGAATTACAAGCTGGAAATATATCAGTTTCTTGAAAAAGGAGGTGTGCTAAGTACATTCCATCCCCAGATCAAATTAAAGCTTACTCCAAAGTGATCTTTTGTGCACCCTGAAGCTCATCTGAGTTTCTCTGCAGCAAGAACAGATTTTTCTCGATGGGAAAAGGCCCTTTTCCAGACACCTAGCTCTTCCTCCGAATCATGTGCGTTTGCCCTGAAGATTTTGTTTATTTTTACAATTTGAGGGATTATTAAACTGATATATATATTTTTTTATTTCTTTGGTTTCCTCCCCTCCCCTCTACCTCTCTGTGAGCCCTGAAAGAGAAACTGATTCTCAAAGGCCAGAGCGACTAGGCAGTTTGAGGAAAGTTCTTTGGACTTTGGAGAGTATGCCAAGCACTGGGAGAATTGGAGAGAAATGTCACAGGGTAAGAGTCACAGGTGGCTACAATGCGTGGTCAGTGGGCTTCACCTGCCTGCACTTCCATTACCTGAGCTATCACAGGAGTGCAGGAGCCCTCTAGAAACCAGTCCTTCTCTGAGGCAGATCATTTATAGGCACCGTACAGAGCCAAATAGGGCCAACATCCCTTGGCCATGTTTGATTGTTTTCATCATTTTGGTCCTTTGGGTGGTTTTAAAATCTGTTTTTGGGGGGTGGGGGGGAGCTGGGTGGCTCCATCGGTTAAGCGTCTGACCCTTGACTTCGGCTCAGGTCATGATGTCACGGTCGTGAGATCGAGCCACATGGTGGACTCACACTGGGTGTAGAACCTGCTTAAGATTCTTTCTTTCTCTCTCCCTCTGCCTCTCTCCCCTGCTTGCACTCTTGCTCTCTCTCAAAAAAAGAAAAAAGTAATAAAATAAAATCTGTTTTCAAATATCTTTCCAACTTACCCATTTCTCAAGTTGTAAATGTCAACAATAGAGATTCAATTCCATTCAACAAATCACACATATGTAACTTGACTGACTAGCATCTGAGATCTTCTCTGCTGAAGTATGAACCCTGAAGAATGCGAGCATTGCTTTTATGTCTGTTCCTGCAGATCTTAGCCCAGTGTCTGGCCCATAGCAGGTGCTTAACGCAGATGGTTTAGTGAATGACCAGAACAATGAATGAAGGCTCAACATAGACCCACCACTAGCTAGGCAGACGTTGGGTAGAAGAAAGGAAGGGAAAGAGAGAGGGAGGAAGGGAGATAAAGAGGGGGGGGAATCTAAAAAAAGATAAAAAAGAAAGGAAAGAAATAGAAGCATAATACACAGTCCTGGTTGTCCCAGGGAGATAAGACTTTCCTGCATGAAATAATTGGGAAACGATAAGATTCAATGTGTGTGTTTCCCTCCGCTGCAAGAAAAATGAGTCAGATGAAAGAGAGAACTTGAGCTTTCACAGGCAGAAAAAGAACATGTGTGTGAGGGGAGCGGAGGGGAGGATGGGGGAAGGAAGGTAAAGACACACAGTCTACTGCCAAGGAAGAAAGGACTGCAGCTCTGATTTTGCCAGGTCAGCCATCTCTAGTCATCAGGCTCACTTAATTGCTGTAGTCTGGACTCCTTTTTGCCTGAGTAAACGAAACCTAGAAGACTTTTAGAGTTTATACCCTTGTTTTCTTAGCTCTTCTGAATGTGCTGTCAGCCAAAGGCATCGGCCGCACCCCTCTCTTTCAACACTCTCCGGGGGCTTGTTCTGTTTATCAAGCAAACAACTGGTTTGCAGCGAAGACTATCTCCAGCCTTGGGGAAGCTGCCCTGTTGGCTTGCTAACCTGTTTGAGGAGCTGACAAAATCCACGTTCTCTGTAGGAATCCTCAGAAGCCATACAAGTTCCTTCAGGCTCCTCACTCTTCGCCTTGTTGGATAATCCATCCATCCCCTCCCCAAGGTGAAGGACGATACTGACGAGATCCCCTTCCCAGTACTCGCCTTGGCCTCCTCGCTGTCATGGCCACGTTGTCCACTTAATTCCATCGCTAGATCGTGAAAGTTTTGCTACATGTTGATAGCAACCCCACCCATTTGACTTGCACTTCTTAGATTACATGCTGAGTGTAAGGCATTTCTGTTAAACATCTAGAAACCTATCAAATGTCGCAAAGTAGGCATGCATGTGCTCATGCACAAACACATACACACACACAAACACAACCTGAAAAATCCCATTCCTCACAGGATTCTGAAGTCCTTCTTCTCCCCAAGAAGCCCTTGCATGCTGCGTAGGGCTTATGCTTCTATGCCCCAGAAGCCGCTTTGAGAGAAACTGCTTTGAAAATTGAGCAAACCAAAAAGATGGTGAAAGGGAGGAAGGTCACCTTGTGTAGATTAAAAGAGAAGTCGTGTTCCAGTTAAGTGCCTACATATTTTGTCATTGTCTAGATTGATTGTGACATTCCAGTAACACAAATACATTTATCTTTGAGTCCTATGTAATGTATATATAAATCTTACATATTTGTTCAACATTTACTGCCATTATTTATAATGGTCTGAGAGCACTGCAGATGTTAGGCTGATGCTATCTGTTTTACATCAAAATCTTCTAGAAGGTAAAAACCCAACCCTGAGCAACAATTCCAGACACAGAGGTTTTCAACCCCAGCTACGCATTAGATCCATCAGGAAAAAAAAAAATTTAATATTGATTGCAGGTTCCTCCCCGGAATTTCTGAATCTGGATCTCCAGGCTTTTAACCACATTTCTTGGTGATATTTAGCCACCAGCTCAGCCCTGACACAAGTAGCAGAATCAGGACTCAACAGCCTAGCAAATGCAGCTGCGATTATTAGCAGGGTCTTCTAGATGGAACAGCATCTGCCAGCCCCCAGATCTCTCTGAAGTCAGTACTCCCCAGGACCTGTGAGAATAAGGTGAGGGAAACCCTGCATTCCTGGGGAGTGTAAGGGACCTCAGAAAAGACATTTCTTGAGTGAAGACCCCAAAAGATCTTCATGGTGGGCATCAGCTCATGCTGCTTCTTTCAATAGTGTCGACCTCTTCCCCTACCTCACCCTTCTCAAACTGTCTTTCCACCTGCAGGCTTCCTGTGGACATGAGGGAAACATGAAATACTGAAAGATCACTCAGGATCACTCCAGAGACACCCCCCGAAATATGTTCCGAAATTACCTTTTCTGCCACTTGCTCCGATTCAACATTTACCCAGGCGGTAGCTTGTCACCTTTTCTCCATCCCCCAAAGACACGTTGCTCAAGCTACTGCCATCAGCAGTGAGGACTATTGTGAACCTAACATAAGCCTCTTCTCATTTCCTGCTGCATCATAACACCCAGGAGAAGCCCAGAGGACAAAATCCCTGCCCCCCCCCCGACACCCTTCATAGTCCCCCGATTTCTGGACATTCAAAGAGTAGATGAGATGGATTCTGGGAATCCTTCCAGTTCTCACTTCTTTCTCCTCTACTCTGGCAACATTCGTCTCTTGTTCTCTGCTTTGCTTTTTTCTGCACTTGTCCCTTGGTACGCTGTGCAGACCATCAGCAGATCCTAAAATGCTATCCCTTAGCAAAGCAGAAACAGCTCAGTAGTGATGCTAACCTGACCTCGTGCTGGGCTTCCAGACCCTCTCCTCTTTGAACCTCCTTCAGAATCTGCCAATCCAGGGACACAAACTCTTGTCTCTGAGTTCTTTATAGCTGTGGTTCATCAGCATCCACAAGGTCATTGACTGCCCTTGCCCATGACCTGCAGCTGTATTTGTTTGCAGCTTTAAATAGTACTGGCTTCTCCTTCTAAACAACTGCCTCCCTGCCCCACCTCCCACCCACCACTCCTCATCCCTCAGCCCTGGGTCAGCCAGTGGTAAATCAAGGGCAAGTACAAAGCAAATTTGCAGTTTTCCTTCCTGCCCCAGGTCTCTCTTACTGCTAATTTGTTCCAGCTTTTTCCTTAATACTCAGATATTTGTATTTGAGATTCCTGCCTCCAGATGTATTAGTTTGTGTGGTTCCAGGCCGGACTTTAAGTTCCTGTCTCTTCCCACCAAGAAAGGATCTCTAAATCTAGAAAGTTCTGTCCTGGAATTTTTGCCGTTGTCCACCAGCAGCTCCTATTCCAGAATCCACACATGGCTTGGAGAAGAGGTTGGGCAGGGGTGAAGCTCTGCTCTTCAATAGTTCAGCTGCAAATATCCAGCCAGTCCACCCCACAACACATACCAATATTGGCAACCAATGTCGTGGTCGCTACCACCCCTCCCTCTGACCTTCGCCTCAGCAGAGAACTGGCCACAGTGCCTCCCAAAATAATCTGCACACAGCTTAAGTTGAAATTTACTAGGAGTCCTATCACATTTTTTTCCTAAAATTCTAAATCCATAACACCTACGGAACTCCTTTTATCCAACTATTGAGCAATTCTGTGGATGGAAAAAGAACAGTGGAAATGAAGACCAACCCATCTTCCATCCACCCATTAGGGTTTCTATGTCTTCTCTTTTTGTTTTTCCAAGGCACGGGTCTACCAGCCAGGCCTGTGCTCTTTGCCCGTTGTGATCCCAGTTTGGTTTTCCACAAGCGCTCTGGTGCGTACAGAAGTGATCACTTGCCTTGACGAGCACTGGGTGTTGTAGGTAAGTGATGAATCACTGAATTCTATTTCTGAAACCAATATTGCACTGTATGGTAACTAACTAAAATTTAAATTCAAAAAAAAAAAAAAAAAAGAAGAAGCAATCATGATTGATTAGAGCTCCAAGCATTCACCACGCTCTTGAAAATTAATGATGCCCCCCAATTGCCATACTCCCTGTTTCCCAGAGTCTTGACACCAAATGCATTTACCCATTAGGTATTCTCTGAACTATAGCACTCAAGGTAAGGCCTGTGGTTCTGGGGGTGTGTGAAAAAGTGGCTAAACTGCACTGACTACCCATGTCCCCCATGTGACACCTTACGGGGCTCCCAGTTCCTTTGTACTAAGCTAAATATGAATCCCTTTAGCTAAGAACATGAAATCCAGCCATACGGCAGTTTTAGGAGAAAGAAAGCACAACGAATCCAGTCACTACCATGTCACAGATTCTGAAAGTTGGGGAATTTCTGCTCTCTGGAACGTCAGTGGGCCAAAGTGGCAAATGGATTGTTCTTTTCCATCTGGGTAGCTGGCATCATGTGGACCTAACCAGTATCTGATTCTGTTGCCTTGACAAATACTGAAATTATGTAGACTGAATTTTATTACTGCAACCTCAAAGGGCTGTCCACTTATATCATGCTGAATTTTACTGCATCAAAGACTTTGCAGAAGAAGAGGCCACCAGCTTAGAATTCTTGTTGCTGCCCAGAGAGTTTGAAGAGAGCAGTAAGGGTCCCCTAAGAAGCCAGGCCTCACATGCAGACCTCTGATACCTGCAGTGGAGCAGAACAGGCTAGCAGGCACCTTCCAGCCCATGAGAAAGAAAGACGGAGAGAGATGGAGAAACAGAGACAGAGAAATTAAACCCAAGCCACTTGGACCCCGGGCTCAGTCATCACACCCTAGTAACCCTGGAGCAGAGTTTAACAGGATCCAGGATGTGTCCTGAGTATTCTGGCCTAAATTCTATGGTTTACCTAATTTCCCTATGCTCATCCAAAACTTCCAAACTCATACAAAGCTGGAACTCTGGATTCTGGGCCTGTGTGAGGCCTGGAGACAAGTGGGCAACTCTGGTCTTGGGTGACCCCCACCTTCTAGTCTGGATCCTAAATCTTGCCTGTGCCTTCCAACTTGTTTCTACCTTGCCCTCAGGACTCACTAGACAATCTCAGACTGTCCAGGGCTCCCAGGAACAAGGTTGCCTTGGTTCAGTGACCTGGAACTAGCTATTTTGGATGAAGGGCTGAGTAAGACGTGTCATACCTTTCCTGAATTCCAGTCTAAATTGTTGTTTTTAGAAGCTCACTAACAAAGAATACACAGCTGGAGAAATTTATCTCCTTTCTTCTTTTTATAATCTCCAAATTAAAAATCAGAAGTCACACGTCCAACAAGGCATCTTGGCCTCTTGACAGGGAGACATACACACTCACACACACACACACACACACACACACACACACACATGCAAATTGTCCGTTGTGAGATATAGAAGAGACACAGGCCTGGATGTCTAGAAACTCGGGTTCCACTACTCCCGGCTCTGACCCTACCTTGCTAGGTGACCTTGGGAACATCACTTCGCCTCTCTGGGATCAGGTATTCTCTTTTAGCTTCTAAATGTGCCTGTGAAATCCAAGAAGTCACAGCCTTGCCAACCTGACCACCGTCTTGGCTTAAAAGCCTGATTAGAACTTGTGTAAAATCACTCATGGCACCCCTGTGATGGTGAATTTAGGGGTCAATTTAAAGGGCATTTTTGAGGGGCGCCTGAGTGGCTCAGTCGATTAAGGGTCTGACTTTGGCTCTGGTCATGATCTCGCAGTTCGTGAGTTCAAGCCCCGCATCAGGCTCTGTGCTGACAGCTCAGAGCCTGGAGCCTGTTTCGGATCCTGTGTCTCCCTCTCTCTGCCTGTCCCCTGCTCACACTCTGTCTCTGTCTGTCTCTTTCTCTCAAAAATAAAAAAAAAAAAAATTAAAAATTCTTTTAGGGGCCCCTGGGTGGCTCAGTTGGTTGAGGATCCAACTTGGGCTCTGGTCATGATCTCGCAGTTCTTGAGTTCGAGTCCTGCATCAAGCTCTGTGCTGGCAGCTCAGATCTTAAAGCCTGCTCCGGATTCTGTGTCTCCCTCTCTCTGCCCCTTTCCTGCTCAGGCTCTGTCTCTCTCTGTCTCTCAGAAAATGAATAAATGTTAAAAAAAATTCTTTTAAAAATAAATAAAGGGTGTTTTTGAATGAGATTTACATTTAAATCAGTAGGCTTTGAGTAAGAAGATCACCCTCCAAAATTTGAATGGGCCTCATTCAAATAGCCTAAGGCTTGAATAGAACAAAAAAAACAGCCTCCCCAAGTAATAGGGAAATCTCCAGTAGACTGCCTTCAGACTTCATCTGCACCATCAGGTCTTTCTGGGTCTCCAGCCAGCCCACACTGCGGATTTTGAGCTTTCCAGCCTCCATAACTGCATGAGCCAACTCCTGATAATAAATCTCTTCCTATAGACAAACACATCCCATTGGTTGTTTCTCTGGAGAACCCTTACTAATGCGGTCCCCAAGGACCGAACATCTGCCATGTACTCAGCCCCCTGGCAGTCCCTGGGGCATAGGGCTCTGTTCCCAAGGAGTACACAACTCCTTGGAAGTTTCCTTGGAACTTCCCAAGGAAAAAAGGAAAAGAGGGATGACCCAAAGGTGGTGATGTGCACGGTTCCTCTCCTCCCCCTGGCCCTCCTGTCTCCATGAATGCTATCCCCACCCCTACACATGCCCGGGTCCTATGGGCCCTGTCCTTATCTCTGTCCAAGTCTCACCAAGCACTCCAGGCCTTTACTCCTTTCCCCCATAGTCAATCTTCTGTCTGGACCCTGCCCCTAAATATTAAGGAACATTCCCCTGCTTTCCAGCCCCACGGTCTCCTTCCTTGCTCAGGCTGTCATTTTTGCTCCCTTGGACCACACATACACCCCGCATATGTCTACCCTTTCTTTACTTTTGCCCCGCCAACACTGTGCTCCCCATAAGTCAGGGTGACCCTTCAAAAGTGAACATTGGATCTCACCTCTCTTTGTTTCCAACTCTTTGGTAGCTCCTCACTTCCTGCAGAACAAAATCAAATTTAGTATGGCTTCACCAGGCTGTGCCCGGGCCATTGCTATGTCTCCATCCCCAACTCTTGCCACCCATCTTCTTTTACTTACCAAACAGCTCTCGGGTCCTCAGAAATAGCATCTTTCCCACCAGGCTGTTGCACATGCTATGCCCTCTGCCCAAAACGCTTCTCCTCTTTCTTCAGCTACTTACTACTTTCTTTGGGTCTCAGTTCTTCTATTTTCTAGGAGAAAGCCTCCCCTAACTTCTGCAGACTTGTGTGGGTGTTTCCCCAAGCTACACCCTGTTCTCCCTCAAGCATTTACCATGAATGCCAACTGACAAACTTTCTGTCCTCCCAACTAGACCTCAAGCTTTGAGAAACTGTCCAGCTCACACCCCTAGGAATTCCCCCAAATACTGAAGTATGCATGATAGAGACTCAAATGCTTTAGGTATGCTAGGCCTGTCCTGAGCCCCCCAAAATACAGCAATAAACAAGCCTGTCCACACAGACCTAACCCTTTGAAGATAAGAAACAAGCAATTGCACCACTAAGAATTTATCCAAAGGATACAAAAATGCTGATTCAAAGGGGCACATGCACCCCAATGTTTATAGCAGAACTATCAACAATAACCAAATTATGGAAAGAGCCCAAATGTCAATGTCAGTGTATATCGTACATACATACATACAAGGGAATACTACTCGGTGATGAAAAAAAATGAAATCCTAGGGCACCTGAGTGGCTCAGTCGGTTAAGTGGCCGACTTCGGCTCAGGTCATGGTCTCACAGTTTGTGAGTTCAAGCCCTGCGTCGGGCTCTGTGCTGACAGCTCATTGCCTACAGCCTGCTTTGGATTCTGTGTCTCCCTCTCCATCTGCCCCTCCTCTGCTCACGCTCTCTTTGTCTTTCAAAAATCAATAAATGTTAAAAAAAAAGAAAAGAAAAAGAATGAAATCTTGCCATTTGCAACAATGTATTATTGAGGGTATTATTGAGAGTATTATTGAGGGTATTATGCTAAGTGAAATAAGTCAGTCAGAGAAAGACAAATAGCATATGATTTCACTCATATGTAGAATTTGAGGGACTCAACAGATGAACATAGGGGAAGGGAAGGAAAAATAAGATAAAAACAGAGAGGGTGGCAAACTATAAGAGACTCTTAAATAGAACAAACTGAGGATGGCTGGAGGGGAGGTGGGTGGGGGAATGGTTTCAATGGGCGATGGGCATTAAGGAGGGCACTTTTCAGGATGAGCACTGGGTGTCATATGTAAGAGTTGAATCACTGGGTTCTGTTCCTGAAGCCAAGACTACACTGTATGTTAGCTAACTTGAATTTAAATTAAAAAAAAAAAAAAGGCAAGTGAATAGTGCATCGATGCAGTTAGAGTTGTGAATAAGACCATAAGAGAAAGAGCTAGAAGGTTGTCCTAGAGCATATTGGAAGAAGGAGAGTTGGAACATCTACTTCATTTTTTTTTATTTTTTTATTTTTTTAATGTTTATTTTTGAGAGACACAGAGATAGAGCTTGAGCAGGGGAGGGGCGGAGAGAGAGGGAGAAACCGAATCCGAAGCAGGCTCCAGGCTCAGAGCTGTCAGCACAGAGCCCGACGCGGGGCTCGAACCCACAAACCGT
This sequence comes from Prionailurus bengalensis, assembly GCF_016509475.1. Classification (NCBI taxonomy): domain Eukaryota; kingdom Metazoa; phylum Chordata; class Mammalia; order Carnivora; family Felidae; genus Prionailurus; species Prionailurus bengalensis. Next base: position 203,047,519 of record NC_057345.1, read on the forward strand.
AAGATCATGACCAGAGCTGAAGTCGGACACCCAACCGACTGAGCCACCCAGGCGCCCCCTGGAACATCTACTTTAGACACCAAGAGGTAGGGAAGTCGTCTCTGAGAAGCTGACCTTGAACAGAGATGGAAAGAATGAAAAAGAGCCAGTCATGCAGACCAGGGAAGTAAAGTCTCTAAGCAGGAAAAAGCCGGGTATATTCTAGGAATGTCAAAAGATTAGGATGCCAGCAGAGAGGGAAAAGAACATATTCTTCATGCTATTAAGTCCCCTGAACCAGAGACTTAGACCGTAGCGGCTTTATCGCCTGTGGGATGAGTCACTCTAAAGAGGTTGGAAAGGCACTTGGTAACAGAGGATCCCCATACGGCATTGCCTTTTCTACAAAACATTTCAAAGCCCCAAGGCCCTGCCTTGCAAGCTCAAATTCCAACGCAGTGAGATGAACCTGTTCTTATTTAAAATGTTTCGTGTGCTAAAATTAATTAGCAACAAACAAAGGAATAGGAATGAGATTATTAGTGATCTTTTTTTACCTGGAGGAGGAAAGGTGAGGATGGAGAGAAGACAGAACTTCTGGTGTGCTTCTGACCATCACATCTGGATGCGTCTCTTTGAAAAGATGGGCTCTGAAGACATCCCTCGGATGAGTAGACCTCTTTCCAAGGATTCAGACTAGGGGCTTCCCTTACGGTCATGGCATCCCCAGCCACACCCTCTTTATGCCAATGCCACCTATGCGCACTCGATCCGGAACACGCCCTGTCATCTGCTCCCGTTTGGTTCCGCCCTCACCCTGCCCCAGAACAATACCCATGATTGACTGTGAGTAACTGTGGATAACAGCAAGGTCACTGGAGCCAAAAACTATTTACGTGTCCTTCTGGACAACCTGTTCTCTTGTCCCTCCATCAGAACCAGAGCTCCCTCCCTCCATTCCTCTCCTCCTCTAGCCCTCGGAGATGGTCCACATTCCTAGCTTAGGCAATACATTCTTGCTGCCCTGACACATACCACCAGCACAGGCCAGGCAGGCCATTGAGAGAGCCGAGCTACCCACCCAACACTTGGCTTTGGCCAAGGGCGTCAAGCCAGGCCATGGCATCATAGCAGTCAAGGTCCCTTGATAAGCCACATCAGCCCAACTCTTAAAATTGTTAATGGCGTTGCTGATGGAGTTGATGAGGGTTACATCAGTCCATATCCCTCCAAAGCCCAGATTGAATAACTTACAATTAGGACAGATCTGGTGGTTAACTCTCCCTTCTCTGTGGAGAGAGCTGCTAGATTCAAAGCTGGGGTGGGTTTCAGTGAGGACAGGGTCGGTGGTTACAAAATGTGCCATAAGATAATGGGAACTTCTGGGTCCCTAAGAAAGCTCTTGGATTCAGTCCCATCACAACTCAATCACCGCTGGTGCTGGATTATTTTGAGCCAATGTCAAACGTCAATGCCTTCCATGAATACGTGTCATTCAGAAAGTGCATTTAGCAACTCCTGCCCTCATGCCCTGTGCTGGATATGCAGGACAATGAGTTAAATAAGACATGTTCCCATCCTTCAAGGTCTCCATGAAGGGTGACACATTTATTTATATTAACATAAACATATTCGCTTCTCTTGAGAAGGCAACCGAAATACCTCTACGTGAAGCTTCCAAAGATACCAAAAATATCATTGTGAACTCTAACGAGCACCCCTTCTACAGGGACAGTGATGCTGCTGCCAGCCAACTACCTATGGATTTCTGGATCATGCTAAATCGGGCTAACGTGTCTTCTCCTCCACAATGCCTCGTGTGTCATAGGCAGTTAATGGTTAATAGAATGTTATGGTTAATAGAGCTCCAGTCTCTACAGTAAAAAACGACATTACTTTTCTATTGTGATTACTAACTGTAGCATTAATATTAATAATTACATTGGAGTGCTTACTTAGGGCCAGGACTATCATTCGTGCTCTCTGTGAATTCTCTCGTTGAATCCCGACAACCCCAAGAGGTGAATCCTGTCACTCCCCTGTTTTCCTCTTGACTTTGCAGATGCAGAAACGAAGGCTGAGATTGACCTGTGTACTTCATTCCCTGCAAGGATTTCCAGGCCCTCCAGCTGAGAACTGCTACCTGGTTCAGGCTTCTCGCCTGATGAAGCCCATTCATTCAGGCTTTATTTCTTCCAGTCGGTGGCTACATTATTTTCCAAGTGGTGGCCACAAACCCATGGGCCCCAAATTATGAGGTTATTTAGTCATTCAAAGAATACCTATTCTGAATTCCCATGTGATGAGACTACAGTGATGAAACAAACACAGGCTCTGCCCTCAGGAGGTTTTCAATCTGGAAGAGTAGATAAAAAAATGAAGAGAAATAAGACAGACAACGAGGAGCGGGCATCGAATGCACTGGACTGCTGGGTGCCAGTAGAGGTTCCAGGCTGAGACTGGCCCTTCAGCATCCCTACCTCAAGTTCCCACAACTGGACCCTTGGCTCTGGGCCCTTAGTATGGCTCACACTTTGGAACTGCGCCCTCCTCTGGCCCATGACCCTATGACCAACCTCATTCCACCAGTACCCATGTTATCAGCATCATGGGCAAGACTATGCCAAAAATTTACTTTGTGCATCTTAGTGGAACTAAAGACCAAGAGAAAACACCCCAAGAGGGTGGCAGGGAGACGTAAGGGAGCCTGAAGAACAACTGCTTGGAACTCATTAAAAAGTCACTAGAGGGGTGCCTGGGTGGCTCAGCTGGTTAAGCGTCTGACTCTTGATTTCAGCTCAGGTCATCATGATCTCACAGTTCATAGGTTCAAGCCCAGCTTCAGGTTCTGTACTAACAGCCTAAAGCCTGCTCAGGATTCTCTGTCTCCCTCTCTCCTGGTCTCTCTCTCTCTCTCTCTCTCTCTCTCTCTCAGAAATAAATAATAAATAAACATTTTTTTAAAAAATCACTAGAAAGAGGCATGCAAGAAAGAAGTAACCTGGGTGATCAGAAATTCAACAATAAGGAAGTAAAGGACAACTGTGGTCTAGATGATATTCAAATCATTCCAGCATGAAAGCTGCAGAGCTTCTGGCTCAGGACAGGCCCAACACCCTCAAAGAAACATCAGAGATGGTCAAATTTCTCAACAGATGGTCTAGGGAGTTTCCATTCTTCTGTAGACAAGAGCTTTCCTGTGCGAGCTTACTCTTGGGATTCAGGACTCTGATGATGAGTCTGTATCCCCAGGCAGTGTGTTCTGGGGTTATGTGCTTGCTCTGGTTGTGGGGATCTTTGCTTATAACCAAGAGGTGAAAAGCACCTACATCATGGACAGTTTTGCTAAATTATTCCTCTCCGAGCTCTTGTCGTCTGAGATACAAAGAGAGAACAATGTACATGGTGGAAATTAAAGGAAGAGACCAAATTCCCACAGATATCAGGTGGCTGACTTCTCAGGGAGGTGGGGTAGATGACTTATCCCTCACTCAGAAGTCTGAGTCCCAGTCCTGCTCCTCTCACTTTACTCAGAGCAATCTCCTTGAAACAAAGAGCACTGGCTTCTCTTCTGCAACCTAGTTAAAAGGCATAGCAACTGGCACAGTCACCAACACAGGCAACAGGACCATCATTGGACAGATTGCCTCACTGGCTTCAGGAATTGGAAATGAGATGAGAAGACACCCGTAGCTTCCAAGATTGGGCACTGTGCTTACATTGAGGCAGGAGAGGTCACTTCACCGGCACCCTTTTCTTCATTATGAAGAGTGCCCACGAACTACGGCCCGGACTCCGTCATCTTCCTCATTGGTATCGTTGTGGCCCACGAACCTGGGGGCCTCTTGGTCATTGTCACTGTCACCTTGTTAGTGACAGAAAAATGGATGACAAAGAAGAACTTCTTGAAGAATCTGGAAGTAATGGAGACCCTCTTTCCACCTCTGTCATTTGTTCTGACAAAACTGACATGCTCGGATTCACAGCAGGACCCACAGGCAATCTGACAATCAGATCTACGTGGCTGACACAAACAAAGAACCGACACACTAACTCTTCTGCCTGAAGCTCTGGAATCTGAGCTTCCTCATTCAAGATAATAACATTGTATCACAAAGTTGGGTTCAAACCAGGACAGGAAAATGTCCCCATCATCAGGCAAGCTTTGCTTGGAGATGCCTCAGAAACTACCCTTGGAAATTCTCAGAGGTTACTGTGGGTGCTGTGATGGAAATTAGGAAATTAAACCTGCAAAGTGCCTGAAATCTCTTTGGATTCTACCAATAAATTTCAGCTCCTCATAGAGAACATGAATGGCTCCAGTTATAAATGCTCCCTCATGATGATGAAGGGACCCCTGAGAAGGTTTTAGAGAGCACAGCACCATCATTATTAATGTCTCAAATTAGCCTCTAGACAAGGCGCATCAAAAGCCTTCCACATAGTGTGTATGGAGCTAGATGGCCTAGAGGAGACACAGTCTTACTCTCTACCACCTCCACCTGCCAGCAAACAAGTTCTCAGAAATCTACCCAGTTGAGGGGTACCATGACCTTTCCCACCTCCAACGTCTGCTTCGTGAGCTCTTGTCAACAATCTATCCCCTTCAGTCCACTGCGCTTGATGCATTTACCAAATGCCAAAGTGCTGGGATCAAGGTTGCCATGATTACAGGTAACTGTCTCTTCATAGCTGAAGTATTACCAAGAGTGTGTGTAGGTATCACGTCAGCCAACTGTGGTATGGCGGAAGACCTTGAAAAATGCCTCAACCCTGGCATGGAGCAAGTTAGTGAATAGGCTGCTAAAGCCACTGTGGTGGCCAGTACGGAGCTGCAGGACATAGGTCATGCATGAGCCTCTGGATGAGCTCGTAACCAACCAGTTGGAAATCATCTTTGCCCGGACATCTCCCCAGCAAAAGCTGATCGTTGCGGTAGGCTGTGAGAGACAGGATGCAGGTGTTGCTGTGACCAAGGATGCAGCTAATGATTTTCCAGCCTAAAGAAAGCAGATATTGGGATAGTCGTGGAGGTAGCAGATTCTGATGCAGCCAAAATGGCAGGCCACACCATCTTACTAAATGGTAATGAAATCTTTGCACCCGTAGTCACAGAGTGCAGGAAGGCCACCTGATCTTTGACAACCTAGAGAAGATCATTGCTTATACTCTGACCTAGAACACTGCTGAGCTTTGCCCTTTTTTGACTTACATTATTGTTGAGCTCGTCCTGCCCCTTGGCATCATTACCATCTTGTCCATCAGTTTGGGCACAGACATACTTCCCTCATTGCTTTGTCTTATGAGAAAGCTGAAAATGATATATCATGAACCAGAAGCCTCACCATAGGAAGCTGGGAAGGCTGCTGAACAAAACACTTGCCATATACTCCTGTCCACACATTGGCCTCATACAAGATTGGGAACTTAATGTCGTTTATGGGGACTTGTATGAGGACACATTGGCCTCATATAAGACTTGGGAGCTTATGTCATTAATGGGGACTTGTCGTTTAATGTCACTAGTATGCATGGTAGGATTTAGATCCAGTACTCTCATCAACTCTGGGGCAACGGGGAAAGGACAACATGAATGACTGGGAAGACAGCCATGCACAAGAATGGACTGGAGGTGTCAGAGGAAATACCTAGAACGGACAGGCTACACAGCTGCTCTCATTGGCATTATTAAGATCCAGCACATAGTATATCTGATCATGAAGAAGATCCGAGCAGTTTCATCTTCCAGCAAGATCTTTCCAGAAATAAAGCCATTGAGGTAGGGATTGCCTCATGCTTTATCATAGCATTAATCCTCTCCTATGGCCTTGGAAGTACCACAGCCCTGGATTTCACTGTGTTTCTGGCACAGGATTGGTCTGTGGATATGCCACTTGCCATTCTTCCTTGGGTGTATAATTACGGGTGAAAACTTCCCATCAGACTTTACTGTGGAAGCTGTGGGGATCGTATATCGGTAAGACCACCCTTTCTCCCAAGCCTCCCAACCTCACATTGGTGATATGTCCAGATCTCCTGTGCAATAATAACATCATCAAAATCACACTAGAGCACGACAAAAACTGTATGCAAGGCGCTCAAGTCGTGTTGTGTATTTTACAGCTGAGATTTGACTGTTCGTGCGCACCTTTCACCTCCACCTCTATCTCCTGTTTCCAAATACGTTAATTTCAAGGTGATACTGTAGAGAAGAAAAGCATGTTTGTACATATCCAGGTTTCCATGGTATCAAATAGCCTTGCATAACCCAGACATGATCTGGGGCCTCCCTGCACTTAAGCTCGAGACAGGATTCCCCAAATGCCTATTCTACGTCCTGTTAGAGATCCAATGCCCTCCTCCATATTTCTGTGAATTCCTGGGGAAATTGGTCACTTTGTTCAAAACTTCAGCTCCAGGTTTGCGGGACATGGAGACGGAGGTAGGGTTACACCGGACTTGGGCGTGCACCTTCATTACTCTCAAAGACTGCCATCATGCCTTCCCTGGTCTCATCACCCCTCACCCCCGCCCCTCTCCATCTCACCAGGCCATTTTCGCCTTAGCTACTCCCTCCCAGATTGCCCTTTCCCTTTACCACTAGAACACCAATTCGGCTTCCCCTAACCCCTGCTCTAAAACTGAGTTCCAAGTCCACTTTGCATATCCCAACTCAAGGGGCTCAACTGAACAAAAAGGTCTTTCATTTACCAGGAAGCCATTGTGGTTTGAAATGGTAATATCTATTTCTTGTAAAACATTTGCAAAGCACTTTCCAGCACTGACGTTTTGCCAATCCTGTTTCACGCTTTTGGCTTAGGTTTATTCATGTGTAGAGCACACATCTATGTTGACAGGCCCGGAGAGAACTCATTTTAAAGTAAAAGACATTTTGTAAAACAAATAAAGATAGAAAGTATTAAGTGACATAAGAAACGTATAGGGATCAGACCATCAGTAAGTGACTTCTGACATCCCTTCTCAAATTTAACTTTCCATGATTCTAGATCATGCACCATGATGCCTAGTAGGTGCATAGAAGAGGTTTCAAGCAGCAGGTGTGTCTGGGCCAGACTTTAAGCAGAGAAAGTGTCAAGATAAGGGAGCCAATGTTTAAAGAAAAATTTAACTGAGTCCATTTTCCTTTCAATGAATTAGAAGACTCCACAAAAAAAAAAAAATCAATGTTTGGACTTTGATCTTTCTGGGACATTTCCATTATCTCTTACATTTTATTACTTGCAAACTGAGAAGGGGCTACTGCCTGTCTTTCCATGTTTACTTACTTTTAGCAACATGTCTTGGGGGCCTTCTATGCTTTGGGCTGTGCACTGGGCACTGGAAATACAAAGATGAAGCCCTCAGAAGAGGGAGTTCAAGTGGAATGGGAGAATAGAAAGGAAACAAATGTAACTCGGGCTCAGACCTTCCGTTTCTGCACCACTGACAGTCTCTGGCCTCTGTCACTCAAATTTAGGCACAATACCCACCACCCTCTCTAGCACACCCACCCCCAAGTTCAGTCCCACCAACCTTTTGGGTGATTTTAGTAACTTACTATAAACCTTCAAAGGGAGGGGCATCTGGGTGGCTCAGTCAGTTAAGCATCCAACTCTTGATTTCGGCTCAGGTCGTGATCTCACTGTTCGTGAGTTCGAGCTCCACATCAGGCTCTGTGCTGACAGCGTGGACCCTGCTTGGGATTCTCTCTCTCTCCCTCTCTCTCTCTCTCTCTTCCTCCCCTACTTGTGCCCTCTCTCTCTTCATATAAATAGATAAACTTATTAAAAATTTTTAATAAAAAATTAAATTAAATTTTAAAAAAACCTTCAAAGGGAGTCAGGATTGCTCCCTTCCTTCACTCCCATGGTCTCTCCAATCTCCTGGCTGCCCCCTAACCTCTGTCTCCATTATTCTCTCCTCATTCACCTCTCAAGACCAATGCTAATTCCTTGTCTTACACATGCAGTTCCAAAGGCGTCTTTTTTACTTGAGCACAGCCTTGGGTGTCACCCTCCACCTACAGTGACTCAAAAGATTTCTTCCAAATAAATACAGGCCCTTCCCAAAAAAGAGTTCTTAGAGGAGGAGGAAAGGGGGGGGCTCCATCCATGCTCAGAAACTGGAGTTGTGCTTAGAATAGGGTGCATTTTGTCCAGTATAAGGCAGAAGAGGCAGCCGATGTGGTAAAGACTAAGGGCATTCTGGTTGATGAAATGTATTTCTAATCATCAGGTAGGCCAGTCCAGAAATGTAGGGAGTTGGCCCCTGGACTCGCCAATGTTTGGGTTATGCTTCAACCTTGACTGAACAGCAGAATTTCGCATGGTGCCAACTCCCATGTGCTTTGAGCAGGGTTGGGTACATTATGCTTCTCTGTTTTTTGTTTTTTGGTCTTTTCCCCATGCATCTGGGGTGTTTCTTCCATTAAAACCAGGACTTTTCCTCCCTCTGGGCTTCCACACAAACTCCAGCCCAAGCCAATACTCCTAAGAGATGCTAAATCCACTTTCGAGCCAAAAATCGAAATAATGTATTCGAAAACATGCCAATAACTCCACAGAGAACTTTTACAGGCAGTATCATTTCACTCCAGGTTTCCAGACAGGAAGGAGTTATTTTGCTCACTAACGACAAGGCAATGACAGGTTGTTCTCCAGACATTTCCACATAGGAAGGAAAGGCAAAGTCCAGAGCACAAGGTAGGCCCAGGGTGCTCTCACTGCAGCACAGAATGGGAGTCTCTGCTTGTTCACCTCTGAGTTATCTCTCCCCCCTCCCTTTTTTCGAGGTTCTTCTTATGTTCAGGGCCCACATCTCAATTCAGGATTCCAGATGCAATTTCCCAGCAGACATGGAAATTCTTGCTAAGGCAGCCTGGATAGAACATTTCAGAAAGACATGATCATTGTCCTCAAAGAGCTGAAAGCCTGTCGCATAGAAGAGGCATTAGACTTACCCGGCTTGGTAACAGAAAGGAATGGGGACAATAGACAGAAGCCGCTAGAAACCAAAAACATCTCCATTATGTAAAAGAAGGCTTTAGACCAACATTAGAACTGAGCTATCTCAAACATCTGAAGTTAGGTACTCCCCCAGACTCCCCAAACCCCACATTTATTTACAGCACTGACTTGCATGGGGTGTTAGGATGTCCTGGGGCAAGAAATTCAACCATGACCAAACTCAGGATTCAGACATAGAAATAGACTGGGTGAATTTGGGGTGTGTGAGTAGAATATGACAAGAGAAGAGAAATTTCAAGGGCAGAGGCAAATTGGAATCTGCGACGGGGGCAGAAACGCATCAGCATGCTGGACCTAGCCTCAGGGTCTGGACTTCAAGGGTGCGAGTGGGGGCTTCAGGAACAGCAAAGCGGTGGCCCTGCTTCAATCGACCCCAATCCCAAGCACCATGGTGACATGAGCATAGAGAGAGGGTCTTGCACAAGCATAAAAAAAGCCATGATATCTAAGGACCCAAGCAATTTCTTGAAGGAAACCACAAAGAAGTAGATCATCAAGACAAGGAAACCATTTCTGTCTTGGCAGAGAAGACACTATCAGGTAGCTTGGAACAGCAAGGAAGCAATCAGTGCCCGAGGGGAAAAGCCTGGAAAAGCCTTGACGCAGGCAGCAGACCAAGTGCAGCTTCAGAGACAGAAACAGGGACAGAAGCTGGGACAGAGTGGCAGGAACGTCAGAATTACTGGCCCAGAGAGAATAATGACCCAGGTCCCCAAGGCAGCTGGAGGGATTCAGACACCCACGTGAGGCAGCCTTTGTAGACCTCCAGAGACAGAAGGACCCTCCCATTACCATCCTTACCATGAGGACCAAAGCTTCTCAGCTACACAGATGGAGACCATCCAACTATCAAATTTTGTGTCTGCATCTCTCTTCATCGTTTTCTGAAGTCAGAGTTATTGACGTATCATTTTCTTACAGTAAAATTTACCCTTTTTGAGTGGGCGGTTGAACAAATTTTCACAAGTGCACACAGTTGTAAAATCGCAAGATGCAGAACATTCCTATCACCCCAAAACATTCCTGCCTGCCTGTTTGTAGTGAATACCTCCCTTCCTCCCCAGCCTCCAGCAAAACCAATCTGTTTTGTTCTTAATACATACAATTGACCCTTGACCAAGCCGGGGTGAAAGCCACTGACCCCGCACACAGTCAAAAATTCCTGTATAACTTTGCCCCAAACTTAGTTCCTAATAATAGCCAACTGCTGACTAGCAGCCTTACAGATAACATAAATGGTTGATTAACACGTATTTGTATGTTGTATATATTATATGCTACCTCCTTACAGCAAATTAAGTTCAAGAAAAAGAAAATGGCATTAAAAAAATCATAAGAAAGATGGGGCGTCTGGGTGGCTCAGTTGGTTAAGTGTCTGACTTCAGCTCGGGTCATGATCTCACAGTTCGTGAGTTCAAGCCCTGCATCGGGCTCTGTGACAGCTCAGAGCCTGGAGCCTGCTTTGGATTCTGTGTCTCCCTGTCTCTGTGCCCCTGCCCTGCATGCGCTCTGTCTTTCTCTCAAAAATAAATAAACATTTAAAAAATTAAACAAAAAAAAGAAAATCATAAGAAAGAAAAACTGTATTTACATTACCATACTGTATTTGTTGAAAACAATCTGCATTTAAGTGGACTGACTCAGTTCAAAGTCGCGTTGTTCAAGGGTCAACTATATATATGTATATGCCATTTGTTGCTTCTTCTGGAATGTCATATAAAAGAAATAATAGGGGTGCCTGGGTGGCTCAGTCAGTTAAGCATCCAACTTTGGCTCAGGTCATTATCTCATAGTTCATGGGTTCAAGCCCCACATCGGGCTCTGTGCTGACAGCTCAGAGCCTGGAGCCTACTTTGGATTCTGTGTCTCCCCCTCTCTCTGCCCCTCCCTTGTTTGAGCACACTCTCATTCTCTCTCTGTCTCTCTCAAAAATGGATAAACATTTTAAAAAAAATTTTTTTTAAATCATAATAGAGAACAAACAGGCTTGCTGGAGGAGAGGTGGGTGGGGGAATGGTTTCAATGGATGATGGGCATTAATGAGGACACTTTTAGGGATGAGCACTGGGTGTCATATGTAAAAGATAAATCACTAGGTTCTACTCCTGAAGCCAAGACTACACTGTATGTTAACTAACTTGAATTTAAATTAAGGAAAAAATAAATCATTACTTTATGCAGCCCTTTGAGTCTGGTTCCTTTAGATAAAGCATTCTTTAGATAAAGCTTTAGATAAAGCATTTAGATAAACATCCAGGATGTTGCACATATCAAGTCATGTTTTTTTTTCTTACTGTACTGGTAGTTTTCCAGGTACCGGCACACCACAATTTGTTGGTCCATCCACCAGTTGATGGACTATTGTTGATCTTTGAGTTGTTTCCCAGTTTTTGATGATTATGAATGAAGCATTTGCATCCAGCTTTTAGCATAGACATATCACGTCATTGGGAGAATATCTACGATTGGGGTCCCTGGACCCCCTGGCAACTGTATGTTTAACTTTATAAGAAATGGCCAAACCGTGAAGAAATGGGCAGAAAACATGAATAGACACTTAACGGACAAACAAATAATCCAGTGAAGAAATGGGCAGAAAACATGAATAGACACTTAACGGACAAAGAAATGGCCAAACCATTTTCCAAAATGCCTGGACCCTCTGGTATCCCCACTGTGTCGGACTCTTATAGGGACCTCGTTCGCACTCATCAGATCCCAGGCTAAGAATATTGACATTCCACTTCCACTGATTCAATATCCAGGAAGTCAGACGTGTCCTGAAGAAGTGGAAGATGGAGTAATTGCACCTTCTGGAAATGTGGTTCTCCTGTCCCTGTGGGTATCCTGGCGGGGGCTGGGTAACCACTTGTCAGGGATGCAGTGGAGGGCTAGATGACCCCACCTTCCAGATCCCTCCCCGCTCTGCATTCTGTGAGACCATGACACAAACGTCACCCCAGCCAGCATTCTGAGACGCCACCCACTTGGCTCACAGACTAACGTGCATCTTGATGTTTGACATTTTTATCCATTTGACTGATGTGTTTCCCTGAGTCGATATTTTTCATGCAATCAGTTGGATCTCTTGGAAGTTTTTGCAAAAGAGGCAATAAATTAATGGACCACCCACATTCTCTTTTGGGTTCATCTGTTGACCTATTCGAGACTGTAGATATTTCATTCAACCTCTCGACACTTTACCTTCCCCATCTGTGGCTGACAGCACAGAGAATTTGGTAGAACGCACTGAGAATTGGAATGGCTGAGTGATGATGTTTGTATTTATTACTAGAAAGACTGCTTTTCATAAGAGACTGTTAAAAACTGAGAACAAACTGAGGGTTGATGGGGGGTGGGAGGGAGGAGAGGGTGGGTGATGGGTATTGAGGAGGGCACCTTTTGGGATGAGCACTGGGTGTTGTATGGAAACCGATTTGTCAATAAATTTCATAAAAAAAAAAAAAAAAAGAAAGACTGCTTTTACTCTGTCCTCTTTGCTGTGAGTTCTGGAGTCTGACAGGCCTGAGCGGCATTCTGACTGCATTACTAACTATGGGATCCCGAGGACATCACTTAACATCTCCGAATCTTGGTAAAATTGGGCATATTCTGCCGACTAAGATTAGTAGGTAACATACCTTGCATAGTGCCTGGTAGAGTCACCCTCTGGGGAACATTATTCTTATTTGTCCTGTCCCTGAAACTACTCTCTCCATTACCACTATTTAAGGGGACTGTGGTCATCATGTTAGTACAATGGGAAATCTGGGGCTGGAAAGTAGCACTAGACACAGAGCAGACTGCGGGGTTGGCGGGCAGGGCTGGATGAGGGAACCGGGTGGGTGGTGACCTTGGTGACTCAGGAGAAGCAAGCATTGAGGAGTGGTGAAGCTGGCCCCGGTTTCTGGATTTGGAAGCATTTTCTATCACTGCCTCTGAGCTCTTGGCTCAGGACATCTTTCTGGTTAATGGCTTTACATTTCTGTGCCAACCAAGGCTCTTTGACTCCTCCCAGCCATATTGGGCCTATAGGAGCAGAATTCCCCCAAATTATGTGGGGGCACCCCAGGACCACAGGTGTTGAGCACAAGGGTGGCCACACGGTTCTGAAATGTTTTTCTTCTACAACCAAGATAGTGGGCGGATCTGACTGGGATCAGCCTTTGACAGAGAAACAGAAACTTATAATAGCTGTGAATTTTGTTTTATTTTTATTTTATTTTTTAAAGTTTATTTATTTATTTTGAGAGCGAGCGAGAGCACGAGCAGGGGAGGGGCAGAGAGAGGGAGAGACAGAATCCCAAGCAGGCTCCACACAGCACAGAGTCCAACATGGGGCTCGAACCCACGAACCATGAGATCATGACCTGAGCCGAGATCAGGAGTTGGACGCTCAACCAACAGAGCCACCCAGGCACCCCTGAACTTTGTTTTTAAAGAGATTTCCCTAGACTGGGCCATTGTCATCTCCAGGAACGTGGGACTAACAAAGGGAATATGTCCCTCATCTTGAGAAATGTCCATAAACACTCCTCTAGACCAACGCAGCTGACTTGTCACCCCCCATGGCCACCCTGGCTCCTCCCACGTATGTCACTCTTCATCCCAACCACCCTACATCTCCTAGGTTTGGGAGACAAACGAATCCCTTCCCTCTCCCAGCCATGTAGTAAACCATGACAGTGGGTTCTAGCCAAGAACTGTGCAGTAAAGGAGCACAGGGCTGGGTGAGCAGTGGACATCTCTCCTCCCTGGTCCTGTCCTGTCCTGGATCTAGGGGATGATGGGAGAGAGGGAGTCTGTTTGGGGAGAGCATACCACCAGGATCCCAACCTTTCTGAGTCATGCAAATATGGGCAAGTGACAACTTCCCCCAGACTCAGTGTTCAGACCCTCTGCCTGTCAAATGAGGGTAATAACACTGCTCTTGAAAGATTAATTTTGGGGATTAGAGATAACACATATAAAGCGCCTGGTGCGTAGTAGGCACTCAATAAACCTTAGCTGTTCTTGTTACTGTTGTCTTCTTGCTGGAAGGATTAAATAAGACAATCCGTTTGAAATTCTAGCACTGATTTCATCAGATCCTCAGATGTACGACTGGGAAGGAGGGGAAGTATTGGGCTCATGAGCATGGACTCTCCCGTCTCCATTCCTTGTGGCCTGAATAGGGGCAGAAACAGTTTATTTGCTTTTCATCGACTCCATCCTTGGAGGGCAGCCTCAGAGGGATGGATGAGTCGGAACTGAAATTGTTCAAATGTCACTTTCAGCTACTTAACTTTAGAAACGTCTTCTTACGGGGGAAGTTCATGCAGGTGGTTGACTTTTCATAATCGTTACTAATTTGGGGTTATAGCCATCATTTCTCTGGGCTCTCCAAATGCTCCCTCACCCTCCCACACCCACCCCAACCCATGGAAAATCAGGAGCTGGCCTCGGACAGCGTGTTCTGCCTCCGCGTGCAGCTCGCAGGTGATACCTGTTTCGGGGACAAAGAGGTCTGGTTTCCAAGGCCGTCAATCTGGAAGCCAATCCACTTGCTAAAAAGATTGGAAACGGCGTCTCAGCAGCTCGCAGCTAAGCGTGAAGGCCTCGGCCTCCAGGGAAGCTCTCACATTACAAAACTTGACGGAAACCATTTGCGTGGGGGGCTTGGAGACACAAGGCCTGGGTCACTTTGTTCCTGCTGCAAGAATCTGGGTGGGAGACAGAGCTGTGACCAGATCCCCGCCCCAAATACCACCCCAGCCAGTAAGCTGGCTCAGCAAAATGGGATTGCTTCTCCCAAATCAGCCACCTCCGTCTCCCCTATCTCTCCACCCCACCACTGTTCCCGCACAACGGTGTGGGGCCAGGACTGCTGGGGGACAGGATCTGTTCTCACCAACCTGGAAACCCCACACCAGTGCCTATTCATGGTTTCACCAGGATAGCTCTGCCTGCTCTGGAGAACATACCTAACCGAGCCAGAAACCAAAATGCCCCATCCCAGGCCTGGAGACCTCACCCGCCAAAAACAAGTCTTTCTAAACTGTCCAGAAGATTCCAGATCTCAGAACAGAAGTGTCTCACAGCCCCAGGCTCTGCGTGCTGACTCATTTCTCACGGACAAGTTAAACCCCCTTTGGGAGACCGAACTAAGCTACAGGTGCCCCAAACCCAGTTCCAAAAGCCCTCCAGGAAGCGGGGCTCAGATAGAGCCAGGAGAAGTGGGCCGGGGTGGCAGGGCCAGGAAGGAGCCGGAGGACGGGAAATGAGCTTCTGCCCTTCGGTCAGTTTCCAAGTGAGGTTCCTTCCAGCCAGACTGATTGGGATGCATACAGCTGCCTCCCTGATGGGGTTTCAATGTTTGTTTCCTCTCCAAAGCTGCAGCTGGAAAGGACAGTCGTGCAAAAAATGAAAACAGAACTAAGAATCTCTCTTCAGCTTTCCTTCGGACCCAATGCAGTCAAAATGCAGTCGACAAAAAATAGCAGAAAATAATATCATGGGCAAATCAGTGATTTAGCACAGGATTAATCGGTACAATTGCTTAAGAACTAATTGTTTGTGTTTTGCATTTCTAGAATCCTGGGAAGCTAATCTAGTCTAAAGAGGAGGAAAGATGGGGACTTTGAGATTCTGATGGAGATGTCAGCTGGCCACTATTTATGTCTGTGTTCATTGTCTTGATTCCACTTAAGTTATTGTGACTGCTTTATTAAAAAAGCAATCTCTGTTGTAGCAAAAAAAAAAATCAAAACTCAGTTAACTAGAAAAGATTTTTAAGCCCCCCTTAATTTCTTTCCCCTCCTTTATGATATACATTAGGTCCAGATTTTTTCCAGGCACTTATTAAGGTTTTGTTTTTTATAAAAATGGAATCACACATACTTTGCAATTCTTTATCCTCTCTATTTTATCAATATGTAACATCTAATCCAGGTCACCATTTTAAATGACTCTGTATCATACCCTCATATTCCATAATCTATTCAACAAATCATTATTATTGAATATTTACCATATTTTCAATTTTTGGTTTTATAAACATAACACAATATAATGTAAACATAAGTTCCCCATCTTGCACGTACAGCCATGTGAAGTTGCCTAGGTGTTTATTTAGAATATATTTAGATGTTAAATTACCATGTCATATTTTGTTAAATTTTGATACATATGCCAAATTGTCTTCTGGCATGGTTGAACCCAATTGTATTCCCACTTAGTCATGAGTGCTTACCCCGCTCCCCCCCCCCCCACACACACACACACTGTCACTATTTTGAGTATGGTCATTCTTATTTCTTGGCCATGTCCAAGTTTACTGGGTAACTGCTTTCCTTTGCTTGGAGGAGAACATCATCAGAATTTTGTCTTTTCTTTTGGTTGCATTTGTAAGATGAGATCAACCTTGATCATTGTCAGTTAGTAGAAAAAAAGAGAAAGTGGGAAGGAGACAAAGTGAAGTCCACTTAGGTAAATGGGCAAGGATTGGAGGTAACATGGAAAGACCAAAACTCCCCCCCAAGAAAGGAGGCAGTGGAAGGTGACTTGATTCAATTTCCTGTGCCTTTGCCAGTTGGCACGTGGGACTAAGAACTCTTTTGGTGGCATTCAAAATAGTAGGAGACCCTGTACCACTGGTTGGTTTTGTCACAGCCATTCTTAAGTCGATGCTTCTGGTTCAAGTGATGTGTGTGTCCAGCTTGCAGGGGGTGCACATTTGAGCAGAGTTGCGTTTGCTTGGTCTGCAGGAGAAGACCACTGAAGAAACAAGTGGCAGATTCTCAGAGGGATGGAACTGGGCTGAGTCCTTTCTGTTCATTAGCATCCCTGTTCATTAGCAGCACAACTAGGACGCCCAACCCCCAAATGCCAAAGACGTGTTGGGACCCACGTGAGAGAAATGACATTTTCCGAGTGCGTCTGCTGTGCTTACAACTGCCCTTCCTCTACGTGGCAGTGCATAATCTCTTTAATCCTCATGAAAATTTCAGGTAGATGTCACAGTTTGGTTTCATGGGTTTCCAGGGGAACAAGTTGAAGCACAAACCGTGGCGGCAAAACCAGACCTTGAGTCCAGGCGCTCTAATTTCTAGCTCAGGCCCTTTCCGCTCTCATCTCCTGGCAGGGCTGGCAGGAACGTTCCCTGCTTCTAGTTCGATTCAAGTGGAGCTTCCTACGAGGGCCCAAAGATGGCCAAATCTCTTGTTGTTGCACCAGATGAAAAAGAAAACAGAAGTGGGATGACAATACCCAAAGTCCCTTTCAAGTTCTGGGCACAAGGAAAGGCTGTCTGGCTTCATAGGGGAATAGACTCCAGGGCTTCCAGTATTCCTGAGAGATGTTAAGAAATCGAGACCTTTTAGGGGCACCTGGGTGGCTCAGTCAGTTGAGTGTCTAACTTCGGCTCAGGTCATGATCTTGCGGTTCATGGCTTCGAGCCCCACGTCAGGCTCTGTGCTGACAGCTCAGCACAGCTCAGCCTGCTTCCGATTCTGTGTCTCCTTCCCTCTCTGCCCCTCCCCTGCTCATGCTCTGTCTGTCTCTGTCTCTCAACAATAAATAAATGTTAAAAAAAAAATTAGAAATCGAGACCTTTTAGACAAGGTAAATCTAAATGAATGGCACCCAATCTGTTTCTCCCAGAAAACATACCGCACCCACATGGCTTAGGCTGAGTTTCTTAGAAATCATGGGGATCAGGTGCCTGGGTGGCTCAGTCAGTTAAGCATCTGACTTTGGCTCAGGTCATGATCTCATGGTTCATGAGTTCGAGTCCCACATCAGGTGAGTTCAAGCCCTGCTTTGGTTAAACACGAGCCCTGCTTCAGGAAAGCCCTGCTTCTCTCTCTCTCTCTCCCTCTCACTCTCTCTCTCTGCTCCTTGCTTGTGCTTTCTCTTCTCTCAAAAAAAGAAAAGGAAAGAAAGAAAGAAAGAAAGAAAGAAAGAAAGAAAGGAATCATGGGGATCATGCAGGGACACAGGATGTGAATGCAAGACATCAATCATTTGGCTTCCTCCTCTCCATTGCAGCTTTCCTCCAGGACACTCTGAGAAGATCATGGCCACCAGATGTTGCTGAGGGTAGGAAAGCTGGTGCCTGAACTTTGCCAGAAGCCTACCCCCCAATCCTGCCACAACCATGGGGCTCCTTCCAACGATCACCACGGTGTTCACATCAGGGAAGCTTCTCCAGGGCTTCCCATTGCCCATCTGCCTGGGCACCAGGGCTCAGAGGGGGTGCACCATGGAGACCAGATCATCTGGTGCTGTGTTTGTCAAGGCTGAGTTGAGTCTGGTACGTTGGTTTGAGAACTGCTGTCGGAAACACCAAAGCAATGAAAAAATTACACAAATGAGCCACTTGAAGATGCTCTCCAAGGTGGGTGAGCTCTCACAAGCGAAAGCTGGTACAATTCTGTCATCCCTCCTCTTTCACCAACCCCCATACTTGGCTCGATTCTCTGCCACTAGCCAAAACCTCTTTCAGCCTAAATTAGACCTTCTACTTGATGGAGCTTCAAAGCACTCCATTTCCTGGCCTCCCCCACCTTCTTCAATCTCTTTTAAGGGACCATAAAACTCCCTCTCTACTCCCACAAAGACAAATGCCATACGACCCCATTCTCCAGCCTTCCGGTCTTTTCTCAGGCCATCCCACATAGCAGAATCTGCCAGCGTCCTACTTCCTAAGGTGCCTGAATCATACCAGATTCCTGACTCTGGGGAACCTCCTTTTATCTCACACACCTACACCAGTGGCCATCATCACCATGCATGCACTCGGGCTTGCATTCCAGGGCAGGCGTTGACCACAAATGCCCCAAAGCACATCTGCTAATCCACACATTCACACGTCACATTGCAGGAACGCAATGACTTTGTGACTAAAATCAACCTCAGAAATCTTGCTTTCTCTGCATTCAGTAGATTCTCTCTTCCTCACTCACCAAACTGCCTCATTCCAGCAGATTCTGAGACCCATGTTGTAAGAACTCATAGGTCTTCCTTAGGTCTCCATAACAGCTAGATGAGTTAGATAACATTATCCCCATTTCACAGGGGGTTGAATCGGGGTTCAGAAAGATGGTGTGATTTGCCCAGGTTCACACAGCTGGCTGGAGCCTGCCTGCCGAGATCTGAACCCAGATCTGTTGAAAGTACAACACATGCTCTAACAACAGCCCGACACACCAGGGACCTCCCCAAGGTCACACAGTTGTTCGGTGGGGTTAAAAAAATAGAAACGAGAGGAAGATAGAGGCCTGAGAAAGGGAGTAGCAGGGATGAGCTAAAAAGGTAGCTTTGTTTTTAAGGCAAATAGATGAACTTTTACATTATATAAGCATTTAACCATGGCAGTCTTTAAGCAGAAAAGCAAAACTAGGCAGAGGAAGAAAAAAAAATCAAGTAGAAGAAAAAATCTCTGAAAATCATTATGTTTAGGCTCCTGCCTCCAGAAAAGATTTCCCTTAAGCCACAAATACCAGGTGGAAACATTTCTCAGAAACCTAAGACTCTCGGGCTTGTGAGCTATGAAACCCCATACAAATGCCACTGAACCCTCCCCTGAGGCTTCCCCTTCCATGGCTCCCCGTCTTCAGCTGCCCCAGGACAGCTGGGCTGCAGCAGTGGCTTGGTGGCCAGCTGTGATCTGAAGCCTAAGCCCAGCACGCCTGCTTGAGTCTCAGTCGTGATACAGTTCATGGTTGTGGGTTCGGTGGGAAAGCCCAGAACCTCTGCACACCAGGCCTGAAGGGCAGGATCAATTCCACAAAACCCCCTACCCTAACCTGCATTTGGACTGAGATGCCATGCCTGTGTCCCCTGGGTTGTCCCTGGCAGAGGCAGATATGAATCTCTGGGCACAGATTTTCATGGCGCTCCCAGGAGCCCAGATCCTTATGGATGGGAAGCCAGCACTCCCAGCCCCACTGGCCAAGCCAGCACCCTTTTCCCATGTTGTGGTCAATAAGACACCATGATCAAGAGTCAGGAGAACAGGGTTCTGACACCAGGCTAGTCACCAACCAGTTGTGGAGCCTTGAACAAGTCTCTGACCGTTGCCATGTCTCAGCTCCCTCATATCTGGGATACCGGCCCTCCCTATTCTGTGCAGCTGCTGGAAGAACAAATGAGAATATGGGTAGAGAAATCATAACCAACTTCAGATCTTTTTATACTTCCACTTGGTGGGATCCTGAGAGACAGAGATGATGAGATAGATAGATGATAGATAGATAGGTAGATAGATAGATAGAATAGGATGGATGGATGGATGGATGGATGGATATCCTAATTTCTGGTCCAGAGAAAAGCAAGATAATTCAATCTCAGGAAGAGAGTCACAGCCTAAAGGAGTGATTAAGGGCATGTGCTTTGCAGTCCGAACTCTCCCTGTGATGAAGTGTGGGACCTTGACTAGTTATTCAACCTCTCTGGGCCTCAATTTTCTTCAACTGCAACACAAGAACATTGACAATACTGCTTAGTTGACTTAGTCCTCACACAAGGGTGGCTGGTGACGTTGTGAGGACTTCCAACTTGCGGGTTCTCTCTGTGCCGCTCGGTCCTTCCACCCCTCCCGGTATCATACACCCCAGGTATGTCTCATACGTTACCCACTGGACGTGCCTTGGACGGTTTGCCTCTTGCTTTGTCGGATGCCCACCTCTTGGAAAAGAACGGGTCTCCTAAGGCAGCCACAGGAGTGGCTTTGCTACCTTCAGACAGCTGGAGCCACGTGTCACTGCTGGAGAGACTGACCAGGAAGAGGGAGACCCCTCAAGGAACGTGTTACCTCCCCTGGCATCTGACAGTGAGCTTCTGAGTGTGGGGCTCCCTTGGGTGCAGCTGCTGACTGTCCTCCAAGTTGTCTACAGCACTTGTCAGCATGAGAGGTGGCCCCATGTGGTTCAATCAGACTCTCTGAAGCCCTGGGAGACAAAGGTTGCATCTACCACATGGAAACAACCAGCCAAAGCGTAAAGAGATTGGTCAGACTCCTAATTCAAATTCACATTGCATCTCTACCACATGGCCCTTGGAGGTTTGATTCCTTAGTTCTAGCAGCTAACTTGTAACTGGGGACATGGCCCAAACACGGAACCTTGAGGGGCAAGTTTCCAAGCCATCTTAGAGACAACCTGCTCCAACAACCTCATATTCCTGGTGGAAAAGGCAAATCCCAGAGATGGGGAGTGACTTTGCCAAGATTGAAGAGTTGACCAGAGAGTAGCCCAAGAATCGAGGAGAAGAATGGAGACACCTTCAGACTCCTCCCTTGGGAGAAAAGTACACCCACAAAGAGGGGGATGGCCCATTGGGAAGAGGAGCGTTCAAGGCCGAATTTCAGGGGCATCATAGAGGGGTGGAATGAACACTAGACCAGGGGGTAGAAAACCAGTGTCCCCCCACTTGTCTCTGCCTCTTACCAGATGAGCCACTTTGCACTGTCACTTCTCTGTGACGCTCAGTTCTCTTTTATAAAATGGAACCCCCTACTCATCTCTCAGAATTATTGTGAGGAGTAAAGGAGAATGTGTCTTGAAAACCGTAAGGATCTGTGTGTGCACAACCGAATTCTGCTGCCCGTCTACAAAGCCACCTTTAGGATTTGGGTCAGGGGTAGGGACCAGGAAATAGGCAAAGAGAAGAGTTAGGCACGCTCTCTGAGCAGATCCCAGGCCAGGGGCTCTCTCAGCAAAGAGGTCCCAGAGCACAAGGCTAAATCCATGTCATTCAAGCAGGGCTCAGGTTGTGTGTGTCTAAGCAGCTTTGGTTTGAAAAGATTAGGGGGCCAGCGGAGTGGAAACAAAATTTGATGAGGCAGCAGAGTCCTGCCCGCAGTACCACACTGCCCTCTTCAGGCCGTCAGGGAGAAGGCAGCTCAGCGGGGCCAAGTCACCCAAAAACACACCGCTCAGGGTGGTGGGATCCATTCCCCGCCTGCACGCGGTGCAAGCCCTCCCTCCGCAAGTTGCGATGGGGTCTGAGTCAACACTCCGTTCTGCCTAGCCCGATTCTTCCCCCTGTCCTGATGCTCCCCATTCTCCAACCTGCCCTCTGCCTGCAGGCAGCCTTAGCATTTCTCTCTCTGAAGTCAGGATTTATCTGGTTCCGGGAAACAGAGCAGGAGCCTCAGCAACTGCCCTGCTCCCTGTATCCTCTCTGCCCCAGAACAGAGTGGCTTCTCCATACTCTGGACATATTCCAGTCCTTGGGGAAAACCCCCTTGAGTGGAGGGAATCATGACCTGCCTAAATAAAGGGACAAGCCAGGGCCCTGTAGGTTTCAGGAATGGACCAGAAATTCAGCTACTCAGGAACCTCAGGCACAGGATCCACAGCTGATCTGCCATATGGAGGGAGACAGCCAGGGCCCAGAGCCTGTTCTGTGGCACCGTGAGAGTGTCCTCAGTGGCCCTTGCTGGGCCAGACCTTCCCCCACCCCCAGCCCATTCTCTGTCCTTCCCCTGCTGCTATAGTTCAGAGCAGGGCACTCCACAGCTGGCTGACCGGCCTCCAGGCCACGCTCCCCTGTGCCCTTGTGCGGGCCCGGGGAGCCACATGCAGCCGGCCCAGCCATGTGACGTGAGTGATTCACACACGCAGACGCCCAAACCAGTTCTCCATTCTTCCTCTCCAGGCCATCACAAAAGGCACAGTCTCGGCTGCTCGGGCTGGAAACCCTTCAGGACAGAGCTGCATTGTTCCCAGGGTCAGAAAGGGCTAGAGGCTGAAGGGAATTAAGACGGGGAGCCCAGGCGCACGGTGGTTTTCCATGCAGCATATACCCTCCTGCAGGCCAAGCCCACTTCCTGTCCTGGCTCCGATTCTGAGGCTCAAGCTTACATCTCCTTTAGAACTGACTTCAGGTTGGGGTGTTGGCTCTTCTTTTCCACTCTCTGCACGTGTGCATTTCTTTGAAAACTACGCACATGCTGTTTCTTTTTCCCTTTCCAACACACATCATTCTTTAGAGACCATAACGTAAATTCGGAGCCCAGCCACCTTTTCTTTGGGAGCATGCTTTACCTTTTCCTCTTTTGCTCCCTGCCTCTTAGCCGAACAGGGCCCCAGCAGGTGAATTGGGGCTTTCCAGGATTTGGGACATTATTCCAGTTCTTCTGCTTCTCAAATTATGAAAATCATCTATTCCGGGTTGTTAGAAATAAGTTCTCAGTAAATAAATGCAGTAAAACATTGGTTTGCAAGCCTAATTCGTTCTGGAAACATGCTTGTAATCCAAAGCACTTGTATATCAAAGCGAATTTCAAGAACCATTGGCTCAGTTGTGATCACGTGACATTCAGCGTCACACACTACTCGTACTGCAAGACATCACTCATTCATCAAATTAAAATGTATTAGAAGCGCTTGCGCCTGGGGCGCCTGGGTGGCTCAGTCAGTTAAGCGTCCGACTTCGGCTCAGGTCATGATCTTGCGGTTTGTGAGTTCGAGCCCCGTGTGGGGCTCTGCGCTGACAGCTTGGAGCCTGGAGCCTGCTTCGGATTCTGTCTCCCCCTCTCTCTCTGACCCTCCCCTGCTCACTTGCTCTCTCTTGCTCTCTCTCTCTCAAAAATGAATAAATGTTAAAAATAAAGAAAGAAAAAGAAATGGTTGCTTGTCTTGTGGAACACTCACAGAACAAGTTATTTGCAATCCATGGTTTTACTGTATTTGAAATTGGAAAGGCTTTTGGAGGCCACACGATTCCATTGTGATCACCAGGGATGTGGTCCTTCCTCTAGAGCAGGCCCCTGGCAGGCTAGTCTGTCTGTCCCACTTTTAAGTTGCCCCAACTCATTAGGTGGTGGTTTTAAACATCAAGTCCCCCATGCAATAGACTATAAAAAAGACAACAATTCTCCACTGCCCTTTATTTCTACGTCATTTGCACGTGACTTTGCAGGATAGAACTCATGACCGATAGAATGCAGCAAAAGTGATACCAGGCCATCTTGGAGTCTAGGCTCCGAGGGGTCTTGCATACTTCCACAGGAACCCGGTCATTGCCATTAGAACAAGTTCAGGGTAGCCTGGTGGAGGATGAACAAACACATGGAGGAAAGCTGAGTCATGCCAGCTTGAACAATCCTAGGCCGGCCAGGCCACAGCCAGCCTGCCAGCTGACCACAGATGCACCAGTGAGCCCCAACTGAGAGCCACCCAGCTGGCCCAGATCGGCAGAACTGCCCTGCTGAGCCCAGCCCAAGTTGCACGCCCTCAGAATTAGGAGCTGAGTAAACAGTTATTATTTGAGGTCACTAAGATTTGGGATGTTTTGCGATGCAGAAAATGGAACCTGATGCACCCCCATAGATACAGAATAATCGTGATTCCTTATCTAGGGGAACAGCCCTGTAAATATTGAAATAGCTAATTATCATTGCCTCTACACACCGAAACGGCTCCTGGGGGGGGGGGGGTCCCACCCACCAGCCTCGGCCTTAGAGGAAAACCACATCCCCGACATCTCTCCCAGCCAGTACCGGCCCCAGGAGCTGCAGTGGGAACTCCTCTGCCATCGGTGTCTGCATCTGTACCCTTTAGCAGCATCATGTCCACTCAGGAGCTCTGAGAGCCCCAACGCTCAAATATCCTGGCCTTTCTGGTACATTCTATTGTCCATTAAAAGAAATTGAAAGATGGAGGTGAGGAGGGTGCTAAAAATACAATGAAAACACTTAAGTCAATTAGGCTCCTTGAAGCCACTTCTGACCCAAATCTAAACTGCCCCAAAACCTCCAAACCAATGTCCTTGGCAGGTTTCCAACAGAGCCCTGGCTCCGTGGGCCTCAACAGTGGGGGGCAGGGCGGTCAGAGTCTGCTGGCTTCCAGAATTTGCCACATGGAGCCAACAACAAAACGCACTGAACTTGATCTTGGGGTCTGATGTGGAAGGTCACCATCCCACCGCAGGAGACGGATCAGGCCAATGGCAGCCCCCATGCTTAACCAGACACGGCGGGAAGCGGAGTTGTGGGGAAATGGTTGCCATCTGTGGATTTTCTGGCTGAAAACTTCACTGCAAGGGTTGCCAGTTCCAAACGAGCCCTTGCAGCTCGGCTTCCTGTTTTTCGTTTGCACTCCCCGTGTGTCACAACACAATTATTCTGGGAGACGGTCTCAGAATGGACATGGTCTCCAATTTTCTTTCCCTAATAACAGTGCGGGAAATAGGGGTGAGGGAGGCAGAGAGAGAGAGAGAGAGAGAGAAACCCCAAACCTCAGAAAAGGATGAAAACACTTCTAAATTCTATTTCAAAAATGAGAAAGTCACAGTACACAACCCTATACTCATTCAATCCAGCCCCCTGCCCTGGGCCATGAGACACTTGGGGGAAGTGAGGAGGGTGAACCCTGCTTTCATGGCATGTGGCGTGAGTAGGTCACGGAGATGAAAGGTGCAGCCTAGGGAACATCAATAACATTGTAATAACGTGGTACGGTCACCACACCTACCGTGGTGAGCCCTGAGTGATACACAGAACTGTTGATTCACCGTGTTCGACGCCTGAAATTAACATGACACTGTGTGTTGATTATGCTTCACTTTAGAAAGAATATTTTGAAATGTCCTTCTCTGAGAGCCTAAAAATCATCAGCGTGACATCAATGGCAACAAGGTCAAGTGGCGGCTTCTGGAAAGATGCCGGCCACCAGCAATTATTTTTCAACCACCTAACTGACCCGGACGGTGGCTCAAAGTAGAAGAAAGAAAGGGCGACTCTCTTCCAGCTCTTTTCTCTCTTCCACCAGACAAATGCACCAGTCCCCAAATCTCTTCTTACTCGTGGCCGTGAGAGCGGTTTGAAGTCTAGAGTCTGCGTGTTTTAAAGATCTTGGAGCCGTCTTGTTTATGGATTTTAGATTGCAAGATTCGAATATGTGAGTGTGTGTGTGTGTGCCTGAGTTTATCCACTCTTTTATCCATGTGCGTATGGACATACATTTGTGCTTGTGAGAGTGCCTGCCAATGTGTGAGTGCAGGTTTATGTAAATACATATCCCCCTAACACTGAAACATGGTGCAGATGTCTGTGTGAGCCCGTGAGTTTGTGCACTCGATCACCGGTATGTGCACGAAGTTGTGCATGTGTGCGTATGGGTGTGTGTGTGTGTGTGCGTGCAAGCGTGTGTGTGCTTCGCACACATTTTCCCCCCAACATGTCTGCAGGACTGTGCTCGAGGTGGGTTTGCACCCCTGTGCATGCAAGTGCACGCCGGCCTCTGAGAGGCGTGCCCGTGCGTGCACGTGGCCTTTGCACACGCAGGACCGCTTGCCGGCCCCATCTCCTTCTCCCTTCCCACGAGCCCACAGCAGCCTTTGTTGGCCTCCCTCTGGGATCTGCCAGCTAATGGCAGGAATCCCTCTCCTGGGAAACAACCCTCCTCCCCCTGCTCATTGGTGTCTCATCAGAGGGCTCTGGGCTCCAGCCCTTAAAAGGCAGCCCACGATTGCAACGGACGACTTTCTTAATTGCCCGTGATGCTTGCGGGCACAGGGCAAACACCACGGTAGCTAGCAGGCAGCCGAGCCGAAGAAGGCTGCATTTTGCGCCTGTGTGAATTGAGTGTTCCCGGGAGCTGAGAGCCCAAAGCGGGTTGGAGGCACCGAGAGGCTGTTATTACGGCCTGGCACGGGCCCACTGGTAGCTTCTTGAGATCCTGAGGCCATTTCACCACACTCTCCAACTGCAACACCCCTAGAATCTCCAGACCGGGACACCCCCACGGCTGCATCCCCCCCACCCCCTTATACCCGCTTTCTCTTTCCCTTTCTCTCTGTCTCTCTTTTCCCTTTCTCTTTCTTTCTCTCTCTCGTTCTCTCCTCCAGTTTCCTTCTCTGCGTCTCTCCCCACGCCTTTTCTCAGTTCCTCTCTCTCTCTTCTTTTCCCGTCCTCTCTCTGGGCCTCTCTGCCAGTCCTTAGTTCACAGCAGCACACTTAAAGCTGGACAATGACCAGAGAATCTGTCCCCCAACCGGCCTGCCCCCCACCCCCAGGACCTCCCCATGGTCCTCGCCCAGCCCATTCCTTCAGAGCTCTGGGTCCTGCGGCGGGGGGTTGTTATTTATACTCATTTCCAAGGCTTTGGGGAGGCCGGGTGCCTTAGCAAAGGGCTGTCTTGTTTCCATGTTTCCATCTGGTCACCCCCCTCCTTGGTGCCGAAGATAGCCAATGCCCAGCCCCTTGATTCCTCCTTTGGTAGCTTTCACTCCCACGGGGGGAAGAGAAGATCCAGACACAGAGAGAAGACGCAGAGAGGACCAGCAAGTCAGAGGAAAGGCCACAGGTGCTCCCAGGTCCATAACTTAAGGCGCAAAACTGCTCCCTCCTGGGTGCAGATTGGAGGGAGATTTGAAGGATTTTGGAGCAATGACAGCAGACCTGATTTCCTCCGGAGACCTGGGTGAAGGGGTCAGGGAAGAGGGCTCTGTCTTAAGAGGGTTTTTTAGTGTTTGTTTATTTTTGAGAGAGAGAGACAGAGACAGAGCATGAGCAGGGGAGGGGCAGAGAGAGAGGGAGACACAGAATCCCAGGCAGGCTCCAGGCTCTGAGCGGTCAGCACAGAGCCCAACGCAAGGGCTCAAACTCACCAGCCGTGAGATCATGACCTGAGCCAAAGTCGGACGCTTCACTGACTGAGCCACCCAGGCACCCCAAAGCTCTATTTTACAAAGGGCTCAAAGTACCCTCATTCAAACGGTTCTTCAGAACATTTTTCTTGGCTCAATATATGTTTATGAGCCAGTGAATGAATGAATGAGAGATTACTAGTTTCCCCTCCCCAGAGACTCCTGGAGACTGCAATAATAACCAAATCTAGATCTCTCCACAAAGTACAGGAATGTGCGAAACAGCGTCAACAAGGCTTTCCAACACGAGGAGAAAGCAGCCCTTGGGGCAGCCCTGTCCCCAGGCTGCACTCAGGTTTCCTTGTCTATGAAATGAACCCTCCCCTAATGGTCTCAATGATCTTCTCATCAGTCAAGTCCTGGAGATGAGAAAGCTGTGGCATCAGGAGAAAGGAGTTCCAGACTCTTTCATGGTTTGGATCCCAGGCCCCCAGCACCCTGTCTGGACCCCATCCCAGCCAGGACCCCCGGAGGCTCCCAGGGGGCCCCTACACAGACCCCTCGGCACAGCTGGAAAGACATGGAACCAGATGCGCAGATGCGCCACCCTCTTGCCCTCCCCATTTTGCCCACCTCGCCAGGTGTGGGGACACCATCTGACTAGCTGGTGAGGAAGGATGAAAGCTTGGGCCCCTAACCTCTAGTTGGGATGTTACTCTCACTCCCTCATCCCTTGGTGGGAACAAACTGAAGTCTCCTCCACGCGTCTTTGCCTGAAACTCCGTGCGTGCAGGACCCCCTCCCCTCCTCTGTCCCGCATATGCCCTGCTCCCTCTCAAGGTCCTCCCCGAAGTCCTTCATCAACAAATCGCTGGCACACCAATACTCATCTCAGGGCTGCTTCCAGAAAACTGATCTCTGACAACGAGTACTCAAACGCGAACACCTCTGATGAGGGTGTGTAAACACAAGGAGCCGTAGACACCTCCCAACCATCTTGAGGGGCTGGCCACTCTCCAGCTGTTTGTTCCTGGAGGAAATGGAAGCCATGTTGCTGCAACATATCCCAATTTTGTTTTAGTCTTTAAAGGAATTCATGGCTTTCATGAGATCTCTTGCTTTTTACGTGTGAGGAATATCTGAGAGCATTTTTAAAACACTGTGCACAAACACAACAAAAGCACAGCCGGCATTCAACATGCCGACAACGAGATTCCAATATCTGATCTGCTGGTTCAAAGACTCCAGGGAAGAAATGGTTGGGAGTGACTTCTACATCCAACTAAGATGGTATCCCATCAAAAATCACCACGCACTCAAAAAAGCAGGAAAATATTACCCATAATGAGAAAATCAGCCACTCTGTGATAATCAGTCTGGAACTGGCACAGATTAGAATTAGCAGACAAGGAAATTGTGATATGTCTCAGTGTATCTTTTGACGCACTAAGCAACTATTGGAATGGCTAAAATTTAAGAGATTGACTGTATCGTGTGTTGGTGAGGATGTGGAGGACCTGTAACTTCCATGTACTGACAGTGGGGTTTTAAAATAAGACAAACACTTGGGAAAGCAGTTTGGCAATTTTTTTTTAATTCTAGAGAGAGAAAGAACAAGCAAAGTAGAAGGGGCAGAAGAAGAGAGAGCGAGAGAGAGAGAGAGAGAGAGACAGAGAGAGAAAGTCCCAAGCAGACTTCATGCTCAGCACAGAGCCCAACATGGGGCTTGATCCCACGACCCTAGGATCATGATCTGAGCCGAGACCAAGACTTGGACGCTCAACCAACTGAGCCACCCAGGCACCCCCTTTGGCAAATTCTTAAAAAATTAAATATACACCTACCATATGACCCACTCTTGGCTATCTACCCTAGAGAAACAAAAGCCCATGTTCATACAAAGACTTATACATGGATTTTCACAGTAGCTTTACTCATGACAGCCAAAAACTTGAAAACAACCCTTCAACAGGTGAACGAATAAACTGTCATATATCCAAGCTATGGCCCACTATGGGAGGCCAGACAAGGTGATATAAAACGTATTTTTCCATTTGTATAAAATTCTAGGAAATTAAAATGAACCTATGGAGACATAAAGCAGATCAGCGATCTCATGGGGGAGAGGAGTGAGAGAGGACTACAAAGGGCCACAAAGAAACTTTTGGGGATTAGGGACATGTCCATAACTTGCTTGCGGTGATGGTTTCACAGGTGTATACCTATGTTGAAACTCGCCAGATTGTACAGCTTGATGTTGCGATCCGTGATATGCCAATTATACTTCAATAACACTGTTTTTAAAACCAGGGTCTAACAGGTAATGAGCACTCAATAAACATTTGTCGAATTAAAAATAAAAATAAAAGCAATGGGTACAAAGAGTACAGTGTTCCCCACCTGGACATCTTGGGGGGGGCACCACGACCCACACGTCAGCTCCATGGTGGTCCCAGGGTTCATTCACGCCCTCTCCACATGCCTCCACAAGCATCAAGTTGACAGTACATTTCCTCCAAGGTCATTGAATTAATATCCATGTGGAAATGAGAATGTATGTGAATTTCCACCGAAGGCCAGAGCTGCGTTGGTTCTTTATATAATCCATATAAAAGTTTGCCTTTTATCAAGGTGTAATACCTTACTTAGGCTAAAATAAAAGTGCTTACCCTTTACAATGGGCCGAATATGATATATGAATGGGCCATTTGTTTTTAACTGCAGTGCACCATGCTCTCACCAGTGTTTACTACAAACGTAATAATGAGGTTTCGATACATTTGTATTAAACTGCCTTTTCCTCCAGCTAGGAACCCTCAAATGACCACTGAAGGGTCTAACTGATGACCCTGTAGCCAATGGCTACTTCATTTATGTTCATTTATATTTAAAGCATTTCCCACTCGTAGACATGTTTCTTTTTTTTTTTTTTTTTAATGTTTATTTTTGAGAGAGAGAGAGACAGAGTGCGAGCAGAGGAGGGGCAGAGAGAGAGAGATACAGAATCCGAAGCAGGCTCCAGGCTCCGAGCTGTCAGCACAGAGCCCGACGCGGGGCTCGAACTCACGAACCGTGAGATCGTGACCTGAGCCGAAGTCGACGCTCAACCAACTGAGCCACCCAGGCGCCCCATCGACAATTGTTTCTTATCTTACAAGGATTTTCACAGCATCCTGTGGGAGTAAGTAGAGTGGACACATTATCCTCTCTCCGTGGATGAGAAAACCCAGGCACGAATGTGGGGAGATGTGCTCAATATGCCACAGCAATGAACCTGCAGCCTGACAGGCCACATGGCTGCTCACGTGGCCTCCCAGCAAAGTGGGGAGAAGAAAGCACTGTCACCAGCCCATGCCTCTCAAAGGCTGTGACCTTCACCAGTTCTCTGGGGTCAGAGGGAGCTGTTCTGTGAGGTCATCTATGGGAGCCCCAGGGCCCTAGGTGTCCCAAGTCCTATCTGCTGCAAAGACGGACCTTCCTGCCTTTACTCACTCATCAGCTGGGAGAGGATACGAATCTGATTACTGAAGGGGCCAGAAGATTCCATGGGCGTGGATGCCTTTTATCCAATTCAGCTCTGTCCCTAGAGCCCACAGGCAGTTTAAATAGATCTCAGACAGCAACCATGCTAAGAACCCAAGGTCACAGAACACATACCTCCTACATTCCACCACAAGGCCCACTGCGTGGGTCTGGGGTCTCAGAGACAGAAGGTAGGAGGGGCCGGGCTTCTCCAAGGAGAAAAGTGGGAGAATGGAGGGCTGGACTTCCAGCCCAAGCCCTGGAAATCGCATTCCCCGCCTGGCATTACAAGCTCTCTCCTCTGCCATAATGCCACAAGACGAAGAGGCCAGTTAAAATGCCAAAAGCCAGCACATTAAGTGCCAGGCCCCTATCTCCAAATGGCTTTTTTTTTAATGAAATTTATCATCAGATTGGTTTCCATACATCACCCAGTGCTCATCCCAACAGGTGCCCTCCTCAATGCCCATCATCCACTTTCCCCTCCTTCCCACCCCCCCATCAACCTTCAGTTTATCCTCAGTTTTTAAGAGTCTCTTATGGTTTGG
Organism: Prionailurus bengalensis; assembly: GCF_016509475.1. Lineage (NCBI taxonomy): Eukaryota > Metazoa > Chordata > Mammalia > Carnivora > Felidae > Prionailurus > Prionailurus bengalensis. Next base: position 203,079,170 of record NC_057345.1, read on the forward strand.
CTCCCTCCCTCTCTAACTTTTTTTTTTTTTCCCTCCCCTCCCTCATGGTCTTCTGTTAAGTTTCTCAGAAACCCTCTTGCACTGTTGGTGGGAATGCAAACTGGTGCAGCCTCTCTGGAAAACAGTGTGGAGATTCCTCAAAAAATTAAAAATAGATCTACCCTATGACCCACCAGTAGCACTGCTAGGAACTTACCCAAGGGATACAGGAGTGTTGATGCAGAGGGGCACTTGTATCCCAATGTTTATAGCAGCAGTTTCAACAATAGCCAAATTATGGAAAGAGCCTAAATGTCCATCAACTGATGAATGGGTAAAGAAATTGTGGTTTATAGACACAATGGAATACTACTTGGCAATGAGAAAGAATGAAATCTGGCCTTTTGTAGCAATGTGGATGGAACTGGAGAATGTTATGCTAAGTGAAATAAGTCATACGGAGAAAGACATACCATATGTTTTCACTCTTATGTGGATCCAAATGGCTTTAAAATCAACCATCGAAACAGAAGCAGGGAGCTGCAGCCTGAGATGGAGAAACAATCCAGGAAGCTGGTGGAGAAGATCACCAACTGCGATGTCAGACAGACCTGCTTTCAGCCCCAGCTCTTCAATTCTTAGCTGTGCAACCTCAGTCACGTTACTTTGCCTCTCTGAGCCTGGGTTTCTTCATTTAGAGGACGGGGATGACGGAAGTGCCTATGTCATTGGGTTGACATGTGGATTAAATGGGTTCATGCACAGAAAGAGTCAAGTAAAGTGCAGGGGACACAGGAAGCACCCACTAAATATTAGTTACTATTATTATTATAGTTCTGATTAGACACAGAGGAAAGGAAGGGGACAGTCTGGCCTGTTCAAGGTTTGCCAGATGGGTATCCGTGGAGGAGGGGGGCCAAACGGGGCAAAGAGAACCAAGACAGAGCCCTCGTATGCTCCAAGCGGACGTGGGACGCCGCCAGATCCTCCGCGTCCTTCTTCCGTCATCTAATGTTGTTCTCACTTGACAGGTGATGAAATGAGACTCCGCCGGCTGCACGGCAGGACCCCTCCCACCAGCAGCTCCAGTTCCACCGCTGGGCCCCGTTCCTGTGGTCTGTCCTCCACTCTTTGTCGGGACGGGGTCCCTTCCCATCTGGAGAGCCACCGGGGACAGGAGGTGCCTTTCAGCACGCCTCTTCCAGCACAGCGCAAAGAACAGCGGACCTGCTCAGGGCCGTCCTGCCTCCCTGCCGTGGCACCTGTGGACACGCGTGGGTGGTGCACCGTGACACTCTGATGAGTCCCACTCTGCCATAGCGAGAGCCCCCCAGCCCGGCGGCCCACCTGCCCAGCATTAGGAGCACAGGACACAGACCTTCTGGCCTTCGTTCCACCTACTGTGTTGCAAGCCGGGCCCAGGCGGCTCGGTGCTAAATCAGCACTTGGGGCGGGGAGTGCAGAAAGGTGCACACAGATAAATCACTCAGGCCCTGCTTCCCGGGAGAACACGCGCCGACCAAGTCACAAGGCTGGCTGCGACAAGTGTCTTAGAGGCAGAGGCACAGATAAAAGGCTCTGGGAGTTCCAAGAAGGGAGCCGAGCCTTCCAGCTGGAGGGCAGGGAGCAGGCATTTGACCCAGGTGGCATTTCTATGCCCCAGACAACCAAATCCATGGGGATTTAGCTCCTGACTTACCCTGGTGAGACGTGGGAACAGGTGATGGAGGCGGCTGGGAGCGCTTCTCTGAAGACCTTGAAGGGGGGCCAGAGCCAAAAAGGTGCCCCCCACGCTCCTCCAACACCCCTCCAGCCTCAGCCTCGGACTTCCCGTGCCTCCCCACACGCACACCTGAGGCTCCCCAAAGAGCCTGGCTACATCTGCAACTGCATGCAGAAAGGGGCTCGCTCAGGGCCTGTGGGTGACTTCAGAGAGAGCTCTGAGATCTCGTCTCCTCTGCCCTCAACTCACCCTGGGTTCCGGGGGGCCCCTAGTGGACCTCAGCCACTCAACAAGCAGCAACTGCACCCCCTACTCCCAGCCCTGGGGTAAGTGCTGGGAACCCATTCAAAAGGTGAGAAGGGTTGGACCACACAGGACTAGACGGGAAACTCACACTCCCCTGTCCCTGACATCCCCAGGCTTCTCTAATCCCCTTTCATTCCTTACCTCATTCACACATCCATTTACTTAACCAATATTTATCGAGCCCATGGTCTCTCCCTCCTTTCGAAGTTTGCTGTCTTACCACAGCACTCCTCAAATTGAGGTGGGTTCACGAGGGACACGAGGGCGGTTGTAAGCCAAGGACTTCCAAGGATTCCTGTCACTCCCACCGCATAGGGCAGCAGAATCTCAGCAGTAAATCCGGGACCCCAGACACAAGTAATGGCTCCTCCAAGGCCAGCTCCTGTGCGTGCAGCCTGTGCAGGCACGTGGGGTCTCTGAGCTCAAAAGCACCCCATATTGGGTGGGAGGCTCTGCTGTCACCATCTTGAAGCTCCTAGCCATTTCCTGTTTGTGTCTTATCAGTGAAGTCCAGCGGGGCCCGGCATGCGCATGAGCAGGGCAGAAGCGAGCATTATTAGCTTGTCTGCGGTGCTGGGCGTCCCCATCTGCAGACAGCATTTGCAATTTCTCTGAGCACAGAGTTCTGGCGGACTCGCCATGCACGCCCGCTCAGCAAGACTCAAATCCGGTACACGATAAGCACGTTATGTCTGTGACGAAAGTAACATGGGAGCTGACGATCTCAGGAAGCTGTGTTTTCCATTCAGACCAGAACTTTCTTTGAACACGGCAAGGAGGAAATGGCTTCTAGGGAAACATATCCAACCAAGGGAAGGGGAAAAGGGAGCCATGCACGGATCTCATTCCTTTCGATCTTTGATTCCTCGCCAGTAAGCCAAAGCGGCGAGAGCTGTAGGATGTGTGCGCATCAAGAGGTGCCACGAAGGGGCGCCTGGGTGGCTCAGTCGGTTGGGCGTCCGACTTCGGCTCAGGTCACGATCTCGCGGTCCGTGAGTTCGAGCCCCGCATCGGGCTCTGTGCTGACCGCCTGGAGCCTGTTTCAGATTCTGTGTCTCCCTCTCTCTCTGCCCCTCCCCCGTTCATGCTCTGTCTCTCTCTGTCTCAAAAATAAATAAATGTTAAAAAAAATTTGTTTTTTTAAAAAAAGAGGTGCCATGAAAACGGTAGAGCGATCCGTTTTGTGAGAGCCCCTACTATTCACGTGTGAACTGTGACGTACAGTTGTGTCCTTCTGGTGGTTCTTCTAGGTAAATGCTCTTATATTTTCATCCAAGGCCAGCATTGCACAAGGTAACAGTAAAACTCATGCTAATAATTTAATTTCTAAATTTTCATTTACTTGGAACTACATTAAACAGCAGAATGAAAACACCTTGAAAGACCATGCAGAAAAAGAAAGAGCTTCGTGTTTTAGTAGCTTTGATGGCACTTTTTCCCCTGGCGCTTGAACAAGGCACCTGCATTTTCATTTTGTACGGGGGTCCGCAAATTAGGTAGCCAGCTCTGTGTGCACCTGTTCAGGTGCACAGCAGAGGGATCTTAGACAACATTCAGCTGGGTGACGGTGGCAGAGCTCTGCAGGCCCCAGATTCAGGAGCAGCGACGTGCTGGGCTGGTTCTTATGGCTCATGCCAGCTCCCAACATTCAGCAAGCATCTCTCCCCAAGTCCGCATTTGATAACATAACATCATAGCTTGCAATCTGGCATGGTGGGGGTATTTACACTGCAGAAATTAGCAGGCATTACGGACCAGGCCTTTTTTTCCAGACAGCTACTGTTAAACTCTCACCAGCACATGACTGTTCAGAAACTATCTGGCTCGACCTCCTCGGGGCACCAAAAGCGAGGGGGATGTTATTGGTCAAGGTCCCACCATTCCTAAGGAGAGGCCTGTCTTATTCGGTTTCCAAGGTCTTCCCGTGGAAAAGAGTGGTCCCAGTGAGACCATCAAAAACCAAGCAGATCCCTGTCCCAGGGATGATGCAGGCGCTCCTGGGATAAAATGGGGGTTAACTGGACTGTGTCCCTCCCTGGGTTGTCCTGTCACCAGGCAGGAAGGGTAACCTTTGCTTATAAATGCTGGGTCTCCCTCCAGAACATGCCTCCCGACCCATAATTGCTTTCAGAACATGCTGTTTCCACTTAGGGAAACCTGAGCTTCCTTCCAAATGGCACCGGGCATGACCTGAAATTACATGTTTGCCTTCTGAAATGGACACACAAGGCAAGCCCGCTGCCCTGGAGTCCCAGCAGACGGGGATGCAGGAGGCGCTGGCGGGTGCTGGCTGATACACAAGAAGCCGTAGTACCCGGTGAAGCCCCAACCGGAAGCAGGGCCTCCTGCAGATTCAGCTGCAATGCAGAAGCCTGCATTTGTGCCATTGCTATGCATGCCTGAACCTCCCTGCCCCCGTCGGGGTACTGCCCTGCAGCCCGTGCCTGGACACCCCCACCCCCGGAGTATTGCTCTGCCGCTTGGGCCACTGGGCAGTGCCCCACTCTGTCTAAAGTCTTCATTCATTGACGTAAAACACACTTGGCAGGCATTGAAGACGCAAACCTGAATGAAACGTTTATCCTGTCCTTACGGGGCTCACAGTCTGGTGAGCGAAATAGAGGTAGAAACAAATAATTCTAATTTAAAGGAGACCATGGGGCACCTGGGTGGCTCAGTCGGTTGAGCGTCCGACTTTAGCTCAGGTCATGATCTCGCGGTCCGTGAGTTCGAGCCCCGCATCGGGCTCTGTGCTGACAGCTCAGAGCCTGGAGCCTGCTTTGGATTCTGTGTCTCCTTCTCTCTCTGCCCCTCCCCCACTCGTGCTCTGTCTCTCTCTCTCTCTGTGTCAAAAAAAAAAAAAAAAAATATATATATATATATATATATATATATATATATATAAAATAAAGGAGACTGTGATGTGTTCCTGGAGAGAAGAAGGAAACACAACAGGATTATTTCTGGCCTAGAAGGGAAGGGTGAAGTCTAGGGTGGTGTGGCTGAGGAGATGATACTCAATCCTGACACTGAAGAATGAGTAGAATTGAATGTTTTATGGATTCACAGTGCTTGCCTGAGCATCCGTTGATTTGATTGTATTAACCACGCTATCAAATAGAACAAGAAAGATAGTGTTAGCTCCACTTACAAGAGGTGGAAATTAGGAGTTGAGGTGACTTTCCCGTGATCATGTAAGGAGGAAAGGAAGAACAGGGCTGAAAATAGAACAGATGGGGAAAGAGGTGAGACGTTAGTTTCTATGTAACAGGAAGAGAAGCTTGTCTTAGGAATCGATGTGCGAGAGGGCTGGCTCTCATTTCCCTGGATCCTGACACAAGGGCGTCCATCTTCTTCCCACTGGGAGATGATGCTCTCCGACCTCTGCCTTCTCTCTTCTCCACAAATGCTCACCCAGCATCTGGCCGCCAGCAGCCCCTGATTTCTGAGCCCCCTCAACTCCGGTTGTGCCTCTGGCCCCACCCGGTGTCCCCCAGGCAGCACCCGCAAGCTGGTCAGCGAGGCGTGTGGAGCTGACTCCTGAAGAGAAAATCTGGGGACTCCTAGACGCAATCCCTGCAGCCTCGTTGGCTCCATCCACAGGGGCACCCTGTCCCTCCGGCCGCACAGAACGGCCTGAAGAGCCTGAGAAACATGGAGTCCTGGGCCCCACCTCAGATGATTCTGGTTCAGGGTCTATGTTCGGGCTGGGAAATCTATATGACTTCTTTAAAGTTCCCAAGCTAAAAATGAGAAGCATACAGGGGTGTAGTTAAGTCTATCTGTACAGTTTAATCTCAGCCATACCTGTAGGTACCAGGATATTCAAGGTGGTATTTCGCATTTTCGTTAACACAAAAGGGGGATGAAAAACATTTAAAGCTCTCCAAGTAACCTGACATACCCAGATTGGGGAATGAGTCTTCGATGCCCCTGGAAGTCATTTCACTGGTCAGCTCTGTCTTCAAGCAGAAGTGCCTTTTAGTCAAGCCTTCCCACCCAGGTCTCTGGGGAAGAAGTGGTGACAGCCTCCTTCCCATCCTTCCCCCTTGTCTCACCTGTTGCCCACCCCTCGACAGATGGCCCTCCCAGTGGCACACCTCCATCCCACCGACCGCACCTGCATCCCTACGGACCCTTGACTCCAACAAAGAGACATTCTCCTTTTGCACTCAAGGGGGACAGAAGCTTGCAGAGTTCAAGACATTAAGTGCGACAATACTTTTTTTTAACTTTATCTAGAAAGAAACAGAGAGTGAGAGTGGGGGAGGGGCAGAGAGACGGAGAAAGAACCCGCACTGTCAGCATGAAGTCAGACGCGGGGCTCAAACTTGCCAACTATGAGATCACGACCTGAGCGGAAACCAAGAGTCCGATGCTTAACTGAGCCACCCAGGCGCCCCGGCAATAAATTTTTTAGATGGAAGTAATACAAAGCTTTGAAGGGAATGTGTCAGGGTGATACAGGAGTGAGTGTAGGAAGAAGAGGAATAGGGATTCTCCTGACATGTCCACACTGAGAAGACACGGGAGGCATTCATCTGCTTGGGCTGGAGGCCACGAGTCGAAAATCAAGAGGTTGTCCTGGCCGCTTCCTTCTGAGAGCCGTGAGGGAAGAATCCATTCTTCCTCTCCTCTCAGCTTGCAGACAGCTGTCTTCACATCGTCTTTTCTTGGCGTATCTATGCCCAAATGTTTACAAGGACACCACTCATATGGGGTTAGGACTCACCCTAATGATCTCACTTTAACTTCATCACCTCTGCAAAGACCCTGTCTCCAAATAAGGTCGTACTCTGAGTTTCTGGGAGTTAAGACTTCAGCACATTAATCTGGGGGGAGACACAATTCAACCCGGAAGACTGAGCTAAAATCTCATCTGTTGTCGGAGTGGACCAAGAGATACAAACCGTCAATTACAAAGTAAGTGATGCAAATGTATGGTCAGTACAGTGATAGCATGGGTTTGTTATATACAGCCTTTATAGACTGAGGTACATTTCTTCTAAGAGTTTTTGGAATAAACAAAGATTATCCATTGTAAAAGGCTTTATCTGTATCTATCAAGATGATCGTATATCAGACTGATTTCTGAATATCTAACCACCCTTGTGTCTCTAAATTAAATCTTACTTTAGAGTGGTAAAAATAAAATAAAATAAAATAAAATAAAATAAAATAATAATATTAAATACAATACATACAATACAATACAATACAATACAATACAATACAATACAATACAATCTGTTGTCGCAATACCCGATGACTCCAGCCCCTCTGCCTGTTTCACAGAAAGGCAAAACTGAGGCACAGGCACAAGCAGGCCGCCGGTCCACTGGAACCACAGGGAATCGGTGGCAGGAGCCAGAAGCTGACCCAGCAACCCGGACGCCCAGCCTGGAGCGGTCACCACAGGCTCCTGTAAAGCCAGAAAGCAGAGGCCTCAGAACTGGAATCCGAGTCCATCCAATATCGTGTGGTTTGCTCAGAGAGTCTTTTATTTACTTTAAAATACAGACGTATAGAGAACTGCATGCGCTCCAACATATGGGAAACAACCCCTGTTCAGATGATCTGCAAAACCCCAAATTGTCCCCACTGGGTTCCCAGGAACCTCTCTGTGAGCATAGCCGGACCTCAAACCCCACTGCCTGGACAAGCTCTGGCTAGTCATTCTGGTCACTCTGGAGTCTGAAAATCCCTCACGTGACCCCGTCCCCTCTCCCTTGCCTTTGCCACATCATCAGAATTCACCAAGTCCATACTCAAAAAGAATGCTTTTCCTCATCTCCAATATCTCAAATTACCTTCTAGATGACATGGGGAAATCACGCCCCACGTCTCCCAAGGCTGATCTGACCGTCCAGGGAAAGGGATTTAGATTGGACCCTGGGGAGAACTTCCCGATGTGTTCAGACAACTCTGGTCAGCCTCTGAGGGGGAGCTCAGTAGACCCTGGCTGAGGCCGTGCTGGGGGATTTAGTCTGAGGCTGCACCTGGTCCCCTGTGGCTCAGCTGTGTCCCGAAATAATGAACTCAGCCTCCTGTGGGTCCCCCCATGTGAGTGTAAAGGCACTAAAACATGCACGGGGAGAATTCATCCATTTCTCCAAGGGAGCAGGACTTCTCGGGGACAGCCCACATCAGTGCTGTCACCACCAGCCCTTTGTGAGGAACTTCTGGGGGACGGCACGGTGCTCGACCTGCACACCGGGACTCTCCAAGCTTCGTGGCCAAAGGCAGACACAGTAGAATAAAAGGACTCATCGACCACCCGTGGGTCGGTCACTCGCCAGTTCGCTCCGCCCTCTCTGTCTCCTCTCTTCACTGTGCTACATTGCGGAGAACTGCAGTTCCCAGGTCGCCTTGCCCTCTGACTTGGGGGCAGCGTTGACATGGGGGCACGATGGGAGGCCGAGGGGCAGAAGAAAGACTACGCTATTTCTGCCCCGCCCTTTCTGCTTCGGGCAGCATCTCTGCCAGTGGCTGCTTCTGCCCCGTGGCTCCGGCCCCCACCACACGGGTTGCCCATGGTCTCAGCCTCTGCCAGGCGGCCCCCATCCTGGTTGCCTGTCATGCCACCCCCTTCCTTATCCCTCCAGCCCCAGAGGTGCTGGAATCTTCCCGCACCCTTTGGTTTCTCTGCTCTGCCGTCCCTACCGTTCAACTCTCCGCATGTAAAATCCTCCCAGTGGTTTCTGTTTTCTGTCTGGGCCCCGACTAATACAGCGAATGACAGAAATCCAATTCAAACCCGCCAGGAAAGAGGAGGAATGTGTTGCCTCACAGAAGGAAACTGCGGGCAAGACAGGGAAGCAGCTGGGTCTTAGGAGCAACTGGATCCAGAATTCTCTCACTGCTCATCTCTGCTTCTCTCTGCAGGCCAGCTTCCTGCCCCCAGATAGGTTGCCTCCGCGGTCCTCCGTGTGGCCCCTAGCAGCTCTCAGGCACGTGTGCAGGTTCAATGCCAAAAGGGAACAACAGGTATTCCTTCAGTTCTGATTCAAAAGACCCCAGGCGAGGACTAGCTGGGGATATGTGCCCACCTCCATGGCCAAGAAACTGGGAATTGGTTGACAGAGTTCATTGGAATCACGTGACTTGGCGGGGGGGGGGGGGGGCACCTAAGAAAATGAGGCCAGAGTCACAGCTTAAGTGATTGGGCTTGTCGGGAGGTGCAATCCCAAGGCAGAAAGGGTGCGGGCAAGGGTAGCTGGGTGGGAAGAAAAGGGCGCAGATGCAATCAGTACATTACGGCGTGGTGCACAGTTTCGCAAGAGGCCACAGCCAGCCGTGGGCACTATCACTGCACCTGAGACCATCCTGTCATACGGAGGAAGGGAGAAACATTGACCTGCTGGACCCCCCATTGGCTATCTTACGTCAAAATGGTCCACACGAGGCATGAGCTCCCCCACGCTGCTGGCACCTCGAGGGAGCACCTGTGAAGTCAGGTGCCTCCTGTACGGCACTCCATCAGAGACCAGGGTGGGGAGAAATGAGGGACTCTGGGGACCAGGTCGGGCAGGAGCCCCCGTGGCAGGAGCAATGGAAGCCACGGTGGCGCCCAGATGCTTCCCAGGGGAGGGAAGCCCTAGGAGGAGCTGTGGCTGCGACTGTGGCAGGCGAGGATCTCCGCGAGCAGGTGGTGAGCACCCAGGAGAGAGGAAAGGCCAAGCAAATTTGAGGTGATGAAGACGTTTTTGAGACGGGGGTGAGGGGGAAGGGCGGCAAACGACGGAAGCGCCGTCCCAGAAGGATGGGGTCCTATGGGGACAAAACAAGAGCTTTAGGGGATGAGCAGTGCCAGGCTGAACGACATAAGGATGGAGCGACACAGGGACTCCCCATTATACACACAGCAGGGACACATAAGAGAAATGTGGGGAATGCCAAGAGAGGCTCAGAGCTGGGCTTTCTGGCACCACGCCTGTGTTCTCTCTCTTCTTCCTTCCTTTCTCTGAGCACCTGCTCTGGCCACATGCCGTTTCAGGTGACTGTTGCACGGTCTGTGCCCACACTCACGTGCCCTGAATGCAAGCGCTTCCCGCGGCCTCCATGCTGGCCAGCCATCATCCTCCCCGCCCTGGGCTCCCTAACTAGTCCCCCCTCCCTGCTTTTCTAGACTTCTTTGCATCAGGCTTTACTGTACATGGCCGCCAGATGGACCTAATAAAACCCAGATCAGCTCTTGTTTGTTCTGTCCCCTTCTCCAAACCACCCCCCTCAAAGTTTTCCCATCACATTTCAGACAAAAGCCACCCTCCTATGCTCCTACAGGATCGGGCCTTTAAACCTCTGGCTTCCTACCTCTCAGTCTCCCCTCACTTACCCATCTCAGCCACCCTGGCCATTTTCCTGACACTGGAGCCCAGCCTGCGTGTTCCCAACCTCAGGCCCATCGCTCCTGCTGTTCTCTTTCCATGAACCGTTCCTCGCCTGGGTATCATCTTGGCCCGTGCCCTCGCCTCTTTTGGGTCTCTGCACTGAGTCACCCTCCCAGAAAGGCACCCCACCCAATCACCCAAGCTACATCCCCTTGTTCTTCTCTGTGCCTCACGCACTTACCACTCACTGACATCACAGCATGTGTGTGTGTGTGTGTGTGTGTGTGTGTGTGTGTGTATGTGTCTGTGCACGCGTCTCTTCTCCTTCCCCATTGGAATGTACAACCCACACACTTAGGGGCTTGTCATATTTCCTGCCATAGCTAAAAACCGTGCCTGGAACTATAGGTTCTCCATACATATTTGCGTGACGAATGGATCAGTCTGGTGGCGGATAGATGAGAGCATGATGAGGGCACAAGAGACGAACAAGTGACCATCAGGAAGGCCTGGGGCAGGGTGCTGCAGCCAGAGTGGTCTGGGAAGTCCCAGAGGCCATCAGCAGCTAGGATACATCCGACCCGCCACTTCCAAAACAGTTCAAGGATGACAGAAGACTGATCAGAGACAAAGAAGGCTGCCCGACAGAGGCCAGACTACCTCTGGTGCAGGACAGTGCAAGGTGGGCGTCAGGATGAACACAGTGAAGCCGCTCGGGGCCTATGCTGAAAATTGCCTATTTCTGTCTTAAAAATGCTTGTCACAGAACATCAGGGAGAAGGGGAGACTGGGCATCAGCCAGGTCAACTCTCCTGCTGCAGAGCCTAGGAAACTGAGTCTCAGAGAGAGCAAATGACTTTTTTTTCCTTATGATGAAGTAAGTTGGTGGCCGAGCCCATTGTGACAGATTTTTTAGACCCTCTTGGCCTCTCAGTCGCTTGAAGGATTCGGTCCTACGGACACGCCTCCTTTCTGACGAAGACTGAAAAACTTTCACACCAACTGTTGCTGAGAGGAAACGTGGCCATTAAAGAAGCCTCGTCATATTTAAATTTAAGGCAAACCTCCTGATTTGTCAGGAGACAGAGGATTTTCTAACTCTTTTTAAAAAATAAGTTTTGCAAATATCATGAGGGTTGAGACCACACTTGTGTGATTCACATTGCTTTCCGGGCGCCTGGCACATGGTGAGGACGCAGTCATTAGGGTTCACTTAATTGGTTAGGAAGACTGGAAAGTCATTGCTCTGCAGGAAGAGGGCTGGGCATTTTCTCCATTTTGCGTCCATATGTGGGGAAGACGCAGGGAGGAATCTCAGACTGGCCATGGCAGCGTTAGGATGAGAAACCAAGGGACGTCCCCAGCTCAAAAACTTCGATGATGGATTAAAACACAACTTCACCACTCAGCACTCACGATGTTTGTCTCGATTTAGAGCGTAAGAATTGCTGGTGCGAAACCTGGGAATTATTCATACCCTTGTAGAGTTCTACCCAAGCGGGTCTGTCACAAGAATTGGCCTACGAAATCTTCAATTACGAAATTATCGACATTTTCCAACTGCCAGCAATATTAGCGAGAAAGCTACCTTGTTCTTAAGAGTTTGCCTCTTTCTAAACTTGCTTCTTATGACTTCAGTTTACTTATAAATGGTTTCAATAAAGAGTTCTGTTCACTTCCAGCATGTGGGCGTCGGTCACGTGTAACAAAGGACCGCCATTTCCACACGCCCTAAGAGCAGTTCACATCTTCTAGGACATGAACAAACTTCCTACAAGCAGAGGCAGCAAATCTAAATATAGACCCAGACAGTGAATAGCCCAGTGGAAACTGAGGACAGCACCACCCACAGGCCAGACAGACCTCCTTCCTGGGCCATTCCTGAAGGTTCTAATCTGCTCTTCCTCTGGCCTTAATGTTCTCCACAGGGCAAGGACTTGAGACGCAAAGGGAATATGCCAGCCTAAAGCCCAGCAATCCTCTCTGAACCACACTCTGGTCACCTGTGCGGGCCTCTGCCCAGGGGTCCTTCTCCCAAGACCGGCCCAAACCACTTTACTGGCATGCACACACCTAGACTTGAGGGGTGGCCAGACTTGGCTTTAGGAGGTGGGGCGGCCCCATGAACACACACAGAGGCTCCAGGCTCAGGCTGGAGATGGGAGCCGGGAGAACAGAGGGGTGGGTATGGGAGGCAAGAACCAAGGAGTTTTCCCCATTCCAGTATATTCTGGCACAGAACTCCAAAGAGTCTAAAGTTCTAAGTTAAGGGGCGCCTGGGTGGCTTGGTCGGTTAGGCATCTGACTTGGGCTCAGGTCATGATCTCACTGCTCATGAGTTCAAGCCCCGCGTCAGGCTCTGTGCTGACAGCTCAGAGCCTGGGGCCTGCTTCAGATTCTGTCTCCGTCTCTCTACCCTGCCTCTGCTCGTGCTCTGTCTCTCTCTCTCTCTCTCTCTCAAATATAAAATTAAAAAAAAAAATTAAAGTTCTAAGTTAAAAGCTGATCTTCCAGGTTGTTATAAAGGGTTGTTTTTTTCGTTTTTTGGGTTTGTGTGTGTGTGTGTGTGTTTTGGTCGAGGAAGGAAGAAAGAACACACACTGTAACTTGGTTTTTTGGGGTTTTGTTGGTTGGTTGGTTTTTTATAACTTTTGAATACACTAGATGGACTCCTCCTTCAAGCCCCAGTGATATTAGGACTGGGCTTGGATCAGAAGCCACTTCTCTCCATCGAGTTCTTGAGGCCACAGCTTTGAGTACAAAGCCTGCAAAGGCTGGGGGTGGGATTGCAGTGCCCAAATCCCAAACAAGCAACCCCATTGCCACAGGATTCGCCCCAGCAGAGGCTTCCCCGAATTCGAGCTTCCAGCATCCCCCTGTCAGAAGGAAAAAGAGTTTCCTAGGGAATACAGTGAGCTGCCAAGGTCACCAGGCTTAAGTCAGCCATTCCCAAAGTGGGAAAAGAAGAAGGCTAGATCAGAGAATTTGGGTGGGGAGAAGGGAGGACGACCGTAGGGACTTTAGAAAGGCCCCGAGAGGTTACGCTCTTTGGAGTGTGATTCCCTGCAAGGCTCGTAAGACTTTTGAGAGCTGGGGAAGGAAGAAGCAGAGATGATCTGGGTTTTCCTGAACCTTAGAGCCAGTGCGCAAAGGAGTGGAGTTTGGCTCTACGTCAGGTACCAGCAGGGGTGTCTGGGTCCAGAGGAGTTCTCAGAGCCGTAGAGAAAGACAAGGAGACAGGGCACTTACAACACACGGAGCCGGCTTCTCCAGGAGGCACTGTGCCCGGGGCCCACGCTGTTTGGGGGACCCCTCAGAAGTGCTTTTATTTTCCTTTCCTTAAAACTCATAACACAAAAATCAGTATAGTAAGAATGAGTATGCAATCGTGAATTCAGCTTGAATTATATTTGTCTTTATACCAATGTGGTCATATAATTTGTAATGTTTTTCTATACAGGAAGGAGCCCACAAGGGCAAGGTGCTTCAGGCCCCTTAGAAATCAAAGCGGGGCTCCCGACAGCAAAGGCCTCGAGGGGGCTGCTGCCCCTGGGGAGACATGGCTCAGGTCTGAGGACCTCTTCGGCATTGGCCAACAGCACCAGAGCTGGGAGCAGAGCCGCGGAGGGTAGAATGAAGGGGCACAAAATACTTGGCCAGCAGACAGGCACACAGCAAGAATCAGCAACTACTGGGAATTACTGGCCACCATTCACGTCCACTGGCGCCCAAGAGATAGCTGACTGGGCTGGTTAAGGCTTGAAATGACAAGTCCAGATGCCAATCCCTGCTTTGTATCTCACCCAAGGTGTGACTTTGGGCAAGAACCTCAGTTTCCCAAACTGTCAAACGTGAATACTATCTTCAGAGGGGACTACAGAGCCCCACACATAAAAGCTGCTCAGCAAGCGCTAACGATAGACGCTGGCATTTTCGGGGTCTGATGAGACGCAGGTCCCCAGAGGGTCAGCGAAATATCTCCCTGCGCCCCACCAAGTCTCTCCCTCCTATCTTCAATCAGCCATTCAAATTCTTGTTTGTGAAAAGGTAGACAAGAATCTCAAGGGCAAAGTAAGACAGCGGGCTTAGGGGGAAGTGGTGTAAGGACAGTAACAACTGTATCTACAAGGTCTGAAAAGTATACAGTGAGGTATATCAAATCAATACATTGTACGCCTTAAGCTACACATTGCTGTATGTCAATTCTATCCCAGTTTCTTAAAAACACACAGAGTCAGTGTCTCCGGAATCGTCTGGACAGCTTCCCACCCCAGGACTGGAGAGGAAAGAGAAGGAAACAGTTGAGACCCCACTCGGAGAGAGCCTGTGAAGGTCTCCCCTCTAGCAACCTGGGGGTTGTAATTCCGTGCACTCGGCCAGATGGGTTGGCTCTTCTCCCTGCTTGCGAGCCCCCTATCTCCAGGTGAGACTAGCGAGAAACCCCAGGGACCCCCGGAGATCTTCTTGCTTTTATGGTTTCTAGGGAAGGGGGACTTGGCAGCCTCTTCCTCTCTCCCTGAACAATTAAAGCAATTTACAAATATGTCCCAGAAATGGTGTCGAAGCCACAGAACTTTCTGGAGATCTGAAAATCCCACATTGGCCTCTGTCCTTTCCTACCATTCTTCATTCATCTGACTTGCACTGCAGGGCTGCTATCTACCGAAGACCTTCTTAGCAGGAAATTAATTCAGAGAGACCATTTTTCAAACCTTTTTTTTTTTTTTTTTTTAATAAAGGCTGATTTTTTTTTTTACCTTTTTATGTTAGGGTAAAAACAAAAACCAGCTACATCCAGACCAACAACCTGTCTTTCTAAAAAAAAAAAAAAAAAAACTTTATTGGACTAAAATCAACCAAATGCTTTGTTTTTAATTTCCCAAACCAAACAACATGTGCAGATCTAGGATCTACGTTTCATACCCTTCTTCCCAACCAGCTCATCCCTGACGCAGAACACAAGCAAAACCAAACAAACAGGAGAGAAGGGTGGGCAGAACAAGGCTCATTCCTTCCGGGCCAGCTGCCTGATTTCCATCAGGCCAAGCCTGAGACTTTTGTGGTCCAGCCATGGTTGATTATGACTTGGAGGCTGACAAGGGAGCACAGGCATCTGCAGAAGCTAGAAATCTCTGATGGCTGCCCCGAATCATTTCAAAGAAAAATCATGCTATGAGGTTATTAAAGCATCCATCAGCCAGCATCGGGGCTGTGTGTAAAGAACCTTCGAATCATGTATCAAAAGATCCCAGCCTTAGAAATCAGCAAATCATTGTGAACACTTAAAGCCCCTTGACCAGCAGATCAACAGGGCAAGACTCCCCCTAGCCAGGGCTGGAATTGAGGGGTCCAGCCCCCCCCACCACACTACTTTCTTCCATCACCCCAGCTGAGACCCCCAAGCAGCCAAGGGGAAAGTTCTGGGTCTCACTCACCATGCTTCCATGTGAAATATCAGAAATCAGCAGAACCGCACTGGCTCCCCCACCCACCCTCTCCCACCCCACAATCGCTAAATGAACTCAGCTGAAAGTTTCCAAAGAATTTCACTTTGGGGCCAAGCCCAGAGATGGAAACTTTTAGCCTGGGAAGGGAATTTAGCAGGAAGCAGAGCAAGTGAAAACAGAAGGGCAGAAGGAGGAGGTAATGAGAGAGGCATCACCGCCTCTGCACATGCAGCCCGCAAGGCCCGGCACCACGCCTGGCCCAGCCTGCAATTTCCCCCCCAAGTGAGGCATCCAGCTGCCGTGGGAATGGTGCCTTGGCAGGTAGGTGCTGGCCTCCTATCCCTGGGCCCAATATACTGAAGGCGGTCTCTGGTCTTTGTCCCCTGTACCTGGCCAACTCATCCTCACCTTGCACCCTACTTTCAGAGATACCCCTGAGAGCTCTGAGCTGGGGACTTGCTCTGGGGACTAACCACGCCTGACCTAACGTGGAGGTCATCGGAGGCTGCAGGAGAGGGTGCCATGGGGTCTACAGGGCCTCTCTCTGCCCCCAGAGGAGACATTCAAATGACCAAGGCAAGAAGCCCCTGTCTAAGTGGGGAAGGTGGAGACAGGATGGCAATGTCTCCGAATAGACTTAGGCACCTCCCCGTCGCAAAATGCATCTCTGAAGGTGGGGCCCCACACCACCTGCCAGGGCCGCTGGCAGAGCTAAGGGGAAGAATGCACGTGAAGCTCTCAGCTGGGTCCTGACACCACCAATTGACCACTGACCACCAGAGTGAAAGCCTCCAAAGCAGGGCACCATCTGGCTCTGCACCCCCAGTGCCCGGCACTCTACCAAGCATACAGTGGTGCCTAATTAATACTAGATGGATGGCCAGTCACACACTGGGACCGAGTGGAGTGCTCCAGGACCCAGGAGGGCCACACACACACACACACACACGTCACCAGCAGCCAGGCCCCTGGTTCCTGAAAGGTGGGAGAGATACTGCATCTCTGTGACACGGAAGCTGCTTCCTACTAACGCTGGAGAGCCCAGCGAACTGAGGGGTCCCCCAGGGAGGCTGGCCAGGGCAGAGGGTTAAAAGCAATAAGGTGCACCAGTTAAGAGTTCACTGTCAAGCCCAGTTCCAGAAACCAGGCTGAAGTCAGAAGCCTCTCTTCCAGGCACACTCTGATTTGCATCACGAGGAGAAGCTTAGAAATAAAGACCCCAGTGGGAGAGACTCTGGGGCCACTGCGGGTACAATCCTTCCTGTGGCCAGGAAGTGGTGTGTGTGCACGAGGGAGAACACAGCGGGCGGAGCTTGTCGTCATCAGTATGGCTCGCGGATACAAGTATGGTCTCCGTTTTACATACAAGGAAACTGAGGCACACAAGTTCAGTCACTTACCCAAGTTCCCATGGCTGCTGGGTAGCAGTTTGGATTTGAGCCCACCCCACCTCTCTGGCCCCAGAGTTTAGAACCCTCATTACCACACTCTTCTGCCCTAAGAGGTAGAGAGTTTAGCTCTGGGAGTTAAATGGATTCAGTTGTCTGCCACTGCCTTAGCCCAGGAGGGCGTCCTGGAGGAGGCAGGCCCTGATGAGTCCTGAGAAAGCAGAGGCAGGGACACTAAGCAATTCAGGAAGGAACAGGCTTCCCAGAGCAGGACCCTCGGAGACAGTGGCCAAGTGGGGATCAGGCAGCCCGTGAGCACCTTTGGGGTGAGAGGTAACAAACACCAGGACACCCCCCAAATATCACTCACAAGCTTGTCCTGGTGCCTAGAATCATCCCTTTTAAAAACAAATGCAAAAAGAAACTTGCATTCCTTTACCAGTACCCTGGGATCTGAGAAGAGAGGAGAGGGTCACACTTAACCATCAGTCTGGTCCACAGACCTTCAGAGGTGTCCACTGCCCTGGCCGGGCCCCCGAGTCCTCGCACTCGGGCCCCGACCTGCTTGTCTTGCATCATGATCGTCGCCTCCCCCAACTTCCCATGGACCAGCCACCCAAGTAAGGGTGAACCCATGTGCCTCAAGTCCATGAGCCCTTGCCCTCGCCCATCTATCCCATCAGCCTGAGTTGAAAACTCGTACACGTCCTGCAAAGCCCAGCTCAAATGTCACCATCCAGCTTCAGGCAGACTTTCTAAATTCCCCTGGGCTCCCCCACCCCCCAAACTCGGTTCTCAGGACAAGAACAAGCCCTTAATGGGACGCACTACAGTTATCATTTACGTATCTATCCCCTGCCCCAAAGTCCCTCCAGGAAGACTAAGCCACCCTCATGCCCCACAGAGGGTCTGGAAAGGCAAATCTGCTATTATTATCAGTGACATATGTATTTTTACGTCTGCCTTTTTGACCGTGGTAAAATACAGAAAACATAAAATTTACCATTTTGACTATTTGTAAGTGTAGCATTCGTTGGAATCAAGTCCATTCACAATATTGTGCAACTGTCACCACTATGCATCTCCAGAACTTTCTCGTCATCCCAAACTAAAACACCCTGCGCCTTCAACAATAAACCCCTCACCCTGCCCCCGCTGAGGCCCTGGTAACCACTCTTCTCCTTTCTGTCTCTGAATCTGACTACCCTGGGGACCTCATCTAAATGGGACCCCACGGTATGTCCTTTGGTGTCTGGCCTGTTTCATGAAATAAAGCACCTTCAAGGGTCGTCCACATTGTGGCCCGTGTCAGAATTTCACTCTTCTTAAGGCTAAATAACTTCGATTTGTATGGAAAATTGCAGGAAGATTGCTCCGGACAATATTTATCAATATGATACATTTCGTTCATCCGCTGATGACACTTGCTCCCACCTCCCACCTCGGTGAGCACAGATGGCCACTGTGAACACGGGCATGCAAATAGAAAGGCAATTTATTTAATTTTTTTAACGTTTATTTATGTTTGAGAAGAGAGAGACAGAGCATGAGAAAGAGGGAGACGCAGAATCTGAAACAGGCTCCAGGCTCTGAGCTGTCAGCACAGAGCCCACCGCGGGGCTCGAACTCACCGACCGCGAGATCATGACGCGAGCCTAAGTCGGACGCTTAACTGACTGAGCCACCCAGGCGCCCCTAGAAAGGCGATTTTTGAGGGGGATGAGAAAGGACTGTGGGTTCACGGGTCAAGCCTAGGGAAGGGGCCCCGGAGGGGCGGGGGAGAAGCCTCAGCTGCCCCCTGCTGCCTCGGTCTCCCTTTGCCAGGCGGGAGGAGGTGGCTGGGACGGCTCACGTGTCAGACACGTGCACAGGCACAGGAGAAAACCTGCCGTGTGGCTTCCCGCCAGAGCCGCACGTGCCCTCCCCGCATCCTCAAGGTCGCCTTCCGCACAAATACTGTTAACGCGCCCATTTACGGGAAAAGAAAACAAGGCCCGCGCGGGGGGGGGGGGGGGGGGGGGGGAGGGGGGGAGGGGCGGGGTGAAGAGGTGAAGAGGTGTGCAGCATCACCAGCTAGCAAGAGACAGAGCCAGGATCAGAACCCGGAAATCCTGGCTTTGGGTCTGTGCTGGAGACCCCGACAGGGAGCTCTTCCGCCCTGGGGGTGGGGGGAAGGCAGGGCAAAATGTTCTCATGCCTTGATCTGCCTCAACATCTTCCCCAAACAGAGAGGAGGAGGGATTGGAGTCGAAGCATTTGGGAGAATGTGGTGGAGAGGTGTCTGGCCCACCGGGCTGGGGTCTTGGACTCAAGAAGACGAGGGGCCCACGAGGGGGCCACAGGGGGTGGCTAGCCCCCAGAGGAGAAAGGGTGTAATTCTGAGGCCAGCGGGACTCCTGGAAGGGGAGCCTTCTTGGCAGCCCGGGTTTCCGTGGGCCCCACTTGCCTCGGGAACCACAAAGCCAAAATGTAAAGGAATCTATTTTCTAAGGAAAACACATACTTATACATTCTGAGTAATTTCCCGTGGAACTAGGAAAAAAATAAACACAACACCCCAAATGGTTTTTTTGCTTACAAATGGTTTCAAGCAAGAAGAAGTGGCAGGAGAAAATACAGGGTCAGGGGAAATGCTTTGCTGGTTCCAAACCTCAGAAACAGCCCGGAGGCTTGAGGGGGCTGGAGGGATGAGGAGGAGTGGGGAGGGGTGGGGGTGAGGAGGGCTGGGGTGTGGTAGGGGTGAGGAGGGCTGGGAGGTGATGGGGGTGAGGAGGGTTGGGGGGTGACGGGGGTGAGGAGGGCTGGGGGCTGACAGGGGTGAGGAGGGCTGGGGGGTGACGGGGATGAGGAGGGCTGGGGGGTGACGGGGGTGAGGAGGGCTGGGGGGTGACGGGGGTGAGGAGGGCTGGGGTGTGGTGGGGGGGAGGGCTGGGAGGTGATGGGGGTGAGGAGGGCTGGGAGGTGATGGGGGTGAGGAGGGCTGGGAGGTGATAGGGGTGAAGAGGGCTGGGGGTGATGGGGATGAGGAGGGCTGGGAGGTGATGGGGGTGAGGAGGGCTGGGGGCTGATGGGGATGAGGAGGGCTGGGGGGTGATGGGGTGAGGAGGGCTGGGGTGTGGTAGGGGTGAGGAGGGCTGGGGTGTGGTAAGGGTGAGGAGGGCTGGGATTGATGGGGGTGAGGAGGGCTGGGGGGTGACGGGGGTGAGGAGGGCTGGGGGGTGATGGGGTGAGGAGGGCTGGGGTGTGGTAGGGGTGAGGAGGGCTGGGGTGTGGTAGGGGTGAGGAGGGCTGGGATTGATGGGGGTGAGGAGGCCTGGGGGGTGACGGGGGTGAGGAGGGCTTGGAGGTGACGGGGGTGAGGAGGGCTGGGGGGTGACGGGGGTGAGGATGGCTGGGGGGTTATGGGGGTGAGGAGGGCTGGGGGCTGACGGGGTGAGGAGTGCTGGGGCTGATGGGGGTGAGGAGGGCTGGGGAAGGAAGGGGAAAGAAGGAGAGGAACGTGAGGGCTAAGGGTACAGGACAGCCAACATGGGGTGAGGTGCCCAGACCCAGAGGCCTGCTGGCTCCTCTCCTAAGCCTCCTTGCCTCCCCTCAGAGGACTCAAGAGCCATATGTCCCGCACGGAAGGGGCTTGGCAGCCAGAGGGGGATTGTGGAGCCACAAACAGCATAATCTTCGGCCAGGGCCAGGGGTCCAGTGCAGTGAGTGCCGACAGAGGTACAGCAGGGTTAAGGTGAAAGCTGGATCACGGGGCCACAGACTGGATGGTCAGGGAAGAGGAGGCTCGGGAGGGCAGGAGGGGGCCAAGGAATGACAGCTACGTGAGGGGCTGAGATGACAAGCATCACTCTGTGGAAACCGTGAAGGTGAACACAGGTGGGTAGAGGACAGTCTGACTGTGGACCGTCACTCCGTTTTCCCGGGCCTCGTTCCGTCTCCCCAGTAAGACAATGGGTACACTCCGATTTCTCACATCCCTTCCATATGATTCCAAATTTGACAGGGAGACAATTAGTGGGGGAAGATTTACAGAACCGGGGACCCAGAGGATGGGTACTCGAGAGCCAAGAGAACTTGGAACAGCTAACAGTCCGTTTGCACCACAAGTCAGACCCAGAGGGATCCTGCTGATTAATGGGGGTCCGGGTTATTGACAGTTTGATGGCTCCAGCCTTCTGAGCGGCCGGCCTGCATTTGGTCTAGCAGAGGAGTCATACTGTGTCGGGGTTTCCAGGTCTCCATCCCGCCCAGGGGCAGCCTCAAAGTTTGTGCGTCCCCGGCCAGCAGCGACCTGCCTGCTCCATTTATGAAGCACTTCATGGATGACAAGCCCCCTGCCTCTCCTACCTCAATGGACCCTCACAGGGATGAATCCTCATTCCCATTTGGCATATGAGGAAACTGAGGCTCAGAGCAGCCACATGCCTAGCAGAGCCAGGAATGGGCCCATGGCTCCTGCCCCCTTCCCAGAAAAGGTGGCCTGGGGGAGGGGGTGGTATCATTGTCCCAAATCGTACAGTGGCAAGGGGTGTGATGCCATGGGCAGAGATCCATCGTATCCTCTGCGTATCTCCCAACTCTTCCCCAGGGCCCACTGGAAGGTGCTGGAGACAGGAGACTCTGTGGCAAGAACACCTGACTGTGGCCCAGAAGCCTATCTCCAAGGCTTCCTGCCCATGGGCAAGTCATTTCGCCAGCCTGAGCCTCGGTTTCCTCATCTACAAAAAAAGAAATTGCACCCGGTTAGCAGTTTGCAATACTTTAGAGTCAGATCTTGGCCTCTCCCCACATGAATCTTACTCTAAACCCCAACCTAAAAACAGAAAAGGCAGGACCATGAGTCAGACCAGAGGCCTTGGCAGGGCTAGCTGCTTATCAACCCCCATCCATCCACTGAGTCCCTCCACTGGACCAAAAACAATGCAGAGCACAATTGGAAACCCACTTTGTCCTTCTCCACAGAGCCACTAAGGGACAGAATTTCTTGAAGCTCAATCTGGATCTCTTCTCTCGTCTTAGGTTTTCCTAAATGGCTTGCCCACCATCAAATTCCCAAAATTTATTTTTATTTTTATTTTTATTATTTTTATTTTTATTTTTATTTTTATTTTTATTTTTATTTTAGAGAGAGAGCACGCATGCATGTGTGTGAGCAGGGGAGAGGGGCAGAGGGAGAGAGAGAAAGAATCTCAAGCAGGCTCCACACTCAGCAAGGAGCCCAACACGAGGCTTGATCCCAGGACCCCGGGATCATGACCTGAGCCAAAAATCGAGAGTCCGATGCCCAACCAATTGAGCCACCCAGGGGCCGCTCAACTCTCAAATTTTAATTTCAAGCCACAATAAATGCCTACCCAACACCTACCCTTGGTTGTCGGTATTAATTGTCTATTGCATGTTATCTCACACCGTTTCTGCAAGGCAGGAATCCAAGAGCAGCATAGCTGGGAGGTTCTGGCTCGGGGTCTCTCATGAAGTGGCAGTCAAGATGTCAGTGGGGCCTGCAGTCCTCTCAAGACTGACTGGAGCTGGGAGATCCACTTCCAATATGGCACACTCACACAGCTGTTGGCTGGAGGCCTCGGTTCCTTGCCACATAGACCTTCATGACATGGCAGCAACTTCCCCCACAGCGAGTGACCCAAGGGAAAGTAACAACATGGAAGCCACAATGCTTGTTATGACCTGGCCTTGGAAGTCCCAGAACATCACCATCACTGTAGTCTGTTTAGAAGAAGCAGGTTACTGAATCTGGCCCACAATGCGGGGGCGTGTGCTCCTGGTTCGCTCCGTGGGCACCAGTTGCTCTACAAGGAACCAGGCCAGTGGACCGGGTTTGGGGGAGGAGTGCACAAGTCTGTTCTTAGACAGTGTAGTGGTTTTAAATTGGTCCGCAGATTCTCTCATATTCCTCTCTTCAAGAGGTGGAGATTGATGCTCCCTTAGAACACACCTCTCAGTCTGATTGCTTCATCCATCCTTCTCTCTCCCGCTGGGCGCTAAGCTCCATTCTAGCAGAGACCACACCTGCCTTGACTCGCCACTGTTGGCACGACTCCCGAGCCAGTGCCTGGCACAGGGGTGGTTTTCAGTGTTCGTAGAACCAACACCTGAAATGTTCTCTCAGGTACTTGCAGCGAGGGTTCCGTGACGCAGCAACTAGCTGACAGAAAAGGGTGTGCCCTCCACAGCTTGCTTCATCCTTCCTCGGCCACCCTGAAGGTGCCGACTCATCGAGTTGCCTCCTTGGGTGGACCACCCCTCACAGCTTGCAGCCTGTGTAAGCATAAACAGATATTGGATCCCTTGTGGGAGCACCAGGAGGGGGCCTGGCCGCCTCACTCTAGGGTGGACTGCGGATCTCCCCACCTCTAAGAAAGTGATGATGGCTTTCACCCCTGGCTTCCCTGGGTGCCTGGGAAAGGCATATATTTGCCTGGCTTGCTCAAGGTTAGAGCTCCTGGTGCCCCAACCCCCAGGCTTCTCCTCAGCAGCCCTCCCTAAAGTTGGGATCAACCTTCACTATTCTCTCTGCTTTCTCTAGTTATAGGCCTCAATGTGTTCCCTCTGGTGGGATGACCCAACATCTACCCTGAAATACCCCTCGCAAGCATTTCTAGGACCCCAGAGGAGATTTGGAAGAGATTTTTAGCTCTTTCCCTAGGATGCAATGTTCCTTTCCTTATATCCCTGTGCTCAAATTACTTATTCATTCAACAAACTTCTTTTTTTTTTTTTGAGACCCTAATCTGCACTTGTCTCTATTTTATATAATGATGTCGAAGCAATGAAGGAAACAGACAGGAGCACTTGTTTCCATCGTGAATCCCAAAGCGTCTGGACCATTATTGTCTCCTTTCAAGTTCACTTCCTGTTCTAGCTATCGTTCCCCACGGCTTCCCTCCAGGGAAGAAGCAACTGTGCCCCCTTGGGCTTTTCTAATATCTCCATTGTTTTTCTTTCCCCCCTTCCTGGCCCCTCCCCCTCTTCCTAGGTCAGATTCGCTAGTCAGCACTTCTACCCTTTTACCCCAGAGGAACAGCTGTCCGTCCCCTCTCCAGTAACCCACCCCCCTTTTGTTTTGTCTCATCGGCATGGCTCGCCTGTGCTGCCCTCCACGAGGATTTTCTCCTCCCTAGAGGCTGCTTCTGGAGTCCGCAATGACAGGGGAGCAGAGCCTTTCCCAGTCTGCTGCCAGCCCTCAGCAGAGCTTGGCCTGGGGCCTGTGCAAGCATCTCAGGAGACGAAAATCAACTTTCCTGGACCCAGCCCCTGGCTTTCCAGCGAGAGCCCACAATCTCCACAAGCCGCTGGCATACCTTCTGGAAGGACATATGGGATGGTAAACAGGACTGTGTATGTCCCCACAGCCTGCAGGCTCCACAGGGGACCACAGGGTACGGCCTGGCCCTTCCCGTAGGAGTGGACCTGTACATTCGTTTTACCTCTGCTTGCCATACGAACACGGTCCGTGCCTGACCTGGGCCGACGTACGGCCTTTGGGACCCCTGACTCCCAGGGCAGCTGCAATGTCACATATCATGATGACATGTGCCGTTGATTCTTCCCTGCCCAGCAGGGGGCTGTCCCTTAAGACCTGACCTGTCAGGATCACATGGGCCCAGCACAGACAGGAAGATATCGTGCAACATCCCCCTCCCTCTTATGCACACTCAGAAAGAGTCATCTACCCTCATGGGCCAGCAACCAGGCAGATGCCAACGTCCAGGTGAATGGACAGCTGGGGCCAGCCTCACCTGAGTCTGGACTCTCTTGGTCCTCTGCACTATGCTCGGGGCCGTCCGGACCTAGTTTTGGACCATCACCAGCATCTAGCCGCCCTCTGCAGAGGCTGAGACCTCATTTGGGTAGAGAGGACAGGCTGGCCAGAGAAGAGAGGTTCTCTGGGTCCGTCACAAGAACGCCCTGCAAGCAAACGAATTAGGACAAGGTGAAGAAGATCTCAGTGGGCCTCTGATGCTGGGGCAGCAAACCTGACCCCTTGCAAGCGAGGCTGTGAAGGATGCATCTTCCCTCCCCAGTTAGATCAGTTTTTAACATCCTTCCCAAGCATCTCCTTCCCCAGTTAGATCAGTTTTTAACCAGTTTTTAACAAGGGAACATGGGTTAGCTCCGGTGCAAACCAGCTCTGAGCTCCAGCCCAGGGTGATCCAGAAATGGAAGCCGAGGCGAGAACAGTGGCTTTAGGAGACCAGTCACACTGAGAGGAGAAAGGGAGCGATAAGTAGGGACGTTGCATTGAACTTGGGAACCCGAGAAGCCTCTGAGTCGAAGCTATGGGGCAGAAATCACAAGTAAATGATGATGGCTAGAGCATGGGAGGTGTTTCCCAAGGAGGCAGAGCGGGATTTAAGAGGAGCAGGTGGGCAGGCATCATCTTTCCTGGAGGTCAGTGCCAAAGAGAGCACCACCCACACAGAGGACAGAGTGACTCCAGCGCCCAGATTGCAGACAGAGCACAGGGATGGTAGAGTCCTATTCTGCCCAGAACAGAGAAGGTCCCACCATGGAAATGTCAGGAAGGGGTGAAGACTAGCTTAGGAGAAGAAGGGATCCAGCCAGCCCCTCTGCTTTTGCCCATACAGTACAGGTTTTAAGCCTCAGCAGCCCTCAACCCCCAGGAGACAGGCCCCATGGTACCTCCCAGAATAAGAGCCATTACATAAAGATCAGAGGCAAGTGGAAAGGATCTGGGGACATGTCTCAGAATGACCCCCCTCATCCGTAACAGTGAGGGGTGGACCGAGATCACATTCTTCTGGCCTCCCCTCGCGTATTTCATCTAGGATGCTCTATTCGTTGTTTCTTCTAGTGGGGTTCCATTTCAACTTTCATTTAAAGAAAACATAACACAGCTAATGCGAATCTCTGGACCCAGTGATGCCCAAAGACCCTTCCAGCTCTGATGTGTGCCATCTCCCCTCTGCTGCCCCTCCTGAGCATCCCCAGGTCTTGGAAGCAAAAGTTAATGAGCCAAGCTCCTCCAAGGTCAGCCGGCTAGCCCTCCCCTACGCATTCGTCATCTGTGAGTGTGGGTGCCCGTCCTTCGGGTCGGCAGCTGGGGTCATTCCTACAAGGGGAGTACCCGCCAGCCAGGAGGGCCTTTCAAGACACCTGGGAGAGACGCTGGCCGCTGAGGCTCTTGGGAGCACAACCGGATGCCCTTGACACAATCCCGGAGCCAAGTTTAGCCTGCTCCAGCAGCAGATGCCCCTGATCACGAGCCCCAGCCGGTCCCCAGTGACTGGGGGAGGACAGCTTCCATTTCTGTTTGGACTGTCAAAGTGAGGGGCTTGGTTAGCAGGTACTCTAATCCCATTAGATACCCCAGGGAAAGAGGTTTTTCTGGGCAAATAATCCTCAGAAGTGCTCCCACTGTATCAACTCTCTTGGAGCCTCCCACTTCCCCTCGCAGGCACACGAAGCTTTGAAGATCCCCATCAAATGAGGCTCATGCAGGTGACTGTGACCTCCTCCTGCTCACCACGGGACCCTCACTAAGGCTGCACAGATAATGGAGACAATATACAAAAAGCCCCCTCGAAGACAAATGCCCCAGACAAGGGTGGAGGTGCAAATCCAAAGATGGAGAAAAAAAGAGTTCACCTTCAGGGACTCCCGACTGCCTGCACCTGCGATATAGGTCTCGGTGGCAGGTGTCTGGGCTGCAGCTAGGGGCGGGGCTCAGAGGCCAGAAGCGGCAGGTGCCTGGGTGTTTGCTGGAAAAGGTTTCTTGAGGTCAATGAGCATATATATGGTCAGGCTGGGTCTCCTTGGTGAGCAGCGGACTCCCCTCCCTCCTCCAATTCTGGCCTCATTCAACCTTTTCGAAGCCTCCAAGTCCAGAAGCCTGCCCCGCCCCCCACCAGGCAGGTGGCAGAAACTTCCCAGGCTCCTGTCCCAGCGTGGTCCTCACCCAGGCCAAGCCGCTCACATGAATCAAGAGGGAGATGATCGTGTACCTGTTTCGTCTGTGAGGATTCCTCCTTCGCGAGGCAAGGGCCCCTGCCGTCCTCAGTTTATGGATCAAAATACACACGCAGGGGCGTTTCTGGCCTGCCCCCGCCAGGTGGGAGAGCCCTCCTTCCTGTCACCTTCCTCTTCCTTTCCCAGAACACTACTTTATGTGATGATGCTTGTCTCCTTGGTAACAGTGGCACTCCCCCTTTCTCTCTCCCTCTCCGTCTTTCAGTGTCTCTCTCTCTCTCTCTTTCCCTTTAATTCAGTGCGCCCTTCTCACGGTGAGGCGAGCATCTAAGAGGTCTTCTTGTCCATGGTGCTAAAGCTGTGCTCCAGGATGTTAATAAGTGTTTCGTGACAAGTGTCCCAGGTCCCAGCCTGGTGTTTGGGAGGCTCTGGGCCAAGAGGAGCTGAGCAGAGACACTCAGTGGTTGTGCACGCGGGCTCTGCAGACAGAAGGTTGTGCGGCCCCAGGCTCCTGACGCCCCTGCTCTGCGCCTTTATGTCGTTAGTCTTGTGAAATGGACGTTGCAAGTCTGTCGTGCACATTAAGTGAGATGCGTAGAAAGTCACTTAGTGTGGAGCACTCACTACTAGCTCTTAATGTCCTTCTGATTCGAGGCAAGCGGAGGCCTCCAGGCTCCCTAGAAAAATGGCAGTACCACGGGCAGACACCCCCCCCCCTTTGTGGTCCGGCAAAGACAGTGAGGAATGGTGGGAACTTCAGGCAGGAGAGAGGGGAGCGCGGCCCTGTCACCAGGCTGACGGGACACACATCGGGACGTATCCCTCACTACCCCATTTTACAGATGAAGAAACTGGGGAAAAGAACCAAGACTTTTCACCAGCTGGGCTCTGAGCCCCAAGCCCAGTGACCTGGCCACTTCCGCAGAATAACTTGCGAGTTTAGCACAAATCCCTCGGTGGGGGGGGGGGGGGGGGGGGGGGGGCGCTGGGGAATGGTGACTGGAGAAGGAATCAGGAGGGGTCGGGGAACACCCCCTCCACTCACCTGACCCCCAGCAAGTCTCTGCCTGGGTGCCAGGCCTCCACACTGACCAGTCCCGTGATTTCCCCGGCTTCGGGTTTTTCCAAATTCTGCCTCTCCCCTCTCCCTCCCCCTGGAAAGCCATCTCAGGCAGGCCTCTCCCAAGCCTCTGTTCACAAAATTATAAGCTTCCTTTGTCCCCAGCCTCCTCTGGTTACAATAATACTCGTCGGCTCTCTGGAGCTTTCAGGGACATGGAAAATGTGACTTCACCCCTCAAGGATTTTCTGCTTTAACAAAATGGCACTGGGGAAAGAAAAAGAACGTCTCTGTCCATCCTTGATAGGGAAGGCACCAGAGCTCCCACTGCCCAGCCCAGAGTTAGGACCAGAAGTCCCCAGAGGGTCCGGCAGAGACAGACGAGTGACCCTTGCGTCCCCCGCAGGCTGGGTGGGCTGTAAGGGGAACAGGGTGGGACGGGCTCGCTGCAGAGAAGTGTGGAAAGCAGGAACTGAACTCATCCTGCCTCGCATTCCTCATCTGCCTAATTGATTCTTTCTGCACTTTGTTATTTATTCGCTTCTAGGTGCTTCAAGTGAGGGGCTCTGGGCTCCAGCCACCCAGGCTGGTGTCCGGGCCCTGCCACTTACTAGCTTTTTTACTTTGGGTAAGGGACTTCACCTCTCCCAGCCTCATCTGTAAAATGAGCCAACACAGCACTGGCCGTTGCACAGATTAATGAGATAATATGCTCGGAGGGCTTAGAAGCATGCCCAGCAGATTGTAAGTACTCAGTGACTGGTGGCTATTCGTGTTGTCTTTCATTCCTGCACCTTTCCCAAGAAGACCGATGTGCCAGTGCTGGACTGAGCAGGACCTTCTCCAGGCACCTGCAGTCTGGAGACCTCGCCTTGGCCTCTTGAGGCCATGCCCGTGGGATTGGGCCTCGAGCAATGGGGAGGTGTCGCTAGGTAGGCTGGCAGCTAAGGAGAAGGGCTCAGTGTGCATTCGCCGTGGTCAAGTTGTGTAGGGGATCCGGGAGACTCAGAACTAGCAATTATAAATCGTTTCTACAATTTGAGGGATGCAAAATATGTCATTTTTTAAAATGTCTTTGAATCAAGGTCGAGCTGTCTCTGAGCTCCCATCCCACCTGGAGGCAGGGAACTCAGTCTCAGTGAGACACCTGCCCAGCCTCTCTCTCGCCACCATCATGAGAAGGGAAGCACGAGGGGTCACTGGCCACTTGTCCCCAACGGTTACTGCTGAGACCCCGTTCCAAGGCCACACTGCCCCCAGGATCCCAGGGCTCTGAGGTTTCTGAGCCACCGAGTGCCAGGGAAACCCGATCCCAAACACATCAGGCAGTCCACCCGAGGTCCTGTCCACCCTGGGCACAGCCAGGTGAGAGGGCATAGGTCCACAGGGACTCTGCCCTCAGAGGGATCGCCTCCCAAAGAACTCTAGCCTCCAGAAAAAAATAATAGAATAGAATTAATAGAATAGAATAGAATAGAATAGAATTAAGTTAAATTAAATTAAAAAGTGCCAG
Organism: Prionailurus bengalensis; assembly: GCF_016509475.1. NCBI lineage: Eukaryota > Metazoa > Chordata > Mammalia > Carnivora > Felidae > Prionailurus > Prionailurus bengalensis. Next base: position 203,108,864 of record NC_057345.1, read on the forward strand.
AAAAGACTGGTATGTGTAAACCCTCCCACTCGCCCTGCGACAGAGGCTCCCACAGGAGCAGGCTGTCTGACATGGGAGCTGGGGACAGTGCAGGGAAAAATACAAGAACAGAAAACAAACCCCCCCTTCCTCACACAGATAGATGACATGGCCCCACCTGCAAAGAGGTGGCTTCCAGGGGACACGCCCTCTGCACCCCTGCAAGCCCCGCCCCTTTACCGCAGGCAAGCCACAGTGGTGATACCTCAGGGGCAAAAGGGGCGCTCCAGGAAGCTAAATCGTGCTCCCCTGAGCTTTCCTGATGCCTGCACTCTCGCTGTCCCCTACGCACAGGTGTCCTGGAAAGATCTGCCACGTGGGATCGTTGGCCTATCGCTGTGACCTCGCAGACATCAGGGTGACAGCAGACTACGTGTTTGGGAAGCCGTGCGGATCCGGGAAAGGAATTTGGAATTTATTTAGGATCTACTATGTACCGGGTGGTCTCACAAACATCCTCCCTATTCAATCCAACTGCACAAAATGAGTGCTGTCCCTGCCTGGTGATGAGAAGGAAACAAAGGTCCCACAGGGAGAAGAGTCAAGGTCACAGAGTTTGCATGACGCAGCTGAGACTGGAACACTCAACCAGGATTTAACAGCAATAATAGTAGTAGTGTGACTTGTGTGGATGTTCCAACTCCCGTTTTACAGACGAGATGCTGAGGCACAGCAATCAAATGACCAGCGAGCATCGGGAAGGCTGACCCTGATGCGGTCACTCTTTCCCATTTCATTTTTCTCTACTGCGTCAGGGGCGCCCGCTTGGAAAGTCCCAGCGGCTCTGAGAAGTAGTGATGGGGCCAGATTCCCACAGGCGAGCAGAGAAGCACCATCCAGGGTCCCTGGTGCCTTTGCACGGGACTCACAAACTCAGATTATTTCGAGAGAAACCTTCGCTGAAATGAAAATTCAGATTTTTAAAAATGCAATTACAGCATTGCTGTTGGTAGCAGAAAATAAAACCTCTCCATTTTGCCCCACCTGGCCCCCACCTCAAATCACTGGCCTGGATCTTTTTGATTGTTTGTTTAGTTTTATTTATTTTTGAGACAGGGAATGTGAGCGAGCCAGGGAGGGGCAGAGAGAGAAGGAGAGAGAGAATCCCAAGCAGGCTCTGCACCCGTCAGCACAGAGCCTGACCCTGGCTCATCTCAGGACCGAGTTCAGGATCAAGAGCTCCTGAACCGAGATCTAGAGTTTTACGCTCACCTGACTGAGCCACCCAGGCTCCCCGTGGCCTAGAATTTTTAATTCTTTTAAATGAGCAGAGAAATATCTAAAGAGATGACCCAAGAGTGCTGAGACACAAAGGACCAGACTGTCAAAATGGAAAGGCCCCTCATTGTCCAGATGAAAAAACTGAGGTCCAGGTGACAGGAACGACCTGCCCGGGATCAGGCACTTGAGCACACATCTGGCCACACACACGCGTGCGCGCGCGCGCGCACACACACACACACACGCACGCCTGCCCAGCGCGCACGTGCCCTCCCGCACGTACACAAGCAGGGCCCGCTCCTCGAGCCCACCCCTCACCCTCCCAGGGCCGCTGTTCTGCTCACATGTGGGTAAAGACTGCCCCCTGGTGGGCATCGGAGTCATTTCACAACCTGCAGGCTGGCATCCTGAGCTCCTTCTAAAGAAAGCCCCAGTTTGCTCTGCGAACTGGACTCCCACCAGTGTGGTCCGGGGTCTCAGGGCCAGAGAAAGAATAAAGCAGAGACTTGGTGCTGAAGGTCAGGTGCCCAGGAGGCTGACTCTGAGGTGGAGAGGAGCAAGCAGGAAGTTTATGGGGGAGCATTCTAGGGACCAGCGTCTGGACTGGAGAGGGTACCAGCGGGCGGGTGAGCCTGTAGGAGCTGACCCCACAGGAGCACTGAAGCTGGAATGGCCCTTCATCCAGATTTACCAGATTTAGCAAATAAAAAATAAAAATATAGGCTGCTCAGCTAAACTGGAATTTCAGATAAATGGTGAATAATTTTTAAGCTAGTGCCCCATGCGGAGGGTGTCTGGGCAAGAGGGGTGCGGGTTAAGGGCAGGAGCGAAGCAGATTGGTTATGCAGGGAGAGGGGACAAATAGGGAATACACTGAGAATAATGGGAGCCACGTTTCTCACTAGGAAATATGGAAAAGGAGAAAATGGGAATAAACGCTGGGGAAGTAGATATATTGGCGTGAACTCAGCTTTCAATGTAAGGAGATACAAAAGTGGATACCGTGTAAATGTGTGTGTGTTTGGCTATAGATACAGTGTTTGAATATATACATGTATATATATACGCACACATATAGCTTGAATATTGTTAACTATTTCTGGATGGAAGAGGCTGGAAGACTGACAGCTGTGTTTCCCAATGTCCCTTGCAGCTAGCGCCTTCCATGTGATTTACACTCTGCCAACCGGGTGCACTCGAGGTTTTTCCAAGCAGACGTGGGGTTGTTACCGCTGGTGCTGCTTCGGGCTGGTGCACACGGCAGCGGAAGGGCCGGAATATCTGTGCACAGCATCAGCAGAAGCCAGGTTCCCAGCGACCAGCTTCAGGGGCGCCCAGGCGGGGCTGGGAGCCGCCCTCCTGCCGCCGGTGGGTTCAGAGCAGGTCTGCGTGCTTCTAGAACCACTGGCAGCCGGGGCTTCCCCGAGACAGCTTCCTCCTCCTGGCAACGGGAATTGGCCCGTGTCGTTCTGGCAGTGATAGCTCCTTGACTGTGACAGTCACAGAACCCCCGAGGATGGTTTCTAAAGTGGTTCCTGAAATTTTAAGCTAGAGTCTGTTTTTCCAGCCCTCCTCATAAATGTTGAATTCATGTAGTAAATTCTTCCCCAAACTACCTAGGGTGGCTTTGGTCCTGCATCGGAACCCTGACCGTGCAGTTGTGTCTATGTCAACCTGGACATAGACTTGTAGCTGTAGAACCAGCTTATGAAGAAGCCGCTGGAGAGAATGGGAAGACTACAAACTTGGTGATATACAGGGGACAAAGTTATTGACCAAGATTCACTGTTTTGTTTTCCTCTTCTTCCTGGGCAGCTACCCCCCTCCTCCCCGCAATAAAGTGTGTCCCCGGGTCTGCGTTCCAGCCGATGGCATGTGTGACTTGACGTGTGCAAACTCCGGGCCTGGCCCCTGGGCATCGCCCGGGTTCGCTCGTTATTCTGTCCAGCCGGTTGAGAAGCAGATGATTACCATGGAAGTCCCCGTGACCTGTCATTGGATCCATAAAGCTTCCATGAGACCAAATCAATGAATTGCCTGCCAACCTAGTCATCTCCCCGCCGCTGCTCTGTGAGCGGTAAGTACACCTTTACCGAGTTCAAGACATGTTTGTCTCAGCATCTAGTATTTCCCTAACACGTGTGGTAAGTAAAAGCACACGTGAGAAAAGATGAACGCGAAAGGGGAAAACTTGTCGAAGGAAATGGGCCTGACAGTCCTCAGCTTACAAAACGAGGGAATCAAGATACATGTTTACAAGTTACAGAGCAAGAAGTAAAGATGCATCTTATATAAAGTTCCAAAAAAGACAAAGGAAGGACTAAAGGTAATGATATTGGTAAGAGGTGCAGGGCAAAGGGAGGGGATTATATGAGTTAGTTCTCAGCTGCAGAAAATGACTGGATAATCTCTAAAACAATAATCAAGAAACAGGAATATATTCCAGAAGAGGGAACCACAAGCAAAATTTTAAGACAGAAACGTAGGGGCACCTGGGTGGCCCCATCGGTGAAGCATCCGACTCTTGATTTCAGCTCAGATCATGATCTCAGGGTTCGTGGGATCAAGCCCCATGTGGGGCTCCGTGCTAACATTGCAGAGCCTACTTGGGATTCTCTCCCTCCCTCTCTCTCTGCCGCCCCCCTCTCAAAAAAAAAAAGTAAAATTTAAAAATAAAAACGTAAAAAAAATAAAGAATAAAACAGAAATGTAAAGCTCCGCCTGGAAAATGGACTTGGGATTAGGACGAATGGAGCGGGGCTCCTGGGCCAGCTTCGTGGGGGTGTGAACCAGAGTGGGGGCGGAGCCCACGTTTGTTCCACGTTCTGCCGTCAATGTCATGAAATCTCAATTCTCGATGAGTTTGTCTTTGAACTTGTGTTTTGTAAGTGGAGTCCAACGGGCCTAGGGAGCGTGCCCTTGAGCAGAGAAGAGGCAGCAACAAACTTGTCCACCAGCCTTTGCTGCCCATACACATACAGCTGTGGGCAACGCCCAGTAGGCCCGGATTCCAGTGGCTACACTCTGCCCGGGATGTCAGCAGGATTCCACGTGAGTACAAGGCGAGCTTGTTGTAGGTACCACTGGGTAAGCCGGGCACTGATAGCCCTGAGAGGCCACACCTTCCATTTGAACCAGACCTTGCTTTCAACCCAGAAAAAAGGAAATAGTGTTCTAAGAAACACACACAACCAAGGAACTGACCACATTTCTTTCTCATTCCCGTTACTCTCCTGTATAAGCCAACCATTCATGCTGAAAAATTATGATAGAGAAGAAAAGAGAGATGAGACCATTGAGAGCATTCTTCGTTTCTGTCACTGTGTCTTCTATTCCTGGCATTTCCATTAGATTTTTTCCCATAGTTTCCATCTCACTTTTGAAATTACCCATCTGTTCGTCCATGCAACAAGTTTGGATGAATCTCCGAAACATATTGCTAAGTGACAGTAGCCAAACTCAAAAGGCCACTTGCTTTACACTTCCATCGACACAGCATTCTGGAAGAGGCAAAACTATAAAGACAGAAAATAGATCCACGGTTGCCAGGTACTGGGGGTCATAGAGGCATTAACCGCAAAGAAGGAGCAGGGATCTTTGGGGGGTGCGGGGCGTGATGGAAATAGTGTGTGTTTTTCTTACAAAAGTGTATAGGTTAGTGAAAACCCATAGACCTGTAGACTTACAATAGTGAATTTTGCTATATACCAATTATGTGTCAATAAACGTTATTTTAAACACACACACACACACACACACACACATCTGCCATTACAGGTATCCCAGGGGAGCTGACATTTAAGAAGGTGTCCGTATGAAATGCTGGTGAAGGAGAGCAGTGGGAACTCTCTGGCACTATGGGTTAGCAGTGTGGATTCCTGCAAGAACTTAGGGAAATTGTCTGACGATACCAACTGAACCTGAACATAGGCATACACCGTGACCATGCCATTCTGTTAATAGGCTTCTACCCAAAAAGAGATTCATAAGAATGAACCCCAAGAGACAAGTACAAAAATGCTTATAGAGCTTTATTTATAGTAGCCAAAGGTGGGGAAAGCACCCTATGATTGATAATTTATTGAGCTCCACATTTACACACACTTCTGTGTTGTACACTTTTCCAAGTGTATTTTGTGTTTATGAGAAGGCAGTCCACCGCAAGGCGTGCAAAGCCTTCCGTGCTCCACCCCACCCGCCTCCACAGCCTGATCTGCCTGCCCCAGCTGTGCTCATGCACCAAGCACTGATTCCCCGTGCAGATGCGCCACGGCCTGTCTGCCTCCATGCCTTCACCCACTCTGTTCCCGCTGCCTGGATATTCCTCCACATGTCTGACTCGCACACCCCTCATCTGCACGGAAATCTCCAACTTATATTTCAAACCCAAGTCAGATAGTACCTCCTTCCAGAAGCCTTCTTTCAACTCCCACTGCACACAGCCTCCCCCTGCAAGGCCGAATTGGGCACCTCTACTGTACTTTCTCATAACCTTCTATGCCTTCGGTCGGGGCTTATCAACCCCCGCACTACTGACATTTGGGCTGAATACTTTGTGTTCTGAGGGTCTGTCTTGAGTGTGTTAGGATTTTTTTTCCTTTTTAGCATCCCTCGCCTCTCCCCACTGGATACCAGGAGAAGGGGTCCACCCTCGACTGTGACAGCGGTCACCTGGGCAGTCACCGCTGGCTGAGAACCACTGCTCATGGGCTTTAGAGAAATAATAAATAACCTCCTCTTCCCACACCCGAATTCAGAAACAATCGACTGACCCGAAGTCAGGAAGACGAAGATCAAAACGTTACTGACAGAGCTGATTAGAGACTGTGACTTCAGGCCTGTGGCCGCCGTAACTTGCTCATATGTCACTCGAAATGAGACCCCCCCATCCCAGAGCTGAGCTGTGTTGGACAACCACGGGGCCCCCGCACACAGATGCCCAGCCACATGGGACATGTCAGCATCCTAGCAGTGTGCCAGCCCTGAGGGGACAGAGACAGGTAGACGAGCTCCCTTTCTCCTCCCAGACCCCCCCGACCTGATGAGTCCCTCCTCCTGACATGAAAAAGACAGAGAGGGGTGAGAAGAGAGGCCAGGATATCACTCAGAAACCGCTCCATAGAGAAATGGTTATGCCCTGACCCCGTGTCCCCCCATCCCGGAGAAGGCTGCGTGATGGTCAGCTGGTCTCTCGCCTGGGTCCTGCATAGATGGAGGCCATGGTCCAGGTCTGCGTCCACAGCGCCTAACATGGGGCCTGGTTTATGCGGACAACTCACCACGCACCCTGTTGTCCTTCTAATCCTTGCCACTCCTGCTGTTGTTAACGTGCCTGGGCCCCTTAGAGCCCCAAATTCGCTCTGGAGAAAACCACTCACAGCACTGAAGCCTGAAAGCCACCACCGTCTCACATGAGCCCTACTCCTGGACATCTCTCGCAAAGGGAGCCTGCCACATAGGAGGAACTCAAAAGTGTTTCAACCTTGACATCCAGCTGGCTGCCTGGAGCCCTTCCTCCAGCCTTGGCCTCATAATACCACCACCATGGCCACAAGGGGGCAACATCCCCCTTCCAATGCCTCTACAGCCTAAAATCAACCCTTTCCCCAGGACCAGGGGAGGCAGGAAGAGACAGAATGCCCACTTCCCCTCCTAAAGGAGGGAGGGGATTCTGGACCAGATGACTGGCCTCGTGGCCACAGCTGGATGTCCAACGGACTCAGATTCTAACCATGATGTCCTTGGCCGTGAGCTGCTTCTCTGTGGCTTCTCTCTCCCTCCGTCCCTGGATTGCCCTGAGACTTTCTCCTGTTAAGCCCAGGCGCATGCCCAGCCCCTCCAGAGTCAGGGCAAGTGACCCCTCCAGTCCTGTCTCGGAGCCTTCCCAGCTCTGGCTGGAAAGGAAGGCCCCACGTTGACCCTCAGTCTTCTCACCACCCCCACCTCCTCTCCCAGGGTGTCACTGCTGCCCTCTGTGGTCCTGTTTCCCTGTGCCACCCATGGCCAGGCCCTGGATTCTCCCCCAAATGCATCCTGCAGACTACGTCTGGCCTTCTCAGACTGTCGGCGATGGTTCTAGGTTCTCAATCATTGGACCTTTGGACCAGCCATGCTCTAAGAGGTCAAGTGACCTACGGAAAGTCCCTTCCCCTTTCTGACCTCAGCTGTCTTGCTTACAAAGGGCACATTGAAATGAGGGATCACCAGCTCTCATGAGCCCTGAGCCCTCTTCTCTCTAGGCCTGTCCCTTGCTGCTTCCCTCCCTACCTCCATCTCTCCTGTCTTGTTCTTCTCTGGTCTCACAAGGACTTGTGCCTTCTCCGGACCCTACCCTCAGTAGGCTCCTGCCTCCACCCCATCTATACCTTCCTGGATAAGACTTTGGAAACAGACAGATGTGAGTTCAAATCCTTAGATCGGCTCTTAATTGAATTATCACTTCTCTGAGCCTTGGTTTGTTTATCTGTGAAATGGGGGCGATAATGGCCACCTGGCTGAATTTACTATAAATGAGATCCTATGTACCTCACACATTGCAGGCAGTCAATAAATAAACTTCCCTCCCAATATTCCATGTCAACATCAAACTAGACATCCTACATAAAGGACCGCTGATATGTATGTAGCTTTATCATTACTGTCGTGTGTTACAAACAAGGAAACTGAAGCACAGACTGGTCAAATAACTGGCCTGGAATCGGGGGCTGGGCAGGAGCAGAGCAGACCGGAAGGACTTTCGGGCTCCCTCTCCCCCCTTACCCCACCAGGGGCTTTGCCTCCCTGTTCCACGTGCAGGTTGTCGAAATTGTTGTCTCATCTTTGTTTTTCACCTGGAGTATCAGCTTCAGTCCTGCCTCTGCCAAGTTGCCCCCATCACTCCTTTTTGGGGGGGAAAGAGGTCTATTCAACTTCTTCATTTTTATTTTTTGTCAGATTCAGCTTCTCTTTCATAAAGACCTGGGACAGGTGGGTGAGACCGGTGGCCTGGGAGTCTTCGAGGGAAAGGTGGATGTTCACACTCAGTCTCATGGGGGGTCCCTGACTTTGAAGAGGAGGGAAGTGAATTACCAAATCCAGGGAATGCAGGCACCTGCATTCCTGGTTCCTAGACCCAGGGCCCTGAGAACAGGAAGCAGCTGTTTTCCACCTCCGTAGGAGCCGGACCCTGCAGAAACCTGCTCGCACTGAAGGCCGAGGCACAAGCAGAAAAGAAGCTACAGAGTGTCGGGTCATGCCTAAGGACAAGTGGAACCAAACTCTTCATTGCTTGCCTAGGAGAGACCCCGGCCCGGCCTGCCAGCTTGGCGAGGGAGAACAGCAGGCCGGCGGCAGAGCGATGGGCTGACCAGCCTTGCAGGCCCAGAGAGTCGGGTCATGCAGGGCTGTGATAAGGTACCCAGAGACATCGTCTGGCCCAGAGACCCATGTTAGAGAAAAGGACACAGAGATTTCAGAGGGGAATTCTCCTGGCCAGCCCCAGGGTACCCAGATCTCCTGGCTGCTAGTTCAGTGCCCCTCCACCGAGCCACACACTGTGGCTTCAGTAGCCTCAGGGCCTCAGTAGTTCCTGCCACCACGGGCCACCTGCAGGATCTCGGGCCCCATCCCCAAGCAGGTCCTTAAGAAGATCTGGGGGACACCTGAATGGCTCAGGGGCGGCTGGGTGGCTCAGTCGGTTAAGCGTCCAACTTCAGCTCAGGTCATGATCTCAGTTGGTGAGTTTGAGCCTCACATCAGGCTCTGTGCTGACAGCCTGGAGCCTGGTTCGGATTCTGTGTCTCCCTCTCTCTCTGCCCCTCCCCTGCTCACAGAGCTGTCTCTCTCTCTCCGTCAAACATAAATAAATATTTTTAAAACAATTTTTAATAAATAAATCAATAAAAAGAAGATCGAGACCAGCTCTGATCTGCCAGGAAGGGTGATTAATGATGAAACCTCCAGGGGCCTCCAGATCTATGTCCCCGCCACTCCCCTGGAGCTTTTAATAAACAGTCTGCGTCTAAGTGCCCAACTACTCTCGGCTTCCAGCTCTCGGTTAACTGGGCCTCTCAGGCCCTTGGAAGCTGGCTCAGCCTGTGGCCTCAGTGACCGCAGCCAAGAGTGCCTGCAGTACCCCTATTGGCCGCTGGAGAGAGCCTTAGGCCAGGGACTCCACTGGGAAGCCAGCCACGGTCAGACCCCAAGGCTGGAGAAAAGTTCAGATCACAGAATCGCAGCCCCTTCTGGACTTCCAGAGCCCCCCTTCGCCCCCCACGCATGCCTAGGCCCCTCCTGTTTTCTGAGGTCCCTGGTCCAATCACTAGGAAAGACCACAGTGGGTAGTCGCAGCCGGTCTACCGGCCCCCTTGAGGGGCAGGGGGCGAGGGGAGGCTCCCTGGGGGACAGAGAAAGAGCAATGAGATGGGCAGTGACGGGGACTGAACCGAAGGGAACCGGGAAGGCAGCGGGAAAGAGCAGCTAGGAAGGGGATGAACGAGAAAAGAAGGAAGGGAGAGGGCCCTGAGGGGGGAAACTTGAGATGTAACATCTCCCTGGGCCTCCTCCCGCCTGGCCCTGCAGAGCCCGGACACCCTGCTCTGGCATCCGCCTCGTGCACCTGCTGCCAGCCTCCTCAATACCAATCCAGGCTTTGGGTTATCAGCGCTCCGGGAGCAGGGAGTGGAGAGGAAGAAGTGTGGGGAGAGGCTGTAATGCGAAGCGAAGACACAAAGGCAGCCGGCTCTCACCTGATTTTCACCTCCCTTATCTCCACTTGGGATAGGGTCCGGCTGGTTCTAGTCCTCTGAAGGAGCGTCATTCAGAGAAGCCTTCTCCCTCCCCAGCTGACACCTGCTGATACTGCTGCGGGAAAGATCGAGATCAGGTATCAGCTCCTTCTGCAAGGCCACCCCAAGGAGGCTTCGGATTTCCAGGACAAATCACCTCCTTTCCCGGCCTCTGCCCTGTGCTAAGCAGGTGGAAGCTAGGCCAACCTGAAAGCAGGTGGACCACCTGAGAGCAGAGAGCAAAGCCCAGGACAAGAAGCGAATTACGGTGGGTAGCAGTCAGGGTTTTTTCAACGTTTATTATTTATTTTTTTGGGACAGAGAGAGACAGAGCACGAACGGGGGAGGGGCAGAGAGAGAGGGAGACACAGAATAGGAAACAGGCTCCAGGCTCTGAGCCATCAGCCCAGAGCCAGACGCGGGGCTCGAACTCATGGACCGCGAGATCGTGACCTGAGCGGAAGTCGGAAGCTTAACCGACTGCGCCACCCAGGCGCCCCCTAGCAGTCAGGGTTTTTGAAAGAGCTGCCCACACCTGCTGTCTCTCTCCACCTCCTGGTCACTCATGGAGTCACCAGTTCTGGGATTATCCTGCGCCCTTTTGAGTCAGACACCGTGCTAAGCCACTTGCTCAACCCTGTGACCCCACGCTCTGCGGTCACTCTTTCCCCAAAGGAAGAAACAAGGCCTCACGGTCTAATTCAATGACCTTCCAGGGCTCATGCAACTTGATCCGAAGGGGGATGGCTGGACTGTTGATCAGCCATTTCTCCCTAGAAACTCTCGCCCCTTTGCCTACTAACACATGAGATCTTCCTCCCGTTCTGAGACCTCCGTCCTCTTCACAAGACCCTCTTCCTCTGCTTCCTCCCCACACACCCATGTGCCCCGGTCCCACTCATGACCCTCCTCTCTCTACGATGCCTTTAGATCAGCATGAATCTCACCCCACAAATGCATGACAATCTTTTCACGACTCAGATTATCTCCTCCATCACATAACCCTGTCCGCTAAAGTAGCGAGGAACTTCGGGGCGCCCAGTACTTGAACCTTAGGTAGGGCCGCGGCATCATCTGGGCTGCGTGGCCCCAGTGAGGCTGCTCTCTGCAGTTTCTGAACCACACCTGAGACACAGGGACCTCTGTCCTGCTGCCCTGGTCCTTGTCCTCTGTACTGAGACACAGGACCGTCCTCCTCCTGCATCTTGTCACCTCGCTGGAGGTACTGTCTAGAAGTTCATACAGTCACCCACCCCAGACCTGGGCCCTTTCTTTTCTCCTTTCTCTGGTTCAAGGAGGAGCTTGGACTGCGCCACCTTAAGTCACATACTCGCCCCTGGACCAGCCTGCTGTATAACTGGGAGGAAGCAGTCAGAGTACCCCAATGCACAGACATGACTACTGGGGGTCACCGCCGTATGTCATGGCCTTCCCAGGAAAGAGGACCACTGAGCCGTGCAGCTACCCCACATGATATCACTGTAAATTCAGGACCTTGACCCTTCACTTCTAAGTGCCCAGTGAACGTTTCCACCCGGAAGTCCCTCGGCTACTTCCCTCAACGCATCCAGCCCCAAACTCCTCACCTGTCCCTCAACTCTGTGTTATCCTTCTAACCATACTTCACCGCCCCTGCATTGGATCAGAGTTTGTTTTCCAGGTCTAGCCATTGAGCATGCCCAGTGTGGCCCCAGAAAGAAGCATAGTGTAGGCCCTCACCTCCTGCTTCTGGAGCCACAGAGGGGATCTCCTTCCCACTGGCCCTGGAGTGTGAGCCAGAAACCAGCAGCTACGCCCAACACCCACTCTCCTCTTCTTCCTTTACTAATGAGTCCCCAGAACTCATTGGACTCTTGGTGGCACAGCATCAAAGTAATATCTCCCAGCAGCTCCTTGAGGTCAGGTGATGGTCCGGGCGGTGGCAATCTGAGCAGAAACCATGTATACAATGCAAACAATGGACTGTGTCCTTAAAGAGAAGGACATGATCTGCTCTTCCTCTGTCTCTGCTTTCCACTAACTGGAATGCAGCTGCAATGGCAGGAGCTGGAGCCACCTTTCTGGACCACGTATAACAAAACTGAAGGACCTGTATTTCCTCGGCAACTTCATCAGTCGAGCTTCAGTATGAGTTGGAGCCTTTACCTCGGGGCGGGGTGGGGGGGACTCCTAGCACATTTAAGTGTTTGGCAATGTGGAATCTGTTATAGAAGCTGAGTCAATGTCCTAAGGGATCTTGAATCCATTTCTGTAGCATTTTCCAGCTTTGAGATCTTGGGCAAACTAATCTCCCAAGCTTTAGTGTCCTTACCCACATATAACCTGTTTCCCGGGGTCGTTTTATAAATAAGTTAGGTAACATCGACTATATCATCTAACATATAGCTAGCATTCAGCAGATGTTGGAACAGACAGCCCGGTCATCTTTGCAAAACGCTAATCTGTTCCCACCACTCTCACGATGGAGAATTTTCAAAACCGTCTACTGTTCTTACAACAAACACCAAACCCTTCACGTGACCAAATGCGCCCTGCCAAACTCACCCACCCTCTTCTAGTCCAACCTCCTGACCCTCCCTACCCCCCATCAGCTCCCTTGGGCTACGCTGACCTTGCAGTTGCCTCCTCTTTCCACAAACATGAAGAGACGGCCTCCCACGTGCCCGACACTGTGCCGGGGCTCCAGGTACGGAGCTGGGTCCTTGCTCTTAAGGACTTCATAGTCTAGTGAGGGGGGCAGTGGGGAGGGACTCAAGTAAGTAGATAATAGAGCCGACATTATGGAGTGCTTACTGTTTGCCGCGTGCTGTCCTAAAATGTTTGTACAGGTGGAGACTCGCAATTCCTACACCAACCCCCGAAGTCGGATAACACCACTATCATCCCACCCTGGCAGATGTGGAAACAGAGGCAGAGCGAGGTCAAGCCACGTGCTCAGGGTCACACAGCCAGTAGGAACGGAGCAGAATCTGAACCGTGACACCACAGCCTGTGCGCTTAACCCCTTTTCTATCTGGCCTTCCACTGAATATGAAATTAAAACTACAAAACACGCTGCCCAGAGGAGGCACGTGAGGTTCAGGCAGACTATGTCCCTCCTGCCCCCGGACCTTGGCATGTGCTGTTCCCTCTGCCTGAAATATCTTTTCTCTCCTTTTTACCCAGTCGACTCCTGCTCACTCTGTGGACCCTAATGTCACTTCCTGGGGAACCCCTTCTGTGCTCTCCCCAGACCATCAGAATCTGTTTACAAACTCTTACTGCATGATGTGCCTGTCCTCTGGGGCACTTGTCACGCTGTAATTATATATTAGCTGCTTCTTTATGTTCCCCCCACTCTCCCTTCCATGCTGTCATTAGACCCAGGTGCTGCAAGAGAAGCAAACACACCAGTATTGCTCAATGCCAAGCACAATGCCTGCACATAGTAGGTATTCAATAAATACCTGGTGAATTCATTGACTGATTGACTTACCCTGAGGTCTCCACCAGCTCTAGAGCTCCGTGTCTGTGAGGTTTTCTCCTTCTCTCCCTGGTGGTCTCCTGCCCTCCTCGAGGACCCCTGCCCCACGCAGCCTCTGCTCCTGATGTCCCCAAACAGCCCGAGTCCCCTGAGGGAGGGGTGATGGTGCTCCAGGTCAGATTCTACTCATGCAGGATATGAGGCTGGGGGAGGCCAGGGGCCGATGACCTTGCAAGCACCCCCTGGTTTTTCAGGACCAACCCAGGAGTCAGGGAATGGAAGGGGGGCTGAGAGGAGGGGTCCAGAGCCCGGACATCCTGTCTCGATGGCCAGAGATGATCTTTAAACCCCATAAAAGCCGGAGCCGTGGAGGCGGCCGTACCACCCCCACCGCAGGCATGTGGTCTGGAGTCAGGAGCCAGCTAGATCAATATCGTTGGGGAGGCTCTCAGCTACGAGTCCTTTCTGCAGCCAAGCGTCTCCCGAGGCCTGAGGAATGGTGTGGAGGAGGCCAGAGGCACAGGAAGAGGAACGCAGATGCATATTCCTTAAGGCCCTACAGCCCGGCAGCAGACTCTAGTTCATCTGCACACCCGCCCCTCGGGGTAGGCGCTCTCCCATTTTACAGATGAGGAAACTGGGGCCCAGAGAGGGAAAAAAAAAACTTTCCCGAAGTCCTAGCAAAGCCAGAACCACGCCCAGCCATGCCTGCTTCGGAGACCCGCGCTCCCTTGACAGGTTACACTGGATGAGGCTCATCTCTAGTCCCAAGGCCTGGCCTGATCTTCCCAGATGCCCAGATCAGGCTGGAAGAGAGGCCTTTCCTAGGCTGTGCCCGCGGCCACACCCGGGATGGAGGCAGTCCACACTCCAGCACTTGCAGAGACGGGCGCTCACTGGTCCCAGAGCACACTTGCCAGTAGCTCCTCCCCGCTCTGGGCTCCCAGCAGCCCCCACCTGTGACGGTGCGGGCTCCCTTGTCCCCGGGATGCCACAGGACACAGCCCAGCCAGCATCCTGGCCTCCCCGCGTCTCCACTGCTCCAAGCCGAGCTGTGCCAGTCCCAAGGCTCCTCGAGGCTCCTCGAGGCTGCAGCCCACTGGCCCTTTCCACCCACTCCTGCTTGCTCACGTCCTGCGTCCACTGTGCACCGGGCCCCTGGCCTGACCTGTGGAACTCAGGGGGGTACCGGTGCTGTCCCTGTCCTCTGACTGTGCCACTCTGCTAATTAGCACAGCCAGGGGTCAGCTCGCTGTGGGAGCAGCCCTGCCCCCTTGCTGGCCTGATACCCCTGGGACGGAGTCTCCACACCAGAAGGTGGGCGGGAAGGAGGTTGCAAAGGAGACACTGTGCAGCCCAACAGGCTAGGTCTCCTGTGTGTGCGTGTGTGTGCGTGTATGTGGGTGTGTGCATGCACCCCACCCCCCCACACACACAGGTGCATTTGGTCCCACACCTACTGTCCGTTGTTTAGAACCAGCTATATCCTTTCCGTACTTTGAGTTGCTTAGAAACTCCTGAGATGAATAGTAATTTTCGCCAATGAATGAGAAATATCCAGCTCTTCAAAAGAGGAAGGCAGAATTTTATGCCCATGAGGAGACATTTCAGAGCCGCTGGACCGGATTTCCCAGGCCCTTCCCTTCCCACTCACATCCAGAGGACCTGGGCATGGCCCTGGAGAGAGACTAAGAACAGCTTCTCCTTCAAAGAGTTCTGCCTCAGGCTGGTTGGGGGCTGGGGCAGGAGGAGGGACATTTGGGCTCAGCTCCGAAGGGGACAAGGGGGCACATGGGGAAGGGGGCCACGGGGACATCCAAGCCAATCCAGAGAGGACTTCTTCCTACTCTGGCCCTCCTCTGGGCCGTTCTCCGGGGCAGGTGCCTCTGTCTGTCTTTCTGTCTGTGGGCACACACACCTGCCACAGAGGATTCCGCACGAAGAAAGATCTTCCACAGTGGTTCTGGAGAGAGGTGAAAAATTCCAGTGCCCCCGCTGGACCTCAGACGGATTCACTTGGGATCTCAGGGTGTGACCCAGGCTTCGGGACTTTTCAGCCAAGTTTGAGGCCAACTGAGAGACTCCTCTTCTCTGGCCCCCAACCCCATCCCTCTGCCCCTCCTGCCCTTCCGCTGATGTTCCTGCCTCTTCCACGGCTGGACTCTGCCCACGCTCGGAACACCTGGAACGACCAGGATACTGAGTTCCAGGCCCGGGCCCCGCCCCTTCCTAGCCCCGGCCAGCGCCGGGCTGCAGAGACGCCACACTCCGGTCAGCGGGACAGGACTGCGAGGTGACGCCTAGGACCGCTGGTCTCCACCGGAGACCCAGAGAAGAGCGGTCACCATCCTAATGGCTCAGGTGGTGCTGAGGCAAGCCATGCACGGAGCATCTCGGCCCCTGGGTTTGAGTCCCAGATGTGTGACACTCAGCCGGGCTGCTCAGACTTCGGTGCATGGGTGGATTTCTTGAGGGTCTTGTTAGCATGCAGATTCTGACCTGCAGGTCTGGGGTGGTGACCAAGGTTCTGCCTTTCTAATAAGCTCCCGGGTGATGCCGATGCTGACAGTGCAGGACCACACTCGAATAAGGAATGAAGAGTCGTCAGTGTAGTAAGGGGTATGAGGAGTGCTCGCCTCCCTACCCCAGACCCTCCTGCTGCAGCCCCAGTCCAGTTCCTCCTCCCCAGGGCCGGCCCCCACCCTGCCCCCCTGTTTGGTCCCCTCAAAGCCAGGCAGCCTCAGCCTGTCCCTCTCCTCTGTCTCTCTCATCCCCTGCCCCAGGCCCAGCCTAAAGTATCCACATCCCTCCAGAGCAGGGTGGCATCAGAGGGTGCCCTCCCTGCTCACACATCTGGAGCCCTGGTCCCCTCCGTGGGAAGCCAGCCAGACCACCCAGCCCTCCGAGCTCCCCGTCGGACCATCACTCATCAGAGTCTGTCTTTCCCTCCTAAACAAAACCCCAACAGCAGGGGGAAGAGAGATGTGAGCTAAGAAACGCATGGACTATTTAGGGTTCACAGCCCAGCTCTGCCAATTATCAGCCTTGTGATTTTGTGCAGTCTCTCAACGTTTTTGAAGCTCGGTTTCTTTCTCTGTAAACTGAGGACAAGGACGGCCCTTATCTCACTGGGTGCAGGTGCATGAGAAAATACACATACGTGCTCAATGCCGTCTCTGGCACTTAGCAGGTTTGCTACATGATCTGCCTGTCAGAAACTACATGACCTCTCACAGCCTTGCTCTCCTTGTCACTCTGACGTCACGACACCTACCTGCTGTCCCCATGGACCAGAATGTTCCAGAAGCAGTCCTGTGAACCAGCTCCAGGTAAACGGGTTGGTTCAGAGTTAGTCATTATGACCCAAGCAGGGTCTATCAGAGCCTAAGAGCATTCATCCCAGCATCTAATACTTGCTTGCAATATTGGGAGAAAAGAGCTCTCTACAGGGGCTGCTGCACTGGAAGGATGCAAACTGGTAGCACCGAGTGGCCATATCCTGGAGCATCTGTGGGGCCACCCCAGGGATAGAGGCTGTCTAAAAATTGAGCCAACTCAGAACCAAGTGATGCAGCTAAATTCCCCATTCCACCGTTCGAGCTGCTGGACCAGTGGTGCCTCACTTCTTGGTCACGTGGGCCAATACATTCTTTTTTTTTTTTCTTAAACCAGTTGGAGGGGCGCCTGGGTGGCTCCGTGGGTTAAGCGTCCGACTTCAGCTCAGGTCGTGATCTCACCGTTCATGAGTTCGAGCCCCGTGTCCGGGCTCTGTGCTGACAGCTCAGAGCCTGGAGCCTGCTTTGAATTCTGTGTCTCCCTCTCTGTCTGCCCCTGCCCCACTCTTGCTCTGTCTCCATCTCTCAAAATGAATACACGTTAAAAAATAAAAAATAAAAAAGTTTGAGTTTCTCTCCTAACTGAAAGAACCCAGATGGAAAACTCAGTGGCAATCAGAACCAAGACCTAGACGGTGGGGACGCTGCTGGGAGAATTACAGGTGAGCCGTATGCCAGAGGCATCCCTGAAGCCCACCCCATACCCGGAGCCTGGGTGAGGCCCCCTTCATGCTCACCACGACCAGCAGACCCCTTCCCGAAAAACACAGTTAGATAAAGGCACAGACTTTTTCTTTCGCTTTACCATTTATAAAGCCATACAATGGGTCGCCAAGAAACAAAGCAGCTGTACAGGAGCGGGCCAGCATTGGTGTAAAATACATTCATATCCAGGGCAAGGAGCACAGGTCAGGGTTTATACAAGGTGGCGGAGGTTATAGGCACGATGATACAAAATAGAAAGGATATTTCCATCTATATAAATACACAGCCAGGGGACGGGGAGGATGCCAAGTTATTGTTTCTCCTGCAGAGGGCCTGGGAGGCGGGGAGGGGGTGGCAAGGAATTTCTTACATTTGTTTCGAATGGCGTGTCGGAGGGAAGAGAGAAAATGGGGAAACATGGCGTGCACACACACACATGTGCTCAGTCTCACGCACAAACCGAACATGGACACAGAGGAGAGTCTCAAACTGTTTAACACTGATTAGAAAACAAACTGGGGACATTCCTCTGCAATTACCTCGCTGCTGAGAAGAGCCCTGGTGTGGGAAATAAACGGAAGTCCTCAAACATGCTGGGTGTCTGAGGACAGAGGAGTCGGGAGGGAGCACCCCGTTGTAGCAAGTCCTCACCAACAATACTGACAATCTAGCGATCGGGGCCCTCCTGATTCCTTTCACTGCTGGGTGATACTGACCTTGACATCCCATCGCTCATTCGCTGCCTTTGACCCTAACCCCGTGTTCCCTAGAGACCAGCAAAATATGTACACATATACACCCACACTTGCACACGCACGTGTATGCATCCGCCCCGTGTAACACCAGCCAGGAGCTCCAGTCTCAGGACCCTGGGGCCTGGGCCTGGGTGAAGAGTGGCTCTGGGACTCTGCCCCCAACCTCTCCAAGGAACCCAAGTGTGGGGAGATGTAGGGGCGGGAGGCAGCCCTTGGACGGGGCATGGACCCACTTGACCTCCCCCAATCCTGAAGTTGAGACAGTCCGAAGAAGTGGGGGAGAGCCAGGAGGCAGGGACGGTGAGCAAATGCCCCGGGCCTATCCCTGTTCTGCTTACAGACACCTCCACACCCCCTGGATGGCAGGGGAGCCTCCCTGACCTCGGCTGTGGCACATCAGAGTACCCCCCCCTCCTGAGTGCCCTTTCTAAGGATCACGCTTGTCCAGCTGGCTGCTGCCTCCTACAGGTCACACGGCCACCAGGCCCCGCCACTCCTATCCTGCCAGCCTCTGACATACCCAGGGAGTCCTCGAAACCCACGGGAGAAGGAATCCACACATTTTTAGAGTTGCTAGGGAGAGACTCCGACAAAGATAGGGGTCAAAAGGCCCTTCCCTAGCCTAGGACACAGTGTATTGGCCCCCAAACACCTGGCTAGATAAGGGGACCAGGGTGCCAAGACTGCAGGGCGGGAGCATTGCAGTCACCCCTGGAGGTTGACCAGACAGCTCACTTCCTTCCTATTTCCCCTCTGGGGTCACCTCTCCATTGTTCCCATGCCCTGCCCTGTCCTCCTGTTCCACGGGTGGGGAGCCACCTGGACCTCTCCCTGAATCCGACAGATGTCAACTCCCTGCCCTCTTCCCTCCAGACAATGTGCAGGCCAGCCCCAGGCCCCAGGCCGGCTTCAGACGCCTGGCTGGAGCGGGGGGGCCGAGGCCTGAGCCTGCCTGGCGTCTGTGTCACTGTTTCGCCGCCTCTCTCGTTCTTCCTTGCCAACTTCCCCCAGACCCTTGCCCTGCCAGCCTGTTTCAAGACCAGACAGCATTCTCCTGGCTGACACACAGATTCAACAATAACAGCAAAAAAGGTTGAGGGGGAAGGAGGAGAGGAAAGGATAGACATTCACACAATAATAACAATAATTATTAAAAGTGCTTTCTCTTAAAGGAAATCTTTGGCAAGAATATACCGCAGCGCTGTGGGGTGTGTGTGTGTGTGTGTGTGTGTGTGTGTGCGCGCGCGTGCACGCATGGGTACAGAGACCTAACCTGTGAGACATGGAAGAGCCACGGTGTGCTCCCAACCAGTGTCTGACCCAAAGGTAGGGCCGCCTGGAGACGGGGGTACCCTTCCCTATCATTCTGGAAACCCACTCCTTCCAGAGGGACGTGAGGGAGTGAGCTGATCAGCTTCCCAGGATGCCCAGTCCTTCCCAGGGTCACACTAGGCTCAGGCCTGAGCGGGGCGGGCTGGCCATGCCTGGGAGGTGGGAGCTGCTGGTGGGCAGTGGGAACGCACGTGTGACGGCCCGGGGCTGGCTGCCGAAGGGTCTACCACTCGACCTGGCCTCAAGCGGAGACAGGACATCCAGGCCAGGAGGGGAGAGTCCTGGGGCCAGGTCCAGCAGGAGATTGAGATATTTACAAAGGAAGTGGGCAAGGGATATCTCCTATCTGGGAAGAGAGTCAGGGTATGTAGGGAATGAGGAGGGGGGAGATCTGGGTATCTGGCTTGAATGCCTCAGAAGGAAGAGCACTTTGGAGGAACCTCGGCCACCAAGTGCAAGGTTGTAATCTTTAGGAAGCGAGGGCCTGCTCCCTACCCTCAGACACTCTCCAACTCCCTGAAACAGAACGTCCACACAGATACAGCTTCTTGGAGGAGAAAAAATGCAAAAGACACACCTGTCACCCACATCTGTCACACACACCCTTGTCCCCTGCAGGCTCATCCACTTGTTCAGGCCCACAGTGAAGGGGGCAGCTCCCCTCATCTCTGGGAGGCCGACTGCTGTGCCCCGGGCTTGCCAGAAAACAAGGGGGTGAAGGGAATGGACGTGTGCACCCCCTTCTCACTGAGCCCCAGACGGAGTCTAGGGAAGGCCAACAGTAGGGCCAGGAGACCCCTGATGGCTCCAAGGATAAAGGCCCCCTACAGTTCAGACCTCACTTATACATAAAAAAGGGACGGGAATTGGTTTATGCCCGGGAAGGCAATAAAGCAATATGGGAAAACAATAAATACTTCTTGTCAATTTACCTATTCTTTTTTTAACCTTTTCTTATATTTTATTAGCTTACAGATTCTGTCAGTATGTCTCACATATATATTATATATATTTATATATCAGTACAATGCCTCTCTCTAGGGAACCCCATAGGCTTAAGAAGCCATTCAATAATGGAATCCCGGTGAATTTTCTACTCTGGCTTAGAGTGCTTGGGTGGTGGTCTGGGGGGTTCCCAACTGCCCAGATGGACTCTCAGCCCTCTAACCTAAATGCATTCCCTTGCCCCTCTGCTCCACGGGCAGCTTGGCTCTGCTGGGGAAACCATGGCAGGAGGGGGAACAGCGAGGCTTTGGCATTGTAGGTAGGCCATGTAGATGCACAGGAAGCGGCCCCAGGAGCTCTGCCAAGGACAGCCCGGGCAGCCCAGTAAAAATCAGACCCAGAATCACCTGCAGAGGGGGGGACGAAAGGCCATCGGGTGTCTCCCCCGGGGCCTCACGGAGCAGGTTCCCCAGGACGAGCTCCAACATAGAGACCCTGAAGGACAAACCAGGGCAGGAAGTCTTGATCCCTGACACCCAAAAAGGCATCAAACAGGTAAGCAAATCTGAAGAAAGGCTGGTCTGGGGTACAAAACGCAAGAATGGGCTGAGGGCTCAGACTGGCCGGAGCCACCTGCCCATACCTGCTGCTGGGCCACACGCCTCCGAGAAGACCCCCAGAGCTCAACCAGCAACCCCCTTGAGGGATCTCCTCCCCAAGACTATGCACACGCACGTCTGCACCTCCCGAACCAAGCGTCCAGCCTCCCTGTGGGGGCAGATCAGAGCTAAGGCTGCAGGGCGGCCAGCCCCACTCCTGCGGGGGTCTTTGCTGGGAAGGTGCTGGCAGCACCCAGGGCCACTAGAGAGCAAGCGTGGGGACCGAGAGAGAGTCTGCGACCCCGTGATCTTGGGTACTCCTGCTGCCCTGTCACGCCCAACTCTCACCTTCTTTGGACAGTATGCACATGCGTGTGCAAATACACGGGGCACGCACAAGTCTACGTATTTATAACTCTGGCTGAGAGGCACATGGAAATCAATACGTGAAGACGTGGGTGTGGACACAGTATATACCCCATACAGACACCCACACAGACTGTACATCGGAGGCAGAGTCCAGAGACCTCAGGAACCTCAGGTCTACGGTACTCTCACAGGCAAAAGTTCTGCCACTTGGTGCCCATGCTGGCTCTTTTTGGTTTGCCAATCTACCCCAGAGGTGGCCAGAAAAGGATTCTCTCAATTTGATTTCTCCTTGCAAAGCGGTCGGGTTAGGGAGACAGCTTTTCCATTTACTCCCAAAATATAGATCCTCAAGGAGTTGGTCTGTCTCCTCTGAGGAGCCCCGGCCTCTTGGAAGGGGGAGGGGGGTCAGGTGGACCTGGTTAGCGGTCGAGGCTTTGGGGGCTCTGCGGTATCCATCCACCCAGGGGAATCCAAGTTATCCTCCCCCATCTTTTTCTTTCTCTAGCTCTCTCTCTCTCCCCCCCTTCCCCTCTGCAATTCACTTCCCCCTCCCCACGTTGCACTTTCTTCTCTCCTTCTCCAAAATTGGCCCAAAGTCCTCCTTCTGGATTCAAGGGTGGTCAGGATTCATGAGTCCCCGCCCCACATGCCCCGTCCCCACTGCCATGGCCCCGGGCGAGGGGTGGCGTTCATCTCTTCTGGCCGGCACTCAGCATGACCTTGGAGACAAAGTTGACGATGGCGGAGGCGGGCTGGTTGGGGTCAAGCTCGGCGAAGAGGTGGCAGGCGTTGTCGGTGGTGCTGCCCTGCTTCCGGGCCACGAAGCCGAAGAGCCTGCAGGGGCAGGAGAAGGGGGTGATGGGCGTGAAGCGGACCCCAGGCCTTGGAGAGCTGCCCCCGTGAGCGAGCTCTCCTCAGGTTGAAGTCTCTCGCCACTCTTCCCGCCTCTCCCAGCACATGAGGACTGGGGCACAGGGCACAGGAGAGAGGGTTCCTCTCTCCCTTCCGCCCCGCACCCCAAAGCCAGGTCCTGGAGATAACAGGGTCATTGGTTTTAGGTAGACAGAGATTCCCCTTTGAGAGGCAGGGGGAGGCGGAGCTGGAGGCAAATGACAAGACTGGACACTAAAAGGCAGGGAGGAGACCGAAAATAAAATGGGGACATTCCTAGGCGAGCTTCTCTCGGTCCTTCCCAGCCCCGCCCCTTCCTGACTGTTCACACAACACAGACGCACACGAATAAAACGCTGTCTGCCTGTCAAAGCACTTGGCCTCAGACACCAGGAGAGGGTCAGGGAGACAAAAGGACAAGGGGTCACCACCACCCCCCCACACACACACTTCTCCTGGGCTCCAGAGAACGGGAGGGGACAGAGGACCCCACACCTGTTCCTCCCTACCCCCCTACTCCCTGCACCAGGGCTGGAATGACCTGGCATTCTCTGTGCAAAACAGAGTTAAAAATATGAGCAGAGAACAGAATGTGAGCCCAGGTCCCCTCCCAGTCGGCACGTTGCTAATTAGAGCGAGATGGGGAAATCGGGACAGCTGGAGATTCCGATGGAAACCCCTCTCCCCAGGACTGGACCACAACAGCTAAAATTAGCAAAGTTGGGTCCTGCTTGCCACCGACCGCACGTATGTACACACACACACACACACACACACACACACACACACACACTGGGCTTCCTATAGCTTTGCTCTCCCCAACTCTGTTTCAGGGTCTGGGGACAGCTGGACCAGAGTCCGGGGTAATGGCCTGCCCAAGTCAAGGGGTAGCCTGGGTCCACGGACCAATCCCCAGGACCCCCTTTCCAGGCTGGCTCAGTCTCCTTGGTGCAGTGGAAGGCAGTAAGGGCGGACAGAGGGAGCGGCTCCAAGCTGCCGCATGACAGCGAGCCAGCCCCGGCTGCCGGGTTCTGCCGGGGTGGAGAGCCAGCCAACCTCACCAGCCTAAACACGGCCCGCCTGCCCTCCCCTACTGTTTACTTCAGCTCCGTGGCTCCCAGGGCCATTTCAACAACTGCCAAGTCCTTTCTCTGCTTGGGGCAGTGGATCCAGGCAGGAAACCTCAGCCCCGAGGCAGGGAGGGGCACTTGCAAGAACCTGAGAACAAGTGTCTCCTTAAATGTGGGGCCTGAGGCGCCTTGCACACCCCTCCTTCGTCTGAGACAGGCTCCCTGGGGCTCCGCCTGGCCCAGCAAGGCCGTGTCAGCAGGAAGCTCAGCACAAGACCAGCTCTGGAATGAAGAGAATGACTTCCAGGCCTGGGACCAGCCCACTTCTGTCCCTGACCCATCTCCCCACGGTGGGGCCCAGTGCTGAATGAGCATGAGCTCCCTTAAACACCAAGTTCTGGCCTGCCCGGCTGGGGTCCGAGACTGAGAGACCCAACGACCCTGGGAACTCAAAGAAGGCTGAAGTAGGTACAAGGCAAGCTTCAAGAAGGCTGGACACCTGCGTGCTCCTTTCGGCTAATTCTTTATGTGACCTCGGGCAAGGAGAGGTGCCCT
Source organism: Prionailurus bengalensis (assembly GCF_016509475.1). Lineage (NCBI taxonomy): Eukaryota > Metazoa > Chordata > Mammalia > Carnivora > Felidae > Prionailurus > Prionailurus bengalensis. The sequence goes on from NC_057345.1 coordinate 203,132,908, forward strand.
GCATCCCCCTCTGGATGCTCCCAAGGGCGTTCACGGTGCTGACTGCCTACTGCTCAGCTCCATTCATTCCTGACCCAGGGGGCCTCACCGTGCTTCCTCCTCACTCTCCCCCTGCTTGCCTCCATCCTCGAATTTCTTCATTCAGCAAATATTTATCACCCCTCCCATACCACGAAGGCAGTCCTGCCCTCGGGGGCTTGCCATGGGTGTGGCCCTGCCTCCCTGTCCCCTGGAAATTGTCTCCTACTCCCACACCCATTTCTACCTGTGCAAAATGTGCTGTCTTTTAAGACCCATTTGAAAGTATTAGTTCTTTCCCCAAACCTTCCCAAATCTCTCCCTGCCTAGATGTGCTCTGCTTCTTCGTGCTTCGTACCCTTCATGTGTCGCTACAGCAGCAGTTTTAATTTTAACAGGGAAAGTTCTCCTTTTCTAAAGCAATCTTACATGAAGTCCAAATACATGAAGGTGACAGCAGGATTTATGGCCATGAATGTATCGATGCAATAGCAAAACATTCGCCTATTATAAAGTCAATGAGGGAGAAAAATTGGGGCTGCTTGCATGAACCATACAAAGTCAAATGTGGAATTGCAGACCATAGGCCAGCTTCAGTACTCAGATTATTGCCATACCCTGTTTAGGTTTTGCGAAACTGAGAAAACCCTGATCCATACTGGTCAGTAACTGCCTCTCAGGCCAGGGTTTCTCCTTCCTTCATAATGGCTCGGTTGCAACCGGAGGACCCTAGGGTTCCTGGGAACATGGTTTGAAAACCACTCCAGCACGCCAGGGCTGTTTATGCACTTGTCTTATCCACTGGGCCAATATCAGGCCTCCTGAGGGCAGAGTCAGCCTCCTGGTCCGTCTGAATTATCCTGGGGCCGAGTGCCCTGCAGACACGTGGGAAATGCTGAAGCGGGGGAAGAATCAGCCAAAAGGTCCTAGGTCCATCCCAGAAGAAATGTGGACTTTCTGGGCGCCCGACTTCTGATGAAGAGGTGGAGCCCAGCCACAGGATCCACAGAAACGCACCAAAAGAGCAAGAGTAGGAATCAAGGAAGCCAGGATTGGGGCAGAAAGATCATTTAAACAAGCCTTGCCCCAGGACCACTGCCTCCAGTAGAACTCCCAGCTTTCTGTCCACTTTCTCAGATCTCTGCTGGTCTGGTCCTGGGAGAGGGAAGGTGAGGAGACTGGAGGCTGGGCCTCTGGCCTTGAGGCAAGAGAAGGCAAAAGACCTGGCTGCCTGGCCAAGCTTTTCTCCAAAGCTGAGTAACCTGAGCACAAAGGCCTTTGTTGCCCTTTGCCTACCCCTGGTCCCAGATTCTAACCACCAACCCCCCACCCCCCACCCCGGCCCAGGGAGCAGCCAGCTGGCGTCGGGGGAGAAGCCACACTTACTTAGCAGGGGCACCTCCTTCTGTCTTCATCCACCTGTGGAGACAAAGATACCACAGTGTAAACCACCACAACTCCTCCCCCGAGAACGCACCCCTGCGCATGCCCAGACCTGCAGGGGGAAAGCAAGGGAAACCCCGTTCCAGGGGGGTGGGAGCCTCCAAAGACCACGCAGGGGGAGGCATTCAGGGTGGAGAGAACACTGTGGCCTGCCTCCAAAAGAGCTCTCCCGAGTGTGAAGAGGAGAAGCGGATTCAAGGTCAAGGATATGGCACGGGGCATGGAAGCAAGCATTTGAGTCCCTGGGAGGGGCTCCGAATTTGTGGTGGGAAAAAGTACCCAACGCAATTACTGACAGTCTCACAGACACAGGCGGATCTTCAAGTTGAACTGTGAATACACACCCACACACACACCCACGCCCACACATGCCCCCACACAGACTTCAGTGCTGTGAAGATGGGTGCGAGAGGAGGTGACTACAAGAGACTTACTTTCTCTCCTGTGGATCCAGGTCACAGAAGGTGACAGTGTTGAGGGGGTAGTGTCGTCTGAAGAAGAGCCTGTGGCACAGATACCAGATAAACAGAGAATGAGTATCCACGTGACCACCCTTTGCCACTTTCCACTTGCAGGCATCAGGCTACCCTCAGCAGCTGTCATGGGTTAACCCAGCCTCTCCCTTATGAGCAAGGTGGCCTGGGCTGCTCATCTTAGCAATGCATAGGGACATAAATGTGTCACTGAAGCATGTCCCAAATGCTAGTGACTAGGAAAAGAAGGAAGAAACTGGTACTGAAGGATGATCAATGAGGGGATGTGACAGAGGAAGGAAAGAAGCTGGAGGAAGAGCACAAGAGCAAGGGCTCTGCTCTAGAAATCAGGCACTTTTATGAGTTGTGTTTCTGGCTGTATACCCTATGCAGGCATATTTGTAGGAGGGAAGACGGATGGATGGATGGATGGATGGATGGATGGATGGATGGATGGATTGGTGGGTGGGTGGGTGGAAGATTGGACAGGTGGGTGGATGACAGGTGGACAGATGGAGGCACAGGTTGGTAGGTGGATGGGTGGACAGGTGGACAGATGAGTACAAGGTACAAATGGTAAGTGGGTGGGTAAGTAGATTGATAGATGGGGCACAGGGGGGAGAGCCCAGTACGGAAGCAAGTAGAAGAGTCTTACTTTCTCTGGTTGTCAGTCAGTGTGATTCCCTGGGCAGAAACTTTGAAGTGAACGATGGTGGCAGCTGGTGTGGGGTCAGCAGCCAGAGTCTCAGAAGTGGCTTTGGAGATGGCCTGTGGCCCAGTGAGTGATTCCATGTCCACAGAGTTGACGAAGAGCACGTTGCAGGCTGGAATAAACCCACCCAAAGAGAAGTCACGGGGACTGGAGTGGGTGGGGATTACCTCCCAGCTCAGCTCTTCGGGGGAGGAGTAGATGAATGTTAGGCCAGCCTCAGGCCAAGGCATCCGCACAGAGAATCACGGACTGCCCAGAGATAACTGGGTCTGCAGGACGGGACAGGGCAGGCAGAAGGAAAGGCCTGGGCGGGCATCCTGTCTGGGGTGGCCACTTACCTGCCCCTTGCTTCAGCAGGTCAGTGGTTGAGTTTGCAGGGCCTGAGCTATCTTTCGATTCATCTGTGGGGTCTGAGACAAAAATTTAATTCAGCTGGTAATTAAAACTCTAGAGCTGGAAAGAAGCACAAGTTCGGCTGGGCCTCAGGCAAGCTCTGCAAATACTTTGTGCAATGGATACTGCTTTTCGTAACAGGCCCTGGCAATAGGCGCGTGTGTTTCCAGTCTGAACATTCAGTGAGGACTGTCGATAGTTAGCACGTGGGTTGAGAGCTCTGGAATCCAACAGTGTGGGGTGCAGACCCTCACCCCAGCACCTGCCAAGCACCTATAAAATGGAGATTGTGATGACAGTACCCATTGTGCTGGGTTTTTGAGATGTTCCATATACACTGTTAGCCCAGTGCTTGGCATAAAGCAGGACTTCAAGCGGCAACTGACATCTCTGTTGTCATTTTGCATTGATGTGTCTTTGTGTAGATCGATGAATGTCCCAATTCACTAAAGCACTAATCCAGCGCAGTCGTGATTTCGATATTACTAAGAACGGAGTATTGTCTGTACCAGTGTTTCTCAGGCTTTGGAGTGCAGGCTGATTAAAACACAGGTTGCTGAGCCCCACTGGAGGGCTTGAGAATATCTGCATTTTTAACAAGTTCTCAGGGTGCCGATGCCACTGGTCTGGGAACCATACTTTGAGAAGCACTGGTTTATATAATGTAAACGTCAAACCGTTTTGTAATTGCTAAACTACTTTCATAAATTTCGTAGAACTATAATTTAGTTGGTGTCTCAACTTTGTGCTTAATAATGCTACTTAAGTTGTACTTGAACTTTTAAATTAATAATGTTGGCCAATTATTAGTAGCAATTCAATGAAATGAGTTGGATTCACAGAAATTGTGAAATAATATTAGGGGTTTTGTGTATGGGCATAACCCCAAGAGCTCCAAGAGAAACTGGAAGAAAGTCCCAGAGACACTTCTGAATATCCTATTGTTAAACAGAGAGGATGGGGACCAGGTACCCAGTTTCCAGTTCCTAGACCTCAAGGTCAGGGCTGAGCATAATTTCCCTTGGGTGGGCCCTGATTCATGGGGCTGGGCAACAGAAGCCTGTGCGGTGACGAGTCTTGGGTGTCCATCCGCCATCTTCCAAAGCTGGAGCTCTTCTCTGAGAGAAGCTGGGCCTGGTGTCTCACTCAATGTCCTATATGTCCTGAGGCTCATGGGTTCCATTTGTACTTCCCACAGTCAAGAGGCCTTGCTCTTCCCATCAGCTCTACATCCCCTCAGTCAGAGAACACCCTGTCAGCCAAGCAGACTAAAACTCCAGGGACGTCTTGGCCCTGTTTTCTTCCCACGCCATGAGGAACCTAGTCACTCTTCCTCTGCGTGTGCTCCCTGCTCTTTATTCACACCAACCTCCAACACGTGGGCGCCCCCATGACCTAAATCTGCCTTCCCCTCCCCCTTCCTTCAGCCCTGCCCACTGATGCCCATCTCATCCTCCAGACACAGTCCTCCCCATAACTGACTCCTACTTCTAGTGCCTCCCCCATGGGCTTATTCTGAGGATTCGCAAAAAAATATCTTAAAGGCACCAGAGAATTTTCCAGAACAATCTGGAAAGTCAATTATGTGTGTTCCTGGAGTTAAGTTTTTTTTTTAAGAACTTTTCCTTCTTTTTTTAATAGGAGATTTAAAAAAAAAAAAAAAGGAGAGTAGCTTTGAATTTCCCTAGATTGGCAAAATGACCCAGGTCCTCAATGCTGGCCCATGTTCTGGAGCGGCTGGCAGAGCAGACACAAACAGCAGCCCAGCTCAAAGATGTACTTGGAGAGCAAGGAGTCTCACGTTCCTACCTCGGTTTGGAATGACCAGCTTACAGGGCAGAGCCAGTGGGATGATGGAATGCTGGTAGACCAGGGCAGAGAGAGACCCTGCAGGGGGAGACAGCATGTCAGGAGCAGTGTCACTGGGAGCAGGCCCGGGCACCGAGGAGCCCAACCACCCAGCCCACTATCCATCATCTTCAGCTCCTTTATTACCCACCTCTCCCTCATCCCACAATGAAGCTGAAAATCCACTCCCTCCTTGTTAGCAATATCTAAGGGAGAAGGTTCCAGCGGCTCACTCTAAGCAGCCATAAGGTGTCCTTTCTAGAAAGTTCCTCCCAACATTTCTCCTAAGTCTCTCTGGCTACTGGGGCCCTCTCAGGACAGTGCAGCAGAAGTATGAGAGAAATCGTGGGATCAAATCCCAGCTCAGTCACTTATTAGCTATGTGTTCTTGGGTAAGTCTAACTTCTACAAACCTCCGTTTCCTCATGTGTAAATGGGACCATAACACCTCCCATGCAGGATTGTTATGAGACCAGAAGTAATGTAAGGTTCCCAGACAGTGACTTTCACATAGTAGATGGTCGATAAAGGCAGTTGTTACAGCTGTTATTCAAATTCTAATGATAATGCATTTCGGTGGGGTGAGACAAATGCAGAAAGGAATTTGGCAGAGTGAATCAGCCACAGTACAGAGGACGGGAGGCCACTGTTCATTTCCTCTGCTGCGTCTATGACAAGGGGGACCTGGGACAGCCTGAGACACTCTAGGCAGGTGGACTGTGGAGACGGGGTTGGGAAACAGCTCACCGAAGTTTGGCTCGTTGGGGCATCCCTTGAGCTTGACTCCTCTGGGGCCAGTCTCTATCAGGAAATGTCTCACCAGCTCATGGGTCATGTCCCCTGGAATAAAGAGAAAGACATGAGGTTTGAGCACTTCTCATGGGGCCCTCCCACCACTTGCTAACATCACTTCATCCCTTCCCCACATGCAGCTCTGTGGCGGGAGAAAGGATTGGAAAGATATGGAGAGACCACCGCTCAAGGAAACACAACCAGAGTTCCAATAATCCTGCTTCCCTGTCCTCTGACCCCAACCATCACCAGGCCCAAGACTCATTCTTCCAAAGAGTCTGACTCAGCAGGCACCAGCTCCCCCAAGAACTATAGGTCTGTCCAGCCCTGAGTCCCTCTGGCATCTCAGGCTTGGAGGAGGCTGTGCTGGTCCAGAGCCTGGCTCGAGAGGAGGGTGTTACCTTTTTTATTCTGCTGCACGACGGTCGGAGGAGGAGATGACACCTTCATGGCCAGCCCGTAGGCCCCTCGGAAGGAGTGGCTGTCGCGGATGATGAAGGCCCCTGGCTCCTGGTCCTTAAGGAGAGCGATGGCTGGGATTGGAAGGGACGAGAGGGCCAGAGCAAATAAGAAATGGATGGCACGGGCCTTGCTTAAGACTCATCGGGTCTACCGAATCTCGCTCCTTAGTTAGAATTGAAACACCCCTAAGGGTCCTCCTATGCTAAAGTTGGCGAACATCCTCTATAAGTAGCAAGGTAGTAACTATATTTCAGGCTTCACAGGTCATGCCGTCTCTATTGCAAACTACTCGTCTCTACCATTGCAGCACAAAAGCAGCCACAAACAATACAGAAGCAAAGAGATACAGTGTGTTCCACCAAAACTGCATTTACAGAAAGAGGTCCGGGCTCTGGGCCATAGTCTCCAAAACCTGTCTAACATCCACACAGACCTTCCCTGGGAGCCCGGTGGGCCTCACTCCATCCCCATAACCACAGCTTTGTTTTGCCTGTAAAATGTGCAAAACTCTCTACATCACCTAGCTAAGATTTGTTCTATGACCTTGGCTGGCCTTTTACCTTGCTTGGAAAATCATGACTTTGCTACCTTTTTTTTTTTTTAACGTTCTTTTTATTTTTGAGACAGAGAGAGACAGAGCTTGAGCGGAGAAGGGGCAGAGAGAGAGGGAGACACAGAATCTGAAGCAGGCTGCAGGCTTTGAGCGGTTAGTACAGAGCCCGACACAAGGCTTGCACTCACAAACCATGAGATCGTGGCCTGAGCCGAAGTCGGACATTTAACCGATTGAGCCACCCAGGCACCCTGAGACTTTGCTACTTTTAAGCACCCTTCGTAGGTCTACAAACCATGCTTCCGCTCCCCACAGTTCACCGCGAGGAGGTGCCTCTTACTGTCTGAACTTGATCCCAGCCCCCCTCTGTGTCCACCCTGTACTGCAAAAAGGAGTAAGTCTGCCCAGGAAGACATGGTGGGCTGCAGCCAGCTGTGACCTCTGATGGACCACAGGCCCTCGGTGCCACCTAGAACTCACCCTGCTCTCTGGAGATCTCAGGCTTGTACCAATACTTGGAAGTGTCCTGGACGAACTTCACTTTAGCCCGTGTCTCGGGGCTGTTGTCTAAGAGAGACGGAGACAGAAAAACAGTGTTATGGGTTGAAATGTGTCCCCTAAAAAGGTAGGTTGGAGCCCTAACCCCAGGTACCTGTGAATGTGACCTTATGTGGAAATAGGTCTCCGCAGGTGGATGCAAATTAAGATGAGGTCATGCTGGATCAGAGCGGGCCCCAATCCAATATGACCGGTGTTCATCTCAGAAGAGGAGAGACACAGAGACCATGGGGACAGTTGTGAAGATGAAGGCAGAGGCTGGGAGGACACATCCACAAGCCAGGGGACACCAAGGATGTGCCAGCAACCACGAGAAGCTAAGAGGTAAGCCTAGAACACATTCTCCCACGAGCCTCCAGAAGGAGCCTGCCAACACCTTGATTTTGGACTTCTAGCCTCCAGCCCATGAGAGACTAAATTGTTCTCTTAAGCCACCAAGTCTGTGGCACTTTGTTACGGCAGCCGTAGGAAACTAACACAGAAAGGCAGTGTCCTCAACACCATCAGAGCCCTGCTGGAAGGGGCCTCGAGTGGCTTGCCCATCCTTCCCCTGTCTCCTACCAGCCACTGTGCATCGCAGAGCTGCTCTCCGATGGAAAAGCCTGGCACAGCATTCTCACTGAGCTGAGGAAAGCCCTGCCTCCACCCCACCCTCTCCTCTCTCCAGAAGATCCGGACCAAACCCTTCCTGCAGCTTCCCTTCCACAGGCTAACGCACCCCACCTGCTAGCCTCTTTCTCCACTGGCTGAATTTCCCGACTTTGTCATAGCAACCTTGCAGTTGAGGGAAGAAAGCTACATTTCCATCACTTCTCCCCAAGCCCCCCCTCATGCCCTATATGAAGAGCCCGTGTTCTCCATCATATTCACATACAAAAAAATCAGTCCTGCCCTGGAACAGAGGAGGAGGTGGCTTAGAGGCCATCTACTGTGAGTCACATACCCCACTTCCCTGGCAAATGACCCCCACCCAGACCCTTTGCAGACCAGAGATGCTTTACAGAGCATTAGGTTCTGGAAGATGCTCAGAGAGAGCACCCAGGATAACCGCTCAACTTTACAAACGAAGGAAGTGAGGTTGAGAGAGGGAGAGGGACCCGCCCAAATCACACAGGTGGTTCACAGAAAGGCTCCTGTAAGATCTTCCCAGGTAAGAAAACACAGGCGCCCATTTAGTGCCAGCTTTGCCTGATCTTTGGGTATTAGGATGTGCGGCCCTCGCTCTCCAAGCCCTTCCTTCATCTTTTGGCACCCAAGAAACAAAAAGGCGGGGGGTGGGGAGGTTGGGGGAAGAGGAAGAAAGGAATATTCCAATTCCCCAGGTTTCCTCCCCTTTAGAAAGAAGACAGAACAGAGGACGCCTGTGCTAACGACGCTATAAAGCTGAGGGTGCAGAGATGAGATCCGGGTTAAACTGTGGGTCCAGTGTTCAGTCAATTTTGACTTGTCAGTAACCCTGGGCTAGAACCCTGGGATCGGCCTCTGGAGGACAGCAAGGGGGTAGGCCGGCTCCCTTTCCTGGCAGCTGTGCACGGGGCAGGGGCGGGCGAAGCAGCCGGGCCAAGCAACTGCGGCAAGCTGCCTGTCTCTCTGCTCTGAAGCCCCAGGCCCCGCGGCTGCTGGGGCCTAACGAGCTGTCAGAGGCGGCTGCAGCCCCGTGTGCCTTCCTGCGTTGACTCCAGTGACTATTTTAAGCAGGGAAGGCGGTGGGAAACAGGAAATGTCCCAACTACTAGAAGTTTTCCATCCTCCAAGAAGAGGGGCTGGGAACCGGTCGTCTCCGGTGGGCAGCAGCAAACAGGGGCGTGCGGGGTCACTGTCGATGCCCCTGCCTGGCAGGCTCGGGGCAGGACCTGGGAGCGACACACTGAGAATCTAGGCAGCAGGGGCCCACCCCGGGGCTGCCTGAAACCTTCTCAATCTTCCTCGAATGCCCCAGAGTTCCGGGGCCATTCTGCAACAGGCACATTCGAGGTCTGGCGGAGGCCCTGACCTTTGTGTTTAGACACCGAGCCCTCTACGCGGAGGCCAAAGATGCCGAGTTCTGGTGACGAGCAAAGAGATCAGTGTGCAGACATGCATGAGCTTCAGCAAAGCTGGGTCGGCAGAAACCAGACTCCAGTGAAAATGCTCCGCCCTCGGCCTCAGCCCCCAGTGCACGTGGCCGTCAGATACGTTAACAGTGATGTGCACGCAGTGGGATTAAAAGGTGGGGACTGAGTGCTGTGGGCAGGCCAAAGGGATGGCAGTCCGGGTTAGGAAGGCAGATTCTCAAAGTTATGCTAAATCATAAATGCGGAAACACGAGAAGACAACTCCAATAATGCTTTGAGAGCGTGAGTTTTATGGCCAATGGGCCTAGATCGGAAGCCATTTACTAACTGTGTGACCCTGGACAAATGACGGAGTCTCTCTAAGCCTCACTTTGTTCATGCATAAAATGGGGGTAATAATACCTACTTTGCCAGGCGGCCGCGAGGATTAAAGAGCTAGCGAATGGCTCAGAGCCTGGCACACAGCACGTGCTCAGTGAGTGGCAGAAGCTATGCTGATAGTGATGATAATCATAACAGTAACACTATCATTATCCTCCTCCCCCTCCCCCTCCTCCTCCTCCTCCTCCTCCTCCTCATGGGCACCCACATCCTCATCACTGCCCCCGCACTTACTTTGAGGCCACCTCCAACTCCCATTATACAGACAAGGAAACTGAGGCCAAGAAGTCAGTGAGCCGCCCCTGGTTGTGTGCCAAAGAGCCGTCAGCACAGAGATGGACACAGACATCCTACCCAGTGGGCCATGTGTCACGGCAGAGGCGGGGGCAGAAGGAGGGGCTCACCTGGCATGGAGTACTTGGAGAAGTCGGGCAAAGTGTGGGAGAAGGAGACGGTGCTGCCCCCGCTGGGGCTGGACATGCCGCTGGCCACAGGCGAGGAGGACACCTTCCCGTTGACAGTGGCATAGTTGGGGAGGCTGCCTGCTCGGTCTCCCACGGACATCCTCCGCTTCTCGGGCAGGGCTGGTGTCGGGCTCCCTTGCCGGAAGGCTGCCGGATCCGGCGACGGGGAGGTGACGGGGCTGCTGAGGCCCGGGTAGTAGGCAGGGGACACAGGGAAGGAGGGCGTAGAGGGAGCCTGGTAACCAGAGGCACTGCTCTGCCGGGACAGCGTGGGTCTCCGGTCCTCGGGGGTGGAATAGCCGCCATAGGCCGCGTGCCGGTCCAAGCTGGGGCTGCCGGGAATCACGGATCCAGGCCCTCCCAGGTGCCGGCCCGGGCTGGGGCTTCCAGGGCTGGCTACTGCATTGCCGTGGAGGCTGGAGGCCAGGTTGCCTTGGTGGGCCCCAGGGTGCCGGCCCAGACTGGGGCTTCCCGGAGTAGTGGCCACACTGCCGTGGAGGCCTGAAACCTGGTGGGCCCCAGGGTGCCGGCCCAGGCTGGGGCTTCCTGGGGTGGTCGCTGTACTGCTCTGGGGGCTGGAGACTGCACTACCATGGTAACCAGTTCCCGCTGGACCCATCACCTGGCGGTGGCTCAAACTGGGGCTACTGGGGGCAGCCATGCTGGGGTTGATGGCCCGGCGGCCGAAGCCAGGACTGGGTGGGGTGTTGGTGCCCACTGTCCTGTGGCGCGCCTGAGGGCTCCCAGGCACCGTGTGGACGCCGGCCACGGTGAACTGAGCCCGCGCCTGGCTTTCTGGGGAGCTGAACTGCTGTAGTGAGTAGTCGGGGCTGCTGTAGCTGCTGCCCACGGTCGGGAGAGGAGAAGAGCTCTGGGAGCTTCTCTGGGCCGAAGGGCTAGGCTGTCCCAGGCTGCCGGAACGGAAGCCAGAACCCAGCAAAGGCTGGGTAGGTGTCCGGGGACCCTGGTCGCTGCTTTCCCCTGAGGGGAAACTCCCCACTGAAGTGCTGGAAAGAGAGGGGGCAGGTTGAGACGTCAAGATGGCATTTCACGAAGGCCAGCTTGCAGGGAGCACTCAGCCCTCCCCCCCCCCACCACCTCCGCCAGCGGCAACACTAGGAACCCCACTGGCATGAGCCAGAATGTCACCACTTTTGCACATCACCCTATGGAACCATCAGAAGAAGAGACAGAGGCTCAGAGAGGTTAGGCAATAAGCTCACGACCACATAGCTTGTAAAAGACCAGGCTTCCAACTCAGTCGCATCTGATTCTGAAGCCCATGTTTTCCCCACTGCCCCTTGTTGACTCCTCAACCAGAAGGCAAAGCAAGGGGTCTCCCCTATGGAAACTGCAGATGGCTGTCCCCATGTCCACCTCCAGCACCACAGACACTGAACACCAGGGTGGGGTCAAACCACCCGGCTCCTGTTCCTACCAGGAGTATCCCTGCCTTGACTCACTTTTCCCAGGATGCCACTAGCATCTTTGAACACTGTGAGTGCTAGACCTGGGCTCTCGTTCCCATTTTGTCTTTGCAAAAGGCAAAGACACCACGTCTCAGAGCAGGACAGTTCAGCTTATTGTAAGGTCTCCTTTCCAGCTGTTGGATCTGGCCACTAATTCAGCAAGCTGCCTTGCATGGTGACGAGACTCCCGTCATTAGCAGCATTTAAGCAGAAGATGACCAACCTCTTGAATGTTGTGGTGGGAATTTCCTCCATCGGGAGGTTACAGTAGATGAGCACAAAGGTTGCTCCCAATTCTAAGACTCTGGAAAGTTCAGTTCAGAGGGGACTGTACCTGGCAGACAGCCAGAATCACAGGCTCTCCTCCAAGGTTAAGGGCAACCTGGATCGTGCTTGTTAAAGTTTCCTCATGTGGGAAACAAGGGGGCTGGATCAGATAACCCTGATTCCTTCCAGACCCAAACTCCTATCCATTGTTGACATGGCGGGAGAGGCCAAGGTTGACAGGGATCCTGCATCAGCTGTAGCTGCAGGGAGGTGGCAGGTAGGCTCTGCTCCAGGAGCCCCTGGGTGGGGGGTGAGGTAGGGGTTGGGAGGGTGTCCTTACACAAGAATATGGGCCAACCTGGAACTACAGACTGGAGGGAGTCTCGAGGCCAGGCTGAGGCCAGGATAAGCTCAGGTCCCCAGCTGAGGTGAGGTGAGGGGCCAGGCAAGAGCCAAGGGCAAGAAGCAGGTCACGGCCAGGCCAAGAAAAAGTCTACCTCAGATCCCAGAAGTGGCTAGAGTGGAATGCCATTCCTGGTACAGAATAACATGGCCTCTGAGGAATGGAGGGAGTGTCCGGCTGAGCAGGGTGGTGTCGGGGGGACTGACATGGAGTTCTGGAAGATTAACCCCACAGGAGAAACACTAGCTTCCTGAGCCCTGAAAAGAGCCAACTCTACAGCAGGAGGAATTTGAGTGAGAAACAGTGAAAACTTCCTGATGTCAGGGCTCCCTGGACATGAGCGGGGAGGGGCTGGCCAGGTTAGGAAATGTCCTTTCCTTGAAAGGAAGAATGCACCTTCTGGCTCGAAGCAGATTTCCCAAGAAGTGGAGCCGTCTGCCTATCAAGAGGCTGGGGAGGGGGCAAGGTGGACTGAGGGTGCACGCTTGGCTTGAGGTTCCAGAATTCTTAGAAGAGCAGAAGAATGCAACCTCTGCTCACCCAGCCACCCCCACGCTGACCTGGGACGGGGCGCGCCGTGAGGGACCAACAGAGGGCAGAGGGCCTGCGGGAAACTCAGCCACCGGGGCCTGGCTGGTGACATGGTTGGAGAGTTTCGAGGCCTACTAGGAGCCCAGGCTAGGGAAGGGGGTGGACGTGCAAAGGGACGCCCAGCAGCCGTCTCCCGTCCCGGGGCAGCCTAGCCTAGTCCGTAACCCCCGTGCCACGCACCCTACGCTCTGCCCGAGCTCACCCCGGGCTCCCTGTCCTGTGTCAGGTCACGCTCTCCCTGTCGCCAAGCCCACACCCACTCCCCCAGCTGAGCAGCGTCTCACTTTACCCCCCACAAGGGGGCTTCCCCTTCAGAGCCCTCCCCTGCCTGATTCCAGGCTTTCCTCTCTGTCTGACCCACCTCAAATGCCAGGCGCCCTCCACCAACACGGCCCTCCTCACCTGCCGCTGTGTGCCCTCAGCCCCCTGCACCAACACGTCCGCACCCCAGTCCTCTGCCCTGGCTGTGCTGTCCTTCTAGAGTGCCCTCTCCCTCCCCCTCTCCCTTTCAACACCTGCTCACCCTCCTGGCCTCACCATAAATACCTCCAGCCCCCAGAAACCCTCTCTGCACCCCTACCCAGAAATGGTAGCCTCCTGCTGGGAGCTCCAGACACGTACATGTCTGCTTTGGGCACGTCCGACTGTCATCCTGTGACAGGCGGGCACCTAAATGCAGGTCCGGGAGAGACATGGGCTCTAGAGCCAGACGCCTTTGGTCTGAATCCTATTTCCGCTGTTTAGCCTGCAGGACCTTGAGCAAGCTACTTGGCCTCCCTGTGCCTCAGTTTCCCCTTCTGAAAAGTAGGATCCTAAGAGTAGCATTTAGCAAAGTGCCTGGCACACTGGAAGACTCACTAGATAGTGGGTGCTGTCGTTAGGTTTTAAAGTTGGGGGAAGGACTGGTTTACCACGGTGCATGGTGGTGCACGTCTGGCACAGTTTTCTGGATGGTGGCATTGAATTCAGCCTGGGAATTATAGTTCACCCATCCTCATGCTCCACGAGATTTGGCACCTGGGATGCTCTCCCAATGCACCCTGGGGAGCTGGTGTCCAAGGTGCAGCCATCTGGACGTGATTTCTACCCGCCTGCGCTCCAGGCAGATCCAGGCCTGGACCCTCCTCCCCACTTACCTGTCAGCACTGAGGATGGGGCTGCTGGTGGAGAGGGGGCTGGGGGAGACAAAGGAGCTTCCCAGGGTCCCGTTCCTCAGGGGCATCTCGTGGCTATAGGCCTGGACAGGTGGGGCGCTAAAGCTCTTGGGCTCCGGGTCCTGAGTTCGGGGCCCAGCCACTGCCGTCCTCACCACCGACTCCACGTAGCTCCGGGGCTCTGGAAAGGGCCAGAAGAGACACTGAGGTCCACGAGGGTGCAGTGTAGACCCCTCCCAACCTGTCAGGGAACGCAACAGCGTTTCCCCAGCCTGTGGGGACAGCTCCCAAAGGACAGCCAAGCATGCAAAGGGCACTCCTCAGGCTCCGGCCTACCCACACTCCCCCTCTTCCCAGTGTCTTGGAGAAGCTGTAAGAGCCCCCACAGAGCCTTTAACCAGGGCCTCGCTCACAGAAGCTTCCCAGAAACGGACCCCAGCTTTGCCGCTGAACACAGCCATCGTAGAATCTTCCCTCCTAGAGCTAGGACACCTGTCTATAGCTGGCACCCCTTTTAGCAGCTTCTTTCCTTCAAAGACCCTTCTACCCAACCTCCAGGCCCTTCAAGGTCCCCCTGGCACCGCTGGAGTCTGGGCTCTACAGTGAACCCAGAGCTCCAGCCCAGCCTTGCCCACATTCGGGACAGAGCCAGGGTTCACATGGGCTCCACCCACGCCCAGAATCCACAAACAGGCTTGCCGGCCTAGCAACAGGCCCGAGCTGGTGAGTCACGCCCAGCCCCTTCCCTGCCAAGACACACCCACCCACCTTGCCTGACACACTTAGCATTCCTCCCGAGACCGACATGACTATCCCTGTCTGGTGTTTAGCAGAGTCTCAGAATCCGGGGGGGGGCGGGTTGCAGGACAAGTGCCAGCAAGGCCGTTCTACAGGTGAGGGCGCTGAGGCCTGGGGAGAGCGATCAATGTGTCCGGAGGTGCGGCCGGGAGCCATATCTCCTGACCCCCAGCCGGCGTTTGTCTGACCCTCCTCCCAGACCTCTGAGGCCAGGCCTGAAACTAACTCCGTGCTACGCAGGGAGAAGAAGCAGGGCACTCGGCCTCTCCAGGGAGGATGATGTTCCCTCCACCTCCACACCTGGCACCATCCCGTCTCCCCCAAGAGGGACATGATCAGAACACAGGCTCACACACTACCCACAATCGGGGCATCTGCTGAAATCAGCCTGAGAAAGTGAAGAACCAGAGAATCCATGCTGCCCTGGGCCGGCCAGGCCCCTGGAGCTTTCTCGGGCCAGGACTGTGTGACAGCAGATGGGGGGAGGGCAAGATGTCTTCAGAGGGTCAAGCATGGGGTGTTGTATTCCAGGTACAGAGCACAGGGTGATACAGCCACCTCGGTGTCCTGAAGCTGGAGTCCATACAGGCAGAGGTAAGCAAGGCCTACCCAAAAGCCCCCCTCCACCAGCCAGGCCACCCAGCCACGTCACAGAAGCCCCAGGCCTCTGTCACTCCAAAGGCATTGGTTCTGGGCCGACCATGCCCGAGGGCCTGCTAGAGCCAGGAGATGCTACAGAGACCCTCTGGCCCAGTGCAGGCATGCGCTTTTGTAAAAGGTTCGATAGTAAATCGTTTAGACCATTTAGTAAATGGTCTCTGTGGCAACTACTCAATTCTGCATTTGTAGCACAAAGTCCTAGACAATTCGTGAACAAAACAGCATGGCCGTATGGCAATCAAACTTTCTTTACAAAAACAGGCAATGGGCCAGATGTGGCCATAGTTTACTGACCCCTGATCTCACCTGTCTCCTCAGCCCAGAGAAGTGGGGTGATTTGCCCCAGAACACACAGCCAATCAATGGTCATAGGTACTAGCACTGTGGTCTCCTGATTCTCAACGCCGGCTCCCGGTAGCCTAGAGAAGGGCCAGAGCCCCACGGGGACACCAAGAGCTGGCTGCGACCCAGTACTCCAGCATGTCAGCCAGAACTATTAATAATAATAACAATGGCAATTACATGAGCAAAGGAGGAGAATGTAAGTCCCTCACCCCGTCACAGGAGACCGAGGGACACAGCTGGCCTAGGAAAACAGGCGGTCTGACCTGGAGCTGCCCTCCCGCCCACTGCACACACACTGGCCAGCTAAAGTCCGGGAGGCAGTCGTTTCATGTGTCTTTAGTCTTGGGGGGTGGGGGGGATAGCTGTGTCCTGGGGTAACCCATCAGGGCAGAGGAACCATGCAACAAGGAGCCCACAGAAATGGCAATGGAGACGCAAAGCCAGAGTCTACTCTCCCCTCCCATCCCTCGCCATTCTGGGTCACTCTCTGAAAACTCCTCTTGTACCTTTCCAGGCTCCTGGCTTCACCCGGGTGCCCACAGTCCTCAGCACCCCTTTTCTCTCACCGGAAGACAAGGACGTCCATCCGCTCTCTGGCCACCCTGGGATCCTTGCTGATCTACACTTGCAGTGCCCCCCAACCCCCTTGCCTACAGTGTACCCTCGCCCAGGGTACAACCTCCAAATGGAAACAGTGGGGCTGGGGACTGAGTTCTCTTCTTCGTGAAGGAAGGAGAGGAAGAAAG
Source organism: Prionailurus bengalensis (assembly GCF_016509475.1). Taxonomy (NCBI): domain Eukaryota; kingdom Metazoa; phylum Chordata; class Mammalia; order Carnivora; family Felidae; genus Prionailurus; species Prionailurus bengalensis. The sequence goes on from NC_057345.1 coordinate 203,149,492, forward strand.
CCATTCCCCCTTACTCCAGCCTCCAGCTCCCTCTTGCTCTCAGCCTCACTGATTTTGCAGTTCCTAGAAACAACATGCAGTTCCCTCCCACCCCAGGGCCTTTGTACATGCTTTTTCTCTACATCAAATGCTTTTCTCACCTCCCAGTTTCACCAAGTTAATGTCACTCACCCTCACATCTTACTTCTTCAACCAACGTCAGGTTCTTGGCTATAAGGTCTCATAAACTGCATCCCTTCCCTTTGGAGTGCCATCTCAATGCGTAACTCCAAGTAACCTGATTCTGGCTCCTGATCACGTATATGCTCCATGAGATTAGGAATCACAGTACTGCGTATCAGTATATTCCCAGAGCCTGGCACAGTGACTGGCACGTAATAGGGACGTGAAATATGGAATCAATGAATCAAAGAATGAGAGGATACATGTAAAGCACTTAGCACAGTGCCTTGAGAGCAGATCCCCCTAAAATCTGCTCTTCCTCTAGCCGAGTAATTCTGCCTCTGATCATTTTTCCTCACAGGCATCTTTCTCTGAATTTCCCACCAAAATTTCAGCAGGGAGATCAAGCAGAGCTTCGGACGGTCAGCAAACAATGTGCTCTGGTCTGACCAGGGAGGTGGTACATGAGTCAAGGAAAATGGAACTGGCCGGGAGCCTCGCTCCCCGGCCCTCTCCCGCCCCGCACCCCAGGCCACGACAGCAATTCCGACCCCCATGCTGGAATCCCAGGGCTCAGTGTCTGGAGGCAAGAGGGGGGCTCTGAAATAGCCCCTTGACTAGGAGACAGGAGACCTGTAAGTCCAGTCTGGGCCCTCCTGCCTCCTAACTGGGGCCTTGGGCCGAAGCCCCAGACCCTCACTCACAACACAGGCCTCCGTCCCACATCTGTGGAAACGATGGGTCCAGCAGAGGTGATCCCCAAGAACCATCCCCTCCAAACTCTGTGGCTCCCAGACACACAAAGGAGGGTCGGAGGACTCGGGGCCTTGAAGGCTGAGAGTCATTTGTGCGGTAAAATGGGCAGTTCAGTTCTGCTGAGACTCACGTCTCTGAAGTGTCACCCCAAAGTGGGAAACACAACATCCAGCACCTATCAGCCTGTGGGATAATCCCCCCCTCAGAGCCTCCCACTGGAGAGGGCTTGTGGGTGCTCCTGGGCCCCAGCATTTCTGGACTCCTGTCCCATCCCCACTGCCCTTCAGGATCTAGGAGCCAGCAGCCAGCCTGGGGGAAAGCCCTTCCCCACCCCCTGACTCCCGTAGGAGGCTGGGGAGAAGGGCAGCCAAGAGCACGCTGTGGCTCCCCCCACTTGGGGCCTGTTGCTGGCGGCCACCTCGTTCTGAAACCCCCAGGCAGCCTGGGGCTGCTGCCCAAACTCTGGCTGGTGTCCAGTGTGCAGATTCAGAGGGGCACAGCTCATGCCCACTTTGGGGGTGGGAAATCAAGGCGGTGAGTGCAAAGGAAAGAGGCAGGTGGGATTCAGAAAAGCAGATAAAGCCTTTAAAGAAAGCAGGCCACACAGAACGAGGGCCCGAGTAGGAAGTCAGAACATTTAACATGTCAGAGCTGGAAGGGACCTCAGTGCCCACCTCATCCAAGCCCCCCTGGTGGAGACGGGGACCCTGATGCCCAGAGTCACACACAGACGGCCTTGGCCAGCACCCCCTTCATTTCACCTGATGCTCTTGAATCATCACTTGAATCCTGTTCCTAATAAGTTAAAGGTCTCCAAGCAGATTGTGTCCTGCCTCTGCTTATGTCCCCTCCTATGTCCCCTGCTCTGCTTCGTGTACAACACAGAATTCATCTAAACTGAAGGTTAAGCTGGGACACAGACTTGCAAACCCCTTGAAACTGTCAAAATTATGTGCACGGTGTCCCGATGCATTTGTGTGGGAGGAGATCCATAGCTGTCATGAAATCCCCAGAGGCATCCAAGATTCCAGAAAGCAGACTCCCTACCCACCACCTGTGGTAGCAAGGGCTTCAAGGGGGCAACTCTAGGCTCTAAGTCTGCTGAGAAACCTGCTCTGAGCTATGCACGTGGGGCACGCCCCAGGAAGTGGGATAACGTGTGTCCCTTCGCCCTCTGAGGGGGCTGTACGCACCGCAGGCAAGCTAGAGGAAGTGTCGCTGGGGGAGGAAGGGGCGGGGGTGGAGGGGGGGTGGATCATCGCGAGGTGGCACCACACCGGCACCCGGAGCTGGCTACGCCTGAACCTGTGCCCAGCTCCTTGGTCAGAACTCGGGGCAGCGTCCAGGGGGACAGCTCATCACCAGGGGGTGGGGACCAGAAAGCTATGTACCTGGTCATCTGAGACCCATCAGAAAAGAGAACTGCCCCCGAGCCAGCCCAACCAAGCCCCTCGTGAACAGCCACTGCCAGACTCAGAGAGAGTGAAGCGGCCACCAGCAAAGCCACACTTACCTTTGGGAAGCTCTGTCACCACCTTCCCCTCATCCTCCTCTGAGGGAAGATGAGAAGAGAGGTAGCAGGAAGGAGAGGCAGGAAAGAGAGGCAGATGATGAGGAGGTGAGGAAGAGCAGAAAGGAGAGAGAGAGACCGATTAACAGGGATTATTTCCTGAAAGAGAACTCACTGAGAAAGAGGTGGTAGGAAAGCAGGGGTGAGGCCAGGGCGGAAGAGCCAGGGTGAGGGGTAAGATCCACCCTGACAGGACCCTGAGGGCTCAGGGCGCACAGTTCAAGGACAGCCTCGTTCCCAGGGACAAAGCTCTCACGGCCCCTGCCCCCCCGGCTTACATCGCGAGCAGAAGTGTGCTGGCCGGTGAGAGGCAGCCCCAGCCCCTCTGCTCCCTGGTGGCTCAGTGTCCCTGGCCATGCAGACACCTCCAAGTGGGAGGCTGTGCCGGCCGTGTGGGTCACACATGCGTGTCATTGCCCTCCTACCTGGCTGGATCAGTCTTCTGGTGACTAAGGAGAAAAAGCAAAGTTGGCCCCAAGAGCCCCAGCCCAGCCCTAAAACCAGAGTCTAGGGAACAACCTTCTGGGCTCTGCCTGCGCAGAATGGCCACTCAGGGACCAGGGCCCTCCACTCTCCCCTTCCCCACAGGGAGGAAAGGAGCTGGGGCACGTGATAAGGAAGTAGGAGGTGTGAACTGGGAGTGTGTGTACGTGTGTGTGTGTGTGTGTGTGTGTGTGTGTGTGTGTGTGTTTCCAAGTACACAGTGCCTGAACACTGGGGGATGGCAGAGCCAGGCTTCTGGCAGAGAAGGAAACTGAGGCCAAGCCTCCAAATCCCCCCGCCGGAGGACCCCGGGAGTGGCACTGACCCCATGAAGACTACAAAGGGACCTACCTGCCTCCACCCCTGCACAGAGAACCCCCACTCAGACCTGACAGCGTGGGCACAAAGCCAGGTTGCCATCTTGTTTCCAGAAGGGTCCTGAGAACCCATCACCTCGGGGCATTTTCTGATTAGATCCTGACGCCCCGCCCAGGACCACAGGGGTCCTCAGATGCTGACTCACTCCTTTGGCCTCCCCCCTCCCACCTTCCATGCCCAGTCACTCACCACCGGTAGGGTGCAACAGGATGTCTGCTGGGTTGTGGGGTTTCAGGCCAAGAGCCGACAGGGGTGTCTTGGCCAGACCTGGAGGGGAGCGCACTGTGCCAGAAAGAAGAAAGGAGACAAGGCGAGTGAGCCTCGGGGCGAGAGGTGTGGGGAGAGGAAAAAGGGCAGGAGTATGGACACCCATAAGTGAGGGCATGTCCGTGAGGGGTGGGCGACAGGAGGGGGTGCAGAAGAACCAGCCCCAGTCCCAGAAGTCGCTGCCACTGCCCTTTCCTGTCTCTGTGTTCCTCCACAGCTCCAAGGGTAGACAAAGTCAAGAAATGGAGCTGCCCCTCAGCCTGGTCCTCAACCTCAAGAAAGTAATTTCTTGACCTCAGTTGCATCGCCGTGATCCCCTTGAATCGCCACGGCTTACGACATACACACAGGCTTCTCTGGCTTTCTCTGACTTCCTCCATACTATACTCTCCCTTCCCTCATCCTCTTGTTCCCCGCCGATGCACAGTCTTTCTATACCACGCATTTCAATGGACTTAGAGAACTAAAGGAAATGGGATATCAAGACGGCACATCCTGTAAAGGACAGAGGGAGGAAAGGGATCCCCGGCAGAGCCGCGCCCACCCTGAGACCCCAGGGCAGCCCTCGGCCAACCATGTCGCTTGCAAATCCCAGGAAGAGAGAATTTCTCAGTGTGAGGCTCTCTGTACCCCCAAATCCCAGCGTCCGGGAAGAGGGAGAAGCCCCATCGCCACCATCCTTGGCCAAGAGCACTGACTCCCTGCGCAAACCCCAGGGCCCTTCTCAGCTGCCCGTCTGGGTTAGAAGTGTCATGGAACACACAAGGTCAGAGAGGGCTGTCAGCCGTTTTCCCATCAGCCAAGGACGTGGCCAACGTCCGAGCTGAACTGCAGGGCGGTGGTTATGCCCAGCCACGAGATCTCTCCTTGGTGGCAGTAGCTGCCTCTCCTAACACACCTCTGAGAAGAAGCAAAGAAGCAAGCTCTGTGTCTCCTAGCCCGGCCACGGGGAGCGTGCAGAGGCCACGGGCCCTGAGGACACGCAGCTGCACGGATCAGCCAGGGCCCAAGCCTGCCTGCCACATGCCGTTGGCCTCAACAGACCAGCGGCCACCCTCCGATGCCTAGCACACCCACAGCAGCTCTGGGCGCCCCCCCCAACAATCCTTTTCCCAAAAGGCAGAGAGACCTACAGGAAACAAAAGCTACAAGCTCTCAATGCAAGCGACATACATAAGTTGCTGGTGCACAGGTGGCTGTGTACATGGGTGCACACAGGAACAGTGGGAACTCGCAGGGGTCCAGGTGGGGGGCAGAGTCTATCCTCACACCATCCTTAGGTGCCAATTAGACAAATACAGCACAGGAGACAAATGTGTACAAACGTACACACCTGGGTAGTGAGGCAGATCTAGGTTTGCAGGTCTCTCTCCTTACATGCACACACACTCACACACACACACACACACTTTTGGTTTCTACCACCCTCCAGCCCCCCCCCCCTTACTGAAAATGGTGTCTTGCAAGAGATATTTATGAAGCACTTATTAATGTTTGTCAAACGAATGATGTGAACGTGATTAGTTACGGAGGACTGAGCCCAGCTTCAGAGACCACTGCCCATGGAATGGGCACGAAGCATCTCCAGCCCACAGGTGTGCATGTGTGGGCCCAGCTGGCGTAGCAGAGGCACAAGTGGCCCAGTGACCCAAGGTAAAGAGGACAAGAGGCAGGGGGAGGTTTCTCCTGGCTCCACCTCAAGCATCTCCAGCTGCCTCGTCACTCATGTCCCAGTCCCCAGGCATCTGGCTCTTCTGCTGAGGCAGACGAGTGGGTGGCCCTGAAGCCAGGCAAGGCTTTTGCTTCCCGACAGAGAAATTCCTCGCATTTCTCCGCCTCTGTCCTCTCTCCCAACCCTGTGCACCGATGAAATCGGACTTACTCTCCCCGCTGGGACACCAGGGCTGGCGAGGGCAGGGCGAGAAGAATGGGAACAGGCACACGGGACAAAACCTAAATCGAGCTCAGCCCAGATGGCTTCCATCCCAAACAGAGTGATGACCAAGATCCTGGCTGATTGGACCAACCGCGAATTGGAGCAGGGGTGAAGGCGGAGGGCTGAGACCAGGGAGGGCGATTCCACGGAGTCACAAAAGGCCACAGAGCTGCCTCTTGAGCAGACCGCCCTGGGCCCGCACTGTCCACGAGGGGAGCCCTGAGGCACACACGTGGCTTCAGAGCACCTGCGCGGTGTGGCCAATCTGAATCGAGATGTGCTGCACGTGTAACACACACGCCCGATTTCAAACACTCACTGTGAAGTAAGAAGGCAACACATCTCTTTGTATGACAGGTCTTTGGGGTTAAATAAAACCTGTTACTGAAAGGGATTTCACTGGCCTCTTTTTACATTTTTTAAAAAAGATTGTAACAGACCCCGTTAATATTTTTATCTTGAGGGGCGCCTGGGTGGCTCAGTCGGTTAAGCATCCGACTTCGGCTCAGGTCATGATCTCACGGTCCGTGAGTTCGAGCCCCGTGTCGGGCTCTGTGCTGACAGCTCAGAGCCTGGAGCCTGTTTCAGATTCTGTGTCTCCCTCTCTCTGACCCTCCCCTGTTCATGCGCTGTCTTTCTCTGTCTCAAAAATAAATAAACGTTAAAAAAAATTAAAAAAAATATTTTTATCTTGATCTACCTATTGAAACGATAATATTTTAAATATTTGGGGTTAAATAGAAAAATATTAAAATGTACTTCTCCGGTTTCCTATTATGTCTTTCAAGGCAGCTGCTAGAAAATGTCTCATCACAAACGTGACTCGTGTCCTGTTTTCCTTGGACGTGAGCTGCTACTCACGACTTGGGCCTCCTGCGTGTCCCAAATGACAGCCAACATCAGTTGTGCTGGCACCGTGGCGGGGGACTGGTGCCACATTCCTCCCTTCCTCAGGACAGCCAGCCACCAGGAGAACATGCCACCAGTTCTGTTATCACCCTCCTCCCCTCCCCGGTCTCTCCCTCCTCTGCTGCCCCGGGCCTGCCACAGACCCCCCCTGAGTCCTTCTCAGTATTGTCCCATCACTGCTGTCCCACAGCTGCCCTCTTCCAGCTCCTCCTGCCTCTTCTACGCCACCCCTGCACTCAGACGGGTCTTCTGTTTGGTGGGAAACACCTGTGTCCTTGGGGGATTTTGCCTCTCCAGTGAGTGCATCAGGAGGTACAAACTAAATGCTCCTGCCTGGAGACCAAGGATGGATGAGACGGGGACTCTGCCAGGCTGAGTGTTCTGGGCCTTTCTTTCCTTGATGGAAACTAAGTAGGTTGCCTGAAATGGAACAGGTGCCTGGATGTAGACAGAAATGGGCGTCAGGAGCAAGTAGGTCAAAGGGTATCTCAGGGACACATCGGCAAGTCACAGTCGCTTTAGGAATTGGGGGAGGCGGGGGGGGGGGGGGGATGTTGCACGCGGGATGCAAAAACTCTCAACAGTTAGGAAAAATCTAGACGGTGGGAGGCCGGGGACCCCACAGAAGGTCAGCAGGATCCCAAGCCTGTGGCTGCTGCATCCGTACATGTCTGCGCGTGGACAACGGAAGGAAGAGACGTGGGGCAGGATGGTGAAGTGAAATGAGTGGCAGATCCTGGCCACGCCCAGCATTGCCAGCACCTCCCCCCACACCGGGGTGCTTACTCAGGCCAGGGCTGAGAGAGGGGCTTGAGGGGACCCAGGGAAGACAGACTCAGTGAGGAGCTCTTACCCCCGCCGGGTGGTGGGCTGGTCGGGGAGGCTCCCTCCATCTCCTCAAAGGCTTCCTTGTAGCTGTGCAGATGGGGCTGCAAGAGAAGAACAGGGCGGGTAGAGGGGATGCCCACTGGCGGCCATACCCTGCAATCAGGGGCTTCCCAAGTAACCGGGCCACTAGTCCCCTCGTCAGCCCGACCACCCACCCCTCCTCAGGCAAGCACAAAGGTCAAAGGGAGATGGCCACCAATTTCTTCACCACTGCTCTTTGCAAAACCGTGGAAATCGGCTCTTTGCAAAACCGTGGGCCAGCATGGGTGGAAATGAGGGGCACCTGCCTCAGAAATACTGCACAACGGGGCCAAAGACAAGGGGCTGGGATGGGGGACTCGGGTCCAGAAGGCAGTCAGGAGAGAAAAGATGTCCAAGAGCCATTTATATCCAGAGTAACTCACTAGCCTGGATTGTATCCGACATGGGCCACTCGTATCAGGATCTTCCAAGATGCACGTCTACAATGCATATTCCTCAGCCCTGTCCCAGCCTTAATACGCTGAAATCTACTGCCTCCAACTACTGAAATGTCTCAGAAGTGCAAACATTTTGACATAGAAATTAGATATCCCAAGAAAACTCTATACCTAGAAAGAATTCAACGACACTCTTGTCAGTCTCTATGATCGGGTTCGGAGTGTAGAGACTGGGGTCATCTGTGTCATACCCAGGATCCTTACCACCCTACTAAGGGGCGCCCTTTAGGAGTCAAAGGGGGAACTTCAACCTCAGTGTTGATGTAAGAAGTGGGAGCATAGAAGTTATTTAGGGAGGGAAATGCCAGCTTCCACATGCCAGAGAAGAGACATAGGGTGAGAACTGAGTTTACTGACAGGAGAGTGTCATTCAGGTGACTATCGGGCCCCTGGATAGTTCAGGTGGGCTCTACTACCCTCTCTGGCCACAGGACACAGCCCAAGGACTCACCTCTTTGGGCCGCCCTCCAGGATTGAGGGCGATGGTGAGAGCCAGCTCGGGGGAGACGCACTGGACAGGGGAACGGACCCCAGGGCTACGGGGAGACGCGGGTTCTGGAGACTGGTTCTCATACTGTCCATCGCTGGCTGCCCGCCTCCGGAGAGGGGCTGGGGGTTCTGCAGGCTGCTTCTCCCGAGCCTGCACCCCTGGGAAGAATGCAGGGCATAGAAGGCAATGAGCATATTAGGCGAGAAAGGATCGATGAGGCCCGATCCCCCCAGAGAAGGCGGTGCACCTTAGCCAGGGGCCACACTGGAGCTGGGCCTGTCTCCCCTGAGTACTCCCCACCAGCTCCCTCCGCCCGCACCCCAGGCTTTCTCTGCAGGGCGGGGGAGCTGCTAAGGTTGGGCTGGCCTTCACCGGGAATCACTACCCTGCACAGGGCTGGGGCCCAAAGCACAAGGGCTGATACAAGAAACAGATGTCAACTCTTTGCAAACCCTGGAGGCAGAGGGCCAGAGCTTCCAGGGAAATGAGGGAAGGTGGAAGGCGGAGAGACAGTCTCCAAGGTGACCGCGTCAACCGACAAGCAACATCAGGCCCGTGGGGAAGAAATTTGGAAAGAGCCAATAATGCATCATCTTGCAAATGGTGCTCCCGAGGAGAAACAAAGAAATGACTCAAGTCTTATCGTGAAGTCCCCAGCCCCAGCTGGCCCCTAGAATATCGCCGGTCTTCTCTGGGGTTCCGCACCCTTCCTTCCATGGATCTCTGAAACCTCTCGCCAACTTCCCTTCCGCCGGCCCCTCATCTACTCACCCCTTTCCTCGCCCCAAAGATGGTGAGCTTCCCACCCTCCCCCTCCCAGCAGAACAGCAGGCAGAGGGGCTGAAGTCATGAGCTCCATCTGCTTTTCTGTATCCCCTCCGTTCCACAGGCCCGGGCACGTTGGGAGCCTCGCCCTCCTTCCTTCCCACTCCGTCTTCCCACAGCTGGGCTGAGGCACGGAACCCATTGCCTCATGGAGCTGGCTCCAGAATCCTCGAAAACTTACTCCCCAGGTCCCGGAGGCCAAGACCCAGCCTGAGGACAGGCTTCTTGTCTTCATTATCTTGTGTGAGGGAACTTTCAGCTCTGCCTTCACCGCTTCCCGGGAGGGCAGGTGAAGTGAGAGGAAATGCCGGGATATACCAAAGGTCACGTAGGATGCTGGCCGCACCCACCTCATCCCAGCACATCTGGGAACGCTGTCCCACTGCACACCACTCACGCACACGCACACGCACACACGCACGCGTACCCACCGCTGGCCACTAGAAATGTGCCAGCGCAGCCAAGCAGAAATCACCCTCCTGCAGAGCGAATCGTCTACCATCCACAGTGGGGTCGGGGTGCCCCCAAGTGCCCCACCCCCAGCTCCAGCCTGGCTCAGCCACTAAGGCTGCCATGAGAAGCACTTGCTGGGAAGCCTTCCTACTTGTCATGAGCAGCAAGATGCCGAGGCCAAACTAGGGCCAGACACACACTCCCTCTCTCACACACACACACAGTCACTCATGTCCCATTACTGGGGGCCCATCCAGAGAGCAGCAGGACTGGCATAATTTACAAAGGCACAGCGGTGCCCAGATGGGGTGGGGTCCGCTTTGGGCTCCTCATTGCCCAGAGGCAGCCTCCCCGTTACCTCCACCAAGACAAAAGAGCCCCTTGATGGGGACAGTGATCCAGGCTCCCAAACGGCTCTCCTTAAAGCAAAAAAGCCGTCACCTTAAAATGCCCTTATTTTCAGAATAGAAGCATGGGGGTCACATAGCCCTAACTAGGGTCTGAGCATCAGCCCGGGTCAAAGGTGCAGGCAGGCCCTGAAAGGGCTGAGCAGCGCCCGGGGACCCCGCAGCAAACCCCAGGCTCCCAGCCCTCAGAGAAGCAGCAGCATCGAGGGCCACTTCACAACTGAGGGTGCGCCTGCCTTCACCCCGCTTCTCCCACCTCCGCTGAGCCCCTTCCTCCCCTGGCCTCCTGGGCAGCCTCATCTAGAGCTGCTGCTCATTTCATTCCTGGCAAAAACATTAGAAAGAAACAGACATAGCCATTGATTTTCTAATAATAATTGTGACAAAGGAGGCCCATTTGGGAAAGGCTCTAGGGGTTTGGAACGAAGTTCAGCCCCAAGGTTAAAAGAAATGCATTAGGGCCGGTTGTCAGTTCCGGCTCACCCAGCCCGGCAGCCTCTTTCTGGCAGGTCCCTGTGTCTTTGCAAGGGGTGGCCTGTTTGGGGATCTGATGTCTGCCCTTGAAAAGTGGGTCTGTTTTAATCCGAGGCCCTGAATCTCCCAGAGGGACAGAGAAAAATCTCCCCGGTTTGCTCAGAGCATCCTCCATGTCTAGGTGCCCCATATGGTGGCCACAAATGGTGGCCACCTCGCAGAGGAGAGGCCAGACTACTGAAGGGGCTTCCCAAATGTGGAGACATGAGGCCCTGGCACAAGGCAGTCAGACATCTGAGAACGATCACACCTCCTCAAGTCCTAAGGCAGGGGGATGGACAGGATGACCTCCAAAGAGCCAGGAGTCTGCAGAAGGGGGAAGACCCCGCATTCCACTCCCATGGGGACAGCCCCTCCCCCTGCAGTGCGCCCCATGGCACCAGTGGCCGGCCAGGGCTCTCGCATTCTTTGAACACAGTATCTCACTGTTGTCCCCCTTGGCAGGCTCAGATATGCCCCGGAGTGCTGGAGAGCGTGTCCCCTCTCTCTTGTCCTTCTCTGGGAGGGGAGACAGGGCATGGCTGGGGGGAGGGAAGAGAGTCCTGCTGTTCCTCAGCCAAGCTGGGACAGCTGGACACAAGCTTACAGCCAGTGTCAGAGAGAGAACACCCCTCCCTCGTGTCCCGTAGACTGACCCATCATAAAAATAGGCTTGCTCCCCACTTCCCTCCTTCCCCCCACCACCCTCAACCCCAAGACTTTCTCAGTCTCTTGAGCCTGTTCCCAGTCTGTCAGGGCCTCTGTCTCCCTACACACACACAGGCGCACACACATACTCTCTCTCTCTCTCACACACACACACACACACACGCACACACACACACACACACACACACACACACACACACACACTGCAAGTCTGGGCGCTGTAGCCCTAACACACATCAACACACCCGCTCTGGCCAAGCACAGCCACCCACCATCCGAGTCCCACGGACAAATGCCCTGGTGTCAGGCTTCATCACATGTCTCCCCTGCAGCCCCCGGACTGGCCACTTCCACCCCCACAGACCCAGCTCTTCTTTCCAGCCTTCCGATTTCCAAAAGACTGGATTCCTCAGCTCCAGGTGACGGGGCTGGGTGTCCGACGGCATGCCTGGGGCTCCGAAAGCCAGGGTATCCGGGAGGCCACCTGCTGGGCCAGGGCACCAGAAAGCCACACGGCGATCACACTAGCAGCCCCAGGGCAAGCCATGCCAGCTCCCCTCGGGACAGGCCCCCCCACCCCACAACTGCCCCCATCCCCCGGGCCCAACTGAACACTCCCCACCACTGGGCCGAGAAAGGGTGAAGGGAGGGGAGAGGAGGCGGACAGGGGGCATTCTGCTAGAGCCATCTCCCCGTTATCCACGGACTGGGAAGAGGAGGGGCTGTGCAAGCACCAGATACCGCCATTGGGAGTCAACAATCCCCATTGTCCCCTAAGCCTTTTCCCGGAACTGCAGCCTTCTTAACCTGGGCCTTCGGGCTTCGAGGCTCAGGGCACTGATAACGAGATTCCCTCCATAGAGCTAAAAGACTATGGGCCTTTACATCCGAGAGAGGCCAGGGGCAGACGTTAGTGGGCATCATCGAGCAGACACAGACCCTTGATAAAGGGTCCACCATACTGGAGGATATCAAGCCACCAACGTAAAATACACATGGCAGGGCTATGATCTCTCCATTTTTCACATTAGGCAATTGAGCCCTGAGTAATTAAGAGACCTGCCCAGGGTCACAGAGATGGGTCACAGGCAGAGCCAGGACCACACCCAGGGCTTCTGACGTTTGGCCATGGGTCCTAGGATCCGAGATTCAGGATGAGGTCAGAGGGCGTGCTGTATCCCCAGAGAGTAGTGTGCTCTAGAGTGGACAGAGCACAGATGTTCGCTTTTTGTTGTGAGCCTGGTGGCCCACGCAAAGCACAGCCTAGCTCCTACCGAGGCCCTGGCCCAGCAGCCTGAGTGGTCTGGCTAGGGTAGCCAGAGAGCTGGGCTGTCCTCACCCTTACTGAGCACACTCACGCAGTGGCCTGCGTGTCCACCGGGAGCCTGTAAGTTCATCTAGTCACCCCAGACCCTGTTCCCAGCAGATAAGGCCAAGGCAAAAGGCATCAGGCCTGTGTCCATGCAGAAGTGGGAGCACTCGCTCATGCAGAAAGGAGGGGGAGAGAGTGTGGAGAGAGGGAGGAGAGAGAAGTGGGGGGGGGGCAGTAAGGGGCTGGCAAAGAGAATGGGAAGAGATGGAAAGAAGAGAACAGAAGAGGGAAGGAAGAAAGATAAAGGGGAATGGAAAAATGAGGACAGAGGACTAGACTGGGCAAAAGTTTGGAAGAAGCGGCCCATGGAGCAGAGAGGAAGAGAAGCTGAGAGCCATAGTGAGGGCCGCAGACTTATCAGGGGGAAGGGGCAGAGGTGGACCAACCAGAGAGGGAGGGAGATCGGAGCCGGTGGAGAGGAGGCAGCTGGAAGCTCGTGTGCCCGATGCTCTGCAGCTTGGCGTTGTATGCTGCCCACCCCCACCCCGGGGAGCCGGCAGGGAGGGGGTGAGCGGGAGGGGATGACACCAGGCAAGGAAGGCACCACACCCACAGCACAGGGGGCAGGTGGACACGGGACACACGGAGAACGCAAGGGACAAGGCATTAAACAAGACGAAACAAAACAAAAACAAAGAGAAAATCAAGATTAGTTGGTGTTCTGAGTCTAGGATCTGACCACACGCTGGAGGGAGGTGGGAGGGTGTCAGACAAGAAGAGAGGGTCTTGCTTCTCCAATGGCCAGGCGGACCTCCCGCTGTCGGCAGGGACACCACAGCTCTTTCTTTTCTAACCCCAGCATGGGGCGAGCAGGTGCCAGCCAGACACCAGGAGACTACAGTCCTGTCGACACACACACCCGCCCTCACCATCGGCCTGGCCCCATCCCAGAACCTGTCTCCTCTCATGGTCACCTGCCTCTTCCTGGCCTCAGCTGTGATCCTACCAGCCTGGCCCAAGGGCCACACTCCCTAGCCTCCTAGCACCCCTCTGCCCTTCACCTTTCCCTCACACGTACCTTAGGTAACCTTCTTCCCCGGAGCCCCTTACATTTCTACTGCTGCCCAAAGCTGCTGGGCACCACCAAAAAGTCGTTAAAATGAGCCCACCTGAATGCACTGGAAAGACCTACTATGTCATCCTTTAATCCACCGTCACTGACCTCCTGACACCTCAGGGGCCGCACAGGGAACCAGGCTCCTTCACCAACCCTCTGCTTCACAAGCTGCTCCACACCAGTTTCTTGGCCACTTCGTCTTCATGCCTCCCACCGTCAAATGTGGGAGGCTCTGGGACTCAGTCCTAGGACCTCTTCTGTATCCGTGCTCACCCCTAGGTGCCATATGCAATGCCACACTTCACGTGACATCACATACTGGCATCATAACACCCGCATTTTTAAACTCCAACCTCTCCCCTTGGTGGTTTCGAGGGCATCCCAAATCGATCACGGCCAAACTCACACTTAGGACACTTCCCCCAAGCCTGCTCTTCCCACACCTTATCCATCTCAGGAAAGAGCAACTCCACCCTTTAGTTGCTCAGACCCAAAACCCTAGAGCGGTCCTTGACTTGTTCACATCCCACCTCTAGCCTTGATGGCTCCACCTTCAAAACTGTCCACAACCTGAGCACTTCTCACCATCTCCACAGCCACCGCCCTGATCAATAGCGGCAGCCTCCTCACCGGTCTCCTCCCTTCCATCCTGGCCACACCGATCCTTCTAGAGCAAGTCGGATGATGTCACTGCTCTGCACACAGCACACAGAGTACCAAAGTTCTCACGATCACGTACAAGGCCCACTGCAAGCCGGCCCCCACTCCCACCACCTCTCTGACTTCATGCCCCGCTAGGCTCCTCACATCAGGCACCCCCCCACCTCAGGGCCTTTGCACCTGCTGTTCCATCTGCTCATTCCCTCGTGGCCCGGTGAAGCCTCCTCCGATCCTATGTAAAGTGCAACCACCCATCTACCCTCTACCCCTCACTGACGCTTGACTGCTTTAACTTATCTCTATGGCACTTATCAGCAATCTGACATATTATGCATGTGTTTGCTTACTTGTTTTTTGTCCATCTCCCCCATGAAGGCAAGGATTTTTACCTGCTTTGTTTACCTCCATTTTCCCAGAGCCTAGACTAACACAGACTAGGGATTCATGCTGAATGAATGACTGAATGGGCCTCGATGCCATCTCCTATTTCCATGATGAAATGTAAATGTTGGGTTCTCAATTTGAGGTCCCAAAGCTTGATACAGGTATTTCCCTATATCTGTATTCATCTGTTATTCTTGCTTCACAAAGAGGTATCTCACTTCCTGCTCCTCCACCGTCTTCACTTCTGCGGTGACCCACTGTCCCTGTCTTCTCTCACTGTCCTGAACATTCCGTCTCAGTCCCCTTCCTCTCTCTTCTCCTCAGGGCCATTTCGTCCCACTTTTCTCTCCATGCCCCCTGACACCGAGATCTCATCCACGCCCAAAGCTGTGACCTACATCTTTGCGAGGATGACTCCAAAATCAGTAGTTCTTTCCACTCTTTCAAGCTCCAGTTCCAAATGTTTAGCTGCTTTCCATACGTCTCTCCCACCTGCAGGCTCACCGTCACCTCCAGACTCAACCCAGGGAACACTGGCGTCTCCGTCTCACACAAAATCTACTTGTCCTCCTAACTCCGGGCTGGTTAGTGGAACTAGCATTCTGCCCCTATTCGTGGAGCCTCAGAATAATCGTTGATGTCTTCCTCTCCTTCACCCACTCCATCCAATCAACTTGTAAATGCATTGGTTCTACTCCCGCGGCTTCCTTGACACTTTTCTTTTTCATCTCCACGGTCAGCACCTTAATGCAATCCCCCAACCCAGTCTACCTAATAAGCAACTACACCTCCTTAACTCAAACAAGGTCTCCTCTTTTGTACCCTTCCTGCCCAGATTCACCAGCTACATCTTCCTAAATTACAGCTTTCACCATGGCTTTCTCCCGACTAAACACAGTCATGGGTTCCTACATTGCCACCAGGTAAGATTCAAGCTCCTTGGTCTGGTATTTTAAGACCGACCAGAGGCAGGCCCCAGGCTACCTTTCTTGGCCTCTCACACTACCTAAATTGCTCTCAACCTACTCTATCCATCAAACACTTCTGCCTTCGTGGCTTCACTAAAAACCCTCTCTCTCCTATGACGCCACCCACTTTCAAACTCCTACTCATCTTCCAAGGCTCTATCTAAAACCCACACGCAACTCACTCCTCAATCTCCCCAGCGGATACTGATCTTTCCTTTTTCTTCATTCCCACAGAACTTTCCCCATGTCTCACTTATTAGGGATGACTTCATTTTAAAGTTCTAGTTCTTTTTCCCCTGACTAAACTCCAGACTCCTTTAAGGATAAGATTCACACCTGATTTCCAGCATGCACTGAAATCTCTACCTCTAGAGACATCTGAGATCAGTCCAGTCACATAATCAGGATCATACGGTAACATGAACTCGACAACTCTGGCTTCTATCTCTTTTTCCTGCCTTCTTGCACTGGCTAGGGTATCCAATACAATGTTAAATGATAGCAGTGATACTAGGCATGTTTATTTTGTTCCTAGTGTAACAGGAATGCTTCTAACCTTTCACACGCAAGTGTGATGCACGCTACAGGCTTCTGGTGCCTACCCTTTATCAGGTTAAGAAAACTACCCCTATGTTCTCTGAGATCCAAGCTTAAATAAGATAGGAGGACCTGTCCGATCAAAGTGGAATGAGCCAGGGATATAGTATTAAGGTACAGAGGAGGTATTGAGCCTAGGGAAGAAAAGGCAGACCTGTGGGAGACAAGCCAGGAAAAACCAGATCAGGTTCATGGCCATGAAGAGGCTCTCCCTCGGGTCTAAGCTTCCTGAGTTACTCATGCTGAAGCTTACGTTCCAGCTTCTGGCAGAAGAATGTACAAGAAGCAGCAAGAAGCAGTCCTGGTATATTCCCTGACTCCCATACTGTTGCACGCGATGATCCTGACAGTGCATCTGTACCTACACAAGCACGTCAGACACTCTGCAGGGCAAACAGGACCCGCTGACATAGGAAATACTTCCATGGCAGGGCATGAACCAAAGAGGTCCCTTCATGGCCCTGGGGACCAAACATATCTGTCCTCTCTATGCATCTCATCCCTTCTCTGACTGAGGTAGAGAAGATGAAATTAGGGCTGGAGACAGAGACGCTGTACCAACGACATCTCTCCCTTCCTGTGACTCCTTGGCAGCCAAAGCCTGAGCAGCTAAGGATATGGATGTTGACAGTCAAAACCTCAGAAGCCGGTAGGAGAGAAAAGGGCTGAGGGGAGACGCACTATAAGATGAACACACTTCTGGAGCCATTCAGGTATGGCTTCCTTTAGAGCAAGCTCCAGGAGAACTACACAGAAGGGTTTTCTGGTAGGGGGGGAGGGAATTCACTCTGTTTCCCCAGAGAATCTGCCCCCCAGATCCTGCCTATCATTAGGCTAGAGGGTTACCATTCATCGGGCCACCTCAACTCTGTAAAATATTAAGAGGACCACATCCCTCTCCCTTGACCAAAATCTGTGACAAAGAAGCCAGGGCCCAGATGTGGGACAAAGCAAAAGACGGCAGCTCCCTGTGGACCACTCCATAAAGCATTTCACGTCTAGAGCTATAGAGCTACTCATCCCATGTTTGACTCCCCACTAAAAGCAATGATGTTCTCGTGGGCCAGCTCTCTAGGCGAGGTGAGACCCTGATTACCAACTTCCATGGTGTAAATACTTTCATGGCGGCCAATTTGAAGTTGCTGACAGTGGAAGTGGGGACTGTGCTCTGCTCTGAAGTACAGCAGGGCATCTATGTCCCACACCCCAATCCTGAACCCAATCCAATAGCCAGCTGGCCTGCCCTCAGCTACTTCCCCAAGCTCACTGTCCATCCCCAGGGAGGGTGTCTCCTCTCTCCTACAGCTGGCACGGTGACTCAGCTTCCCCTAAATTTAGGGAAAAGGGTGGAGGGCAGAGTCAGCCTCCCAGGCTCCTCTTCTTCTCCCTGAACTCCCACCACCCTGTCAGCTGAGGGGCTTGGCACAAGGTCCCCTAGCCCCAGTCTCTAGTCCATCCCCGCCCGGCCTTACCTCCACAATGAAAAACACCCCCAGGATTTCCCACCCGGTGTGGCTGTCCCCATGGAATGGTCATAGGCTTAGGCCATTAAGAAGGAAGGGAGACCTTCTGGTCCCTCCCAACATGGCTCTGCACACTCGGCCATTTCTTGCCTTTATCTCCCCAGTGAGCTCTCTGGTCACCCCATCCTCTCTCCTCTCTCCAGGAAGATGAGCCCATTCTCTGATAGGAAACAGAGTTTGGTTCCTCAGTGCCTGCTTCTCATACAGAGCAGGTCCAAAAGCCAGGACTAACAAGACAGTTGAACAAGAAGGGGACCTTGGCCTCCCCACCAAAAATGAGACATATCTTGAAAGGACTCACCAGGGTTGAACACTCGGGTAGAGCCCAAGGCCTTTAGGAGACCCTTTCTATCTTTGTTATGCCTCTGAGTCTACAGAGGCCTCCCCCCAGCCTTCTCCACACCTTCCCCCTAGGAACTGAAGTCTGAGGACAGCAGGCAGTTGCAGAAAGCATCATCTCTCTGCATAGAGAATCTGTACTCCAGCCCCAAAGTCACCACTTCCAAGAAGCTTTCCCTGATTGCCCTAGGTGGTAAGCCTTGCTTTCCCTCCGGCTCTGGGGCTTTGGTCTCCACCTCTGTCACAGCACACTTTACATTCCTGCGTAGCTGTCCCTTAACTAGACAGTAAACTCCCTGAAGGCAGGAACTGAAAGACACTGATCTTTGAATCTCAATGCCTGGCTTACAGCCTAACAGACAACGAATACAGGAAGGGACGGCTAGGACGAGGCTCCTGACAGCCTCTCCTCCAGGTCCAAGCGGCACCTGCCAAGGGGCGACGGCTGTGCCTACACCTCCTCCCCGCAGCGAGACCAACCAAGACCAAAGAGGGAAGGGGAGGGGATTCCTAAGACTGATGGCCCACGAGGCCCTTACCTGCTACCCGGTGGGCCACCAGCCCCTCCAGGTTCAGTGGCTCCTCTTCTGGAGTGCGGGAGGGGTCTGAAGTCACTTCCTTTGGTGGGAGCTGAGGCTGAGCAGTGAGGCCAGGGAGAGAGGCTGGGGGCTGCTGAGGCCCTGGAGGGCTATGGGTAGTTGGAAGGAAGGCAGACGAGGAGGAGGAGGCTGGGCTCTTTGGACGGAAACTCTGGTTGGGCCCACCTGGACACGGCTGATAATCGTAAGGTGAGTAAGCCCTGCCAGGAGGGAAGGACTCCAGGGAAGCCCGTGGGGCCGGCTCAGGGGCTCCCAAGGAATGCCCACTGGGGATGTAGCCAGATCTGGACTGGGTCAGTGGATGGGGCTGACAGGAGGAGCCGGAGAGCGGCTGGGAGGACAGCGGGGAAGCCCCTGGCCAGGCCCCTGGGACACTCTGGGACTTGTGCAGGGGGGCGGCGGCCGTCGGTTCCAAATCCAGCATGAGCATGTTGAGTGTTTCGATGGACTGCTCGATCTCCTGCTGGGAGGCTGCTCTTGGGAACTCAGGGAGGCCGGGGATGGGGGTCTCTGCCAGCGGCTGGGGGCTGGGCCTGCTGGGCCCGAGACTCTCCAAGTAGCCTCTATCCTGCTGGCGAGGAGGGGGACGAGGCTGCTGCTGCTGCTGCTGTGGCTGCTGCTGCTGTTGCTGCTGCTGCTGCCAGGAATTCAGGCCCCTCTGCACGGCCTCCCGGCTGCTGCCCCCACGGGCCGGAGCTGGGGGCAACTGGGGCTCGGTTTCTGGAAAGGACTGAGAGCGGAACATACCGCTGGGGTCATGGCCATAGTGGGAGGTGGTCATTGGCTGCGGCCAGGCTGGGTGGGGCCCCTCCCGCTGGTAGCCGGCTAAACCCTCCTGTGCGGAGTAGGAGGGCCGCATGGGGGCCGTGTGGCCAGCGTGGGCAGGCACCGACCGGCTGGCGGACTCATAGGCGTAGCCCCCACCGTTGACCATAGGTTCCGCGGGATAGGGCTTGTCCAGACCGTTGGTCAGTGAGGACAGGGCCTCTGGGTAGCCCCCCTCGCTGGTGTTGGTGACCCCATCCAGGGAGGACAGTGTGCCCATGCTGCCCACGCTGTGCCCATCCTGGTTGGGCAACTCGTCATCCAGGATGTCCGTCTCCCGCTCAGATGCCAAGGCCCCACCGTTGACGTGCACCTGGGCCGGGACGACATGGCGGCCAGGGGAGGGCACGGCAGGGCCCCCCGCTGGGCGGGACCGGAGATGCTGGGTATGGTACATGGCGCCTTGCTTCTCTCTCTCTACGCCGAAGCCGCTGAGCAGACGGTCCAGCTCCCGCTTCTCCTCAGGACTCAGGGCAGCAGGGGCACTGGAGGGGCCAGGGGCAGGCTCATCGGTCTTGTCTGTCTTGGTGGAGGCTGTGGAGTTGCCGGAGTCACTGCTCACGGAGAGGGTGTGCTCTACGTGGTTGGGGGTGGCCGACAGGACAGGACGGGTGGCATTGACGGCTCCGGTGCTGCCGTGCAGGGAGTCCTTCTTCTTCACCTTGGCATACAGGCTCCCGTCCAGAGGCCCCTGAGTGTGTCCCACCACCTCTGTAAGAGAGCCGCGGGGGGAACAACAATCAGCAGACGTCAGTGGGAGGCAATGACATCTCCTCCCCAAGGAAAGGAGCCAAGAGCTTCCGTTCCCTAGACCCTAAAATCTCCTCACACCACCCGAGATAGAGCTGAGGTCAGAGGATATAGGGGAGGAGGACAAAGGGACCCCTACCCCAGGCTCTTGGGCCCCAACACCCGGCTTCAGGGCCAAACAGTGAAGTCTAAGACTGGCTGGGGTGCTCTGGGAGCAAGATGCCCCAGTTCAAAGCCTGGCTCTGGTATCTCCCCAGCTTCCCAAAGACCTGGAGGTACTGGGTCAAGATGGAGTTCGGCCAAGCCAGCACTCCCCGTGCTTTCCCTCTGAATGCTGGGCTCATGGGCTTCTGGAAAGGGGGTTCAGGGGCCGGGGTGGCATGGGAAACATCTTAGGAATCCAGAACACAAAAGGAGATGTTCTCATCCAGGAAGGGTTTCCCCTGTGTCATTTTGTCTGCACACAGCTCTGGTGACCCCATGAGCAATACTTTCTCTGAAAGGAAAGAGTGAGCACTGGGTGGCTCAGGGCCAAAGGGCTGACTCAGGAACGAAGAACTTCCCCACCCAGAGGGACTCGGTGATTTCACACCCTGTACAGTCAGCAGCCCAGCTTCCAGCCCCGACACACACACACGCGCGCACGCGCACACATGCACACACGCACAAGCACCTCCCCTCCCCTCACTCCGAGGCAGGCCCCCAGCTGGCAAGAAAAGAAAGTCCCCTCCCAAAAACTGCACAAACTCCAGCCAGACACCAACAGTCACACACACACCAACCACACACGGGAAAACCAGACACAAAGACATCCAGAGACACACACACACCAGCTCATAATCACCCAAGTCGAACACCCAGCAGCCAAATCAAACGCCCTGGTGTGCTCTTGAGGTACACGAGACAGGTGACCTCGAGACGCCAATCACCTTGCTAGGCACCTTTACACACACATTATTTCTAATCCTGTGAGTCAGCGAGTTTTACACCTACTTTAAGGATGGAAGAAACTGAGGTTCACAGAAGTGAAACCATTTATCTGCAGATACACAGTATCTGGTAAAGCGAGGATTTAAAATCAGAGATTTAAAATCACTTAAAAGTCAATTAAAATACAACTAAATTAAAAGCAAAATTGAAATCAGAACTTCAAAGACCATGCAATTTCTATTATTCCATTCTCGTATCACTCACACACACACACACACACACACACACACAGTAAAATAAACACATAAAAGGCAGCAATACCCAAAAATAAATACTTAAATTTAAAGCCACAATCATTCCAGAAAATACAAGCTCCTACCATGCCCAAGGATAGGCCCTCAGGCCAGAAGTGGCAGCCTCTAAAAATAAACACTCATACAGAAGCCCACGGCCAAAAACAAGTGATCAGACAACCACAAAACAGGAACATCCTGATCAACACACACACACACACACAAACCACAGGCCAACCAAATGACATCACCGGGAGCAGGCACAGAGGTGCCGGCAAGGCACACGGTCCACACACACCCCCCGGGGGCTGGATGCTCTGCCCATTCACTTAACTCTCCAGAACCATCTATCTGTCCCCAGTTTTCCCTGGGGCTTTGGGATGCCGGCCGGCAGCAGGCCCCAAGTGATAGGGGGCCAGAGTGTGGCCACAGCCCTAGGCTCACAGGGATGGGTCTGGTCTGAATCAGACATAGGTCTGAATCTCCAGCGGTCTGCTCCCTGTGCCAGGTCCCCTAATAGTTGTTAAGATGCAGATACAAGCATGGCTGCCTCTTCTAAGTGGCCTGTCACCGTCTGTAAGGTGTCGAAGCTACTAAAGGAGAGAGGCTGTCCTTCGTGCCATATCCTCTAAAGAACTGGGCTCCTTGCTACACCAAATAAGAGACCCCAGCTGACTGCTTCCCTAGCCGGAAGCATTGCCGACAAGGGCTCTCCTCCACTCAGACTTCCGAGGGTGGTGCCGTGAGAGTGGGCCCCTCGCAGCAGTCAGAGGAGGCTGGAGGGCTGTCCTTCCTTCTCTCTGTGCCTGGAAAGCTGCTGGCACCAGAGAAACAGGCCCATTCCGGGGCCCTGGCCCCACTCTGCAGCTCACACGGCGAGACGCCAGGTGCCTTCCGGGCCAGGGAGCTCCTGCATCCCCTGCACCTCCTAATCCCCCAAGCCCATGCTCATGTGGTCTGGGAAGCAGGGGGGACAGCAAAGCAAAGGGTGGTGTGTCCAGTACGCTCCCCATCTGCACTTAGGGTCGATGAGAACCGCTGGGTGCAAACCAGTGCGAACCTGTAAGTATCCTTTCCTTCTGGGAGAAAGTGGACCCACTCCTGCATCTCACTCGGGTTCATAAAAGAAGAGCTTTTGGCAAGAGAGCTAAGAGAGCGTTCCCGGAGGCAGGGAGGAAGAATTCACACTAATTACCACTACACTACCTGATATCTCGTCCCTTTTGGCCCCTTCATTGATTCTGACAACGTCAAAATTAAGCTCATTCTGCCATGTAATCTACTCCCAAGGGGTCCACTGTTTGCAGCAACATCAGGAACAGTAACTGCCAGGCCACTGAGGCTGAGTAAGAAAATGGAAGAAGTAAAAATTGTTGAACTAAATCTTTTTTCCAAAGTAACAAACGGAAATGTCTATTGCTGTCTTCCAAAAAGGAGCCAGCTGCTTCTGACCACCCAGTGCTGGCTACATGTTCCGGGCTCTTCTGCACCTTCACTGGTCTTCCTTTTCACATCAGGGGGAGACAGTGAGGACACCCCAGACCCATCCCGGGTCTGTCTAGTCCCCGTGAGGGTTCACTGAAACCCCAGCGTGTCAGCATGACCCCAGCGGAGGCACGCACCCCCGTTCCTTCTAAAGGAGATAAAGTGCTCCCCGCACCCCACACCGGTACGCACATGCCCATCATTCCCTTCTGCCCATCCACCGTGGCCGCGTTAAGTGCTATTTAGCAGGACCACAAGAAGCCGGAACATAGCGCTGGTTTCAATCTATTAAGGCAGGAAGGGCAAAAGAGAGAGGCAGGCAGAGTAAGGAGGAGGGTGAAACAGAGAGCCAGAGAAGAGGGACTTTAGAAAGGTGGGGGGAGATGGCTTTGAGGCTCTAAACCTGAGGGGCCACCAGATTCAACTCACAGTCCCAGAAGCCTCCAGGGGCATGACCAGTTCAGGTAAATCCTCTCAGTTGAGAGGGTGCTGGGCATCCAGGGGCAGGGAGCAGGGGGTAGAGGAAGAACCTGCCTGGTTGGTGGGGCCGTGGGGACAGGAGGAACCTGTCACCAGCATGGGTGACGGTGGAACAGAAAGCTAAACTTCAGGGGAAACACGAGTTACAAGCAGCCCGGAGTGGAGAGCTCCCAGCCCCAAGGCCAAGCCAGCCAGAACGTCCTGTCTCATGGGCCTTCTCCCTGGCCATTGCTCTAGGGAAGCCGAGAAGCCTGCAGTCCTTTCAAGGCCCCACTTGCTTTGTCTGACTACATCTCCTGGCTCTCCCCTGCAGCTGCTCCGAACCCGCACTCCACCCTCGACGCTGAGCTTCATTGCACCAAGAGGCCCTTATTCCACAGCGGCCGTACTCCAGATGTGTGAGTCACGCTTTTGGAAAGCCCTGAGGAAAATCCCCAGCTGACTTGGATGTGGACCTACTCCCTAGGCTCCTGCCAGCAGGCCTCGGAGGTGTGTGCGGTGCTAGAAGGCGCGGCACAGGCCAGGATGCAGGGAAGGAGGGACGCATCCATCCCATACGCTTCAACCAGAATGAAAGAAACATGGGTGCAAAGGTGATATGGGTTTAGGGCAGGTGTTTCCCAATTTTGATGTTCATAAGCATCTCCTCCAGGGATTGGTTAAAAACATGTAGATTCGGGGGCCCCGCCCCCAAAGATTTTCACTCATAGGTCTGGGGTGAGGCCAAAGAGCAGTGTTTTAGCTCTCCCAAGGTTCTGGGACTCACACAGGTGGATAACATCTTGGGAAACCCTGATCCCGGTGGTCAGCACTTTGGACTCTGAGATTAAAGATCCTCACTTCTCTTACTAATGTCTAGTGGAGAAATTTTCTTGTTTAGATGTCAGGACAGATGGCCTGACCATAAAGAATAAAAGGTGCCAGGGGCACCGGGGTGGCTCAGTAGGTTAAGCGTCCGACTTCGGCTCGGGTCACGATCTCGCGGTCCGTAAGTTCGAGCCCTGCATCGGGCTCTGTGCTGACAGCTCGGAGCCTGGAGCCTGTTTCAGATTCTGTGTCTCCCTCCCTCTCTCTGACCCTCCCCCATTCATGCTGTGTCCCTCTCTGTCCCAAAAATAAAGAAACGTTAAAAAAAATTTTTTTTAATAACAAAAGGTGCCAGGCTGATCGAGTGCAAGAAAGAAGTTTCCTTTAGTGATGATTCAGTGAGGAGCGACCCCTCCTTGTCTAACCTGCAGACCTGTTTTGAATAGTGAATGATTTATTAAGGTTTTCAGGATGGGGCCTTTCATGATAAAAGGTCTTTTGGGTCCACATCCAGCAGAATAGCAATTCATTAAAATATATTGCCCAGAGCAGTGATGACCAACCCTTGTGGAAGAAAATCAATGCCGTGCCAATAGGAAGAGGCACCATGCCCACCGTGGACACAGGTAGCTCAGAGGCAGACCGGGGCCCCCGCAGACCCAAAGGGAATCTCAGCTCCTTACACACGGGAGGGGAGCATCAAAGGCCATGTGTGTCCAAGAAGCAGGTGAGCTTTGGGGCACCCGGGTGGCTCAATTGGTTAAGCGTCCAACTCTTGGTTTCGGCGCAGGTCATGATGATGATCTCACGGTTCGTGAGATCGAGCCCCATGTTGAGTTCTGTGCTGGCAGTACGGAGTTTTCTTGGGATTCTCTCCCTCTCCCTGCCCTTCCCCTGCTTGTGCGTGCATGCTCTCTAAATAAATAAATAAATAAATAAGAAGTGGGTGAGCTCTGACAAGGGCTGAGGCTAGGCCAAGAAGCAGCCTGGAGAGCAAGCTCTGGACGTGTTAACCCGTTAGCCCCAGACTCTCCCTCGGCCATGGAGGAAGCCAGGCTGGGGCTAGGACCAGGGCTACTGAGAAGCAACAGTGTAAGAGCCAGAGGAGGGGGCTGGCTAGGTAGCAGGGAGGCCACAGAGATACGGTTCTGGAGAGAAGGCAGAGGAGATGTACCCCTTCCCACCCCACCTTTGTGCCAGATACACCCCGTTACTCCAAAGGATGGTCCCCATCTTAATGGCAAGTCAGCTTGCATCAACCATTTAACCACACAGAGCCCAGCCTCCAAGCCTGGCGAGTGAAGATTCAGATGCTCACTTGAAGGTTTGCTGAGTGACGAGACTCAGGAGCTACGTACCGTAAGCTAGAACTGGGACATCCGGACACTATTCTCCTCTCTCTCTATTCCTCTTTACCTATTTTAACAGCTTCCATCACCCACAGAGTAAAGCCCAACCCACCACTGCTGGACTGCCAGACCTCTTCTCATCTGGCCCTTGTCTGCCTTTTGAAGCCTCACCTTCACTGTCCTCAATACTCCAAATACCCTTCAACGCACTCAATATTCACATGCTCTTTCCTCCTCTGGGCCTTGTACATGCTGTTCCTTCTCCTGTAAGATCCTTCCTTGCTTTTCTTCCCCAAAGCTCCCAACTTCCCTGGAAAACCCCTTTCTCCTCCTTCAGGTTCAGTCCGAACTGCTTTGTGACACATTCCTCAACCTAACCCTTTTCCCACAGCCCTCCAGACTGAGATTAACCTCTTCCCTGTTCCTGTTGCCTTTTTCGGACAACTACTCTAACACCAACCTCCCTACTGCTATCCATGTTTGTCCTCCCACTAAGGTGAGGGCTCCTGGAGAAAAAGCCTTTGTCTCTCCCCACACACCCCCCGGTCCAGTGCCTGGTTCCCAGAAGGTACCCTTCACAATATGTTCTACGTGAACAGTGCCTCTTGGACTTTAAGGCATAACCTGCATGGCTATTAGGACAGCTCTACAGGATGCAGTGCCTGGCACACATTATACGTTTCCTAAATGCTTCTTGCGTTATATTAAATAATCCAAAAACTTTTATATAGTCCTGTCAGCTACTGGGACACTCTTCTTCCACTGCCACCCAGGAATGAGAAAAATCAGAGGTTCAAGGTGGACCCAAGCGTCTGCCAAAGGGAAGAAGAAAGAGAACAGCACGAGAGAGGAGTGTTTACGTGGTTATTAGCACTGGCTGGGCACGGTGGAGGTGCCTGTAAGCTGGCTGAGCCGGAGCTGGACCCACGGTGTCTCTCAGAGGGCTCCACGGCCATACTCCAGTCCAGTGGACGTTAGCTTTCTTAGGTAAGGACCCTTGGGGATAGCTGATGAAAGCCTAGACTAATTTCCAAAAAAAATGCACAAGCACAAACGTCGTACCTAATTTCAGGGGGTCAACAGACCCCTCCAAGTCCATCTATGACTCTTAAATTTAGATGTATGCATCGAACAGGGTGCTGCTTCTGGGGATCCCTCTCTGGCACCCGGGATTCCGCCAAGAATGCCAGGCTCTACGAGAGACGGGAGAGCGCACCAAAAGGAAAATCTTCTGGTTGGGGGAGCGCAGAGGGGGTCTAGCCCAGAGCAGCCCACTGAGTTGCGACCTGCCCGAGGAAGGCAAGGGTGAGGAGAGGATGGTGATGGACAGGGGCATGCAGAACCTCAGCCCCATGGCCCAGGCACGACCTGGGGTCCTCCTGAGACACCCTAGCAACCGTGGCAGGGATCTCCTGTGCCCCTGTCTGTGACAGCCTTAGCCTCCACCCATGCTGACCTCCCATCCCACAGCCAGCCGGGGACTGAGGCAGCCCTTTGTTCCTCCCAGCTGCAGAGAGCTCTGGAACATCTCCAGATGGGAACGGGCTTCCTCGGGGACTCTGAAGGTCAGCAGAATTAGGGTTGAAGAGGAGCACGCAACTCTCTGGAGGGGAAGCGCACAGAGGAGACACTGCCTCTGAGATGGCAGAGAACAGGCAACAGGTGCAGCCCAAGAGACTTAGGTCCACATTGGGAGGTGTCCGCGGAGGAGCACGGGCCCTCAGGCCCCGTGGGCAGGGACAGACGAGTCCACGCATGGCAAACAGACACCTGTCTCTCTTCTTGTTTCACAGCACTTGGAGGGAACCCAGTACGTTTTCCGAGACCGGACAAAAGATCAGTAAGATTCCTCTCAAGGCTGCTGTCAATCTTTTCACAGGTGGCTCTGTGCCCTGTACAAGCGACCTCACCAGAGATACCCGCAAACCCGCCTCTGTGGACCCAGGGAGGGTGGGTGGCCACCTCCGTCATTCCACTGAGACAAGAAAGAAAGAAGGCCCAATGTCCAAGTGGAGGCCTGGTCTCAACTTCACCCTGTGGGCCTTGAAGGTGGAGAAAGTCAGCAAAGAGAAATTGGAAAGACAGCCCCTCCCACGGGCTGCTCCAGGAAGTTAGTGGAGCCAAGAGAGCTTTTTAAACGTCATGAGGTTTTAAGCTAAAGGGTCTTAGGGGATCAGTTACTCCACTGCCCACCCCTCAGTTTTCAGGAGGCAATGACACTCAGCAGGCTCAGCGAATCCCTCCCCCTCCCCCCCAAGGTCACCCAGCACAGAGAAGTTCGGCGCTCGTTCTCCTAACGGCCTTCAAGGTGAAGATGGCTGAAGTCTGGGGAGGGCAGGGGGACTCCATTCATGGCTGCACACCAAGAACCTCACAGTATAATATATGGGGCTTCATCAAGCGATGATGATAGATGTGTTTCCAGGCCTTCCTCAGGAAGGACCCGTGGCACTTTCACAGATACTATCTTACTTGAATTCCTCCAGAGAGAGGGAGTAGGGACAGAAAACTCAATCGTGACCTTTATTTCAGACCCGAGGGACCGGGGCCTGGATGATGTGTGACCTGCCGAGGTCACACAAAGGCCCACGCCTGTGGGGCAAACGTGAACTCTCAGGGCCAGCCGCTTGACTCCAGCCTGGCCTTCAGCTCCCACGCCAGGCACTATAAGCAGAGCCTGGCGCCCCCACTCCCTGCCCTCGGCCTATCCGGGCACCAGATATCACAGGCGCCCGGGACAGTAAAAATAGCACCCGAGCCCACAACAACCGAAGTCCTTCTGCCAGGCCAGGGCGTCCGCCTGGACACTCAGGGATCCCTGGCCAGGAGGACAGTCGAGCCAATACAGGCCCTGCCAAAGTTGGGGGAAAGCCATGAATGGGAGCCCACGGGCAGCCAGCGGGGGAGTGGTCAGCACGGGGGGGTGCCACAAAGCCCCGACCACAGAATGGGGGCGGGGGTGTCCTGAATAAAACATCCCACTGGGAATGTTTCGGGAGCTAGCCATGCCTCCAGGACATTCCCTCCACCCACCACCCCATTCTCATCCTCCGTGAGTGAGGCCAGCTCACTCTGCCCCCCACCAACTCAGACACCCCTCAGACCTGAGGCAGCGGCTTTCACTCATCCCGGGGCAGCAAGTCCAGGAGGGAGGTGGCCACCTCCAAAGGCAGCGCGGCGGGCCACAGCCCCACACCGCCCCACGCGCTTCCCTGGTCGAGGTCCACGGCAGATCCTGGTCCACGAGCACAGAAGCCCCCCCACCCCCACCTCCGGGTCCTACAGGGATCGCCACACAGGGACACACACAACTGCCCAGCAGACACTTACCCTCTGGACGGAGAGGGAGAGAGGGGAGGAGAAATAACCACTCCGATCTGATCGCTGCTCCTTGTGCCTCAAGTTTCAAATAAGTCCTCCATGGCTACAGCCCCAAGGCTGTCTGTGTCCTGCTCGGGGCTCCCTCAGACTGTCAGGGGTGGGAGGAGCCAGTGCCGCCTGCCTGCCCGGTCCACACGCACCACCCCTCCCTCCACTCGCTCCCTCGCTCTCTCCCCCTCTCGGCCAGCTCTGCCTCACTCTGGCTTGTAGGAAGCCAGTGGGATAAAACTCTGTCTGTAATTTCAGCCAGCTGGGTCCCCAGGGCTTCACTTATCATCCTGTAGCTATGCAGCTCTTGAATGACATCACAGTGGCTTCCCAAGCCCTCCACACGGAGCGAGGAGCGGCGGCCAGCAGCCCGGCCCAGCTCAGCCCCAGTCCCAAACCCATCGTGGCCCCAGTGCCCAGCGAAGTGGGAAGAGCGAGCCCGGGAGCAGAGCAGCCGGGATGCTAGGGGGAGAGAGGGAAGGGCCAGAGCTCCTACGATGGTATTGAGATTTATTTCTCCAAATTTTTCCACATTTTTTTCCATTCTCAGCAAATGAAAGGCAGAACAGATGACAACAATTTTCCAGCTGCTGAACAATAAGGTGGAAATCTTTTTTTTTTTTTCCCCTCCCTCTCCCCCTCCTTCCCCCCAGCGGGGCAGAGTCTAGGAACCAGGACACTTCCTTGGCTTATAAAGGGGAAGAGAAAAAAAAAAAAAAAGCCCCTGTTCTTCCAGAGGTGACAATAGTTCTGAGGAGAGGAACTGAGGTGTCACCCAGGCCGGTCTCTGGGAGGGGGACAGGAGCCCCAAAGTTACATTTCAGCGCAAAGCTTTGGATTCTGGCTCAGCGAACTGGACGATTTATGAGGCCCAACTTTGGGAAGGCCAGTGGGCATCTGGCCCAGGATACTGATCCACCAAGGCCACCTAAGATGCCTCCAATGACTAGCTTTCAGTATTCAGCTTGTTGCAATCTATAAAGATCATGAAGAGTGGAGAGAATAACTTTTCAGAGCATCAGTGACATCCACATTCAACCCCAAGCACCCAGATCTGAAGCAACCCCCTCAGCCAAAACCACGAGAGCTGCCCGAAAGTCCCCACCATCATCCTGGCATGCCCCCAAAAGTGCCAGAAAGTCCTGGTGTCCCTGACAGCAGGACACCAAACCTTAACTCTTATTTGCACCACGTTGGTGACTTATTTGCACATCAAGGGGATGTCCCAACTCTCAGAGTTGGTAAGAGATGGCCTGGGGGCTGCAGCCAGGCCATGGGGGCTTCAGGGTCTGTTGTCTCCTTGAAGACCCCAGTTAGTTTGCAATCCCAGCATGCTTCTGCATCACCCCACCCCAGTGCCCAGACCTTTCACAAGTCCGGCGCCACAGGCAGGCTCGGGAGGGAAGAGGCAGGCACCTGAGCTGATACCTCAACCCTGGCCCCCTCCCCATTGCCAGCATCACTCTCTGGCTGCCTCTTTCTGAGACTAAACAAGGAAAATAGGAGGAAGAACAAACGTGGTACCAAATGCCCGGTACGCTGGTCTTGCCCTGTCTAACTGCATCTACAGGGATGAGACAGGATAGGCCCCTAGCCCCGTAACACAGACTTCGCGGACACCATTACGAATGGGGAGGGGAGAAGTGAATTTCCAGGCCTCAGGCTCCAAACTGGAGGCAGGACAACTTGGAATTTTCCCAGTGCCGGGTTGTTGGAAGACCACCATCTGGACAAACTACCGCAATTACCCTCCTACCTCCACAGAGCCTTCTAGAACTAACCAACAAACCCCAAGCTCCTGAAAGGGTTAAGGTTACCCTGTCCATGGACGTTCCTACCCAAACCCCACCCACAACAGTGTTAACCTAGATTTTATTTGTATAGGACCTTCTTGTTTATCTGTACATGTGAATCCTACCAACATCATTTTTATATAATTTTGCAACTTTTAAAATAAACTTCATATGGGGCACCTGGGCAGCTCAGTCGGTCGAGCATCTGACTCTTGATTTCGGCTCAGGTCACGATCCCAGGTTTGTGGGATCAAGTCCCGCATCCGGGTCCACACTGAGCATTAAGCCTACTTGGGATTCTCTCTCTCTCCCTCTGCCCCTCTCCCCTGCTTGTGCACGTGCACGCTGTCTCTCAAATATGTAAATAATTAATTAAAAACCTAATTTAAGCTCAAGTAGTTCTAAGCATCAATACCCATAGATACATACCGTATAAAATCTGTACCTTTTTTCCCTAACACGCATTAAAATAAATGCACCTAAAATCGTTTCATATATAATTGTCAACCTGGCCAACATAACCACCCTTTGGAAACCACCGCACAAGTCCCTAGAAGTCACAACCTGATCCTACGGTTCTGTGCTACCTCCAGGGACCGGCTGCACCAGAAGCCCTGGGAGTTTTATAAAAACCCTGAACCCCTGGCCCCACCCCAGACCTTCAGAAGCAGAATTGTGAGAGGTGGGGTCTAGGGAATCTGAATTGTGAAACG
Source organism: Prionailurus bengalensis (assembly GCF_016509475.1). Classification (NCBI taxonomy): domain Eukaryota; kingdom Metazoa; phylum Chordata; class Mammalia; order Carnivora; family Felidae; genus Prionailurus; species Prionailurus bengalensis. The sequence continues at coordinate 203,180,970 of NC_057345.1, forward strand.
CTCCCCAGCTGAGAACACTAGGCCACCAGGTTTGGGAAAAACTGGTCCTCGCTCTGCTTAACTATTTTCAGCTATGGGGAATCTTACTATCCCCCCAAAACGCCCACTTCATCTTTAGATGGCTGTAACGGGTAGATTTTAGCACCCTGTTTTTTCCACTAACTGGCCTTATCGTGCCCGATGGCAAATTTCTGCCACACGAGAGCTCTTCAGATACTAAACATGGTGCACATGTCCTCCTAAGTCTCTCCTCTGACAGGCAGTCTCTCCCCAGAACCCAACCTGGAGTCCCTGCGCCTGCCGTACCATTACCTCCCTTTGCTTGACATCCGAGCACCCGTGGGAGTGGTTTTATCACTGGGAAGCAAGGGTCCCACAAACAACGCATGTAACTCTCTGATCTATATAGCCCCATACGCCTATCACCTCCCACGTTCTGGAAACCACACCTTTAATAATGAAGCCTAATGTTATACCCAGCCCTTCTTGCTCATGTCACTTCAGCATCTGCCATGAACAGTGGCTAAGAACACAGGCTTAGGGGTCAAGCAGACACTGGTTTGAATCCAGACACTACCACTTACTAGCTTAGTGCAACCCCGGGCTGATTACTTAATTTTTCTGAGCAAAATGGAGTATATTAATATTTTTATCTCAGAAGGTACTGCAAAGACCAATGCAGTGCACATACAGCACTCGGCACAGCACAGAACACACAGAGATGCTCTATATGAGGCAACCACATATACACAACCACAACTATGACACCTGCTTCCTCCTCCCCCTTCCCTAACCCAGCTCCACCCTGAGCGGCACCTCAGTGACCCTAGCGTCCCGGGCCCAGATGCAGTATGCCCGATGCTTAAGCTTCAGGGCATATCACTTGGCCTGTCCTTTCCCTGCTCCAAAATCATGGCATCAAATGAAACAGTGATGCTGTTCAGCTAATTAAGTACCAAGACCGTCCAGTTTGGTTACTGCCAACAGCGCCTCTCCCGCCTCCAGAAATGGCTTCTCCATAGGACCATGAGGAAGGAGGAGGAAGGAGGGGCAGGCAAGACTTTGGCTGCCTTCACACAAATAGGAAAGTGCTTCCTGGAGAACTGGGCAGGGGTGTGGTCGATCTGGTTTGAAAAAGGATAGACTCAGTTTTACCATGCATTCTATTTAGGAAAAAACAAACATTTTTTTCCTTAATGTAAACTGCAGAATAGAGCTACAGCAAAAATCTTTCTGGACAGGGGGTGGGGGAAGCTAAGCTTGAGATGTGAAAGCACTGTTCCTGCTTCCAAGGCGGCTGCGTGTCCCCTGCCCCCTGAGACAGTCCTGGGCAGGGCGGCTTCATGAAATATAAGATCTAGAGCAAGGATGTGACCTGGTGACCTTCTGGAGGCCCTCAGATGCTCAGTAGTACTTGAGACCCCAGATTTGCCACATGAGGCCCGGCTGAGGGCAGCCAGCCTGGATGAGCCCTAGTGGTGGTCAACCCAGAGGACATCCTGAGTTCATCACCCCCCCCCCGGCCCCCCACACACACACACCTGTGTGGTCCACCAGACTCAGGGTAAGGAAGTTTCCCACTGCTGCATTTTGGGTCAGTGCTGGAGCAGAGACTACCACCCAGGGCTCCCGGTCCCCAGAAGGAAATCCTCTCCACCACCAGAGAAGAGTCACACACGATGAGGGAGATGTCCCAAAGGGCACTGGGGTCCCTGTTATGTAAGAACCTCAAAGGTCGGGGCGCCTGGGCGGCTCAGTCGGTTAAGCATCTGGCTTTGGCTCAGGTCATGATCTCGCGGTTCGTGAGTTCAAGCCCCGCGTCGGGCTCTGTGCTGACAGTTCAGAGCCTGGAGCCTGTTTCAGATTCTGTGTCTCCCTCTCTCTCTCTGACCCTCCCCCGTTCATGTTGTGTCTCTCTCTGTCTCAAAAATAAATAAACGTTAAGAACAAAATTTAAAAAAAAAAAAAAAAAGAACCTCAAAGGTCTCTGGGTCCCGCCACGCAAACAGAGTGGAATAGTCGAGGGCAATTCTACAGCTGAGAAAGACCATCCAAATGCACATCTACCAAACGCTTCATCCCCTGCAGACGCACAGCTGGACAAGGTAGGGCCTCTCACTCACATTGAGGGTTCTCCAGGGGGCCTCCCGCAGCCCCCTTCCTGCCCCGTGCTTTCTTTTCATTGCCAGGTGTGGAAGATCTTTCCCAACCTGGATTTGGGGAGGGAGGGGAGGGTTATTTTGTTTTTTGTTTTTTGTTTTTTTGCTCGTTTTCCTAAGGAACAAAATGGCTGGGGTTTTGGTTTCCGAGCAGCCAATCTGGGAAAGGAAACAAGAAGCAGAAAAGAGTGTCCCCAGTGAAGGGCTGCTTCACACCCTACGAGCAGGAGAGGTAAGGTCCCAGAGAAAAGGGGCTGAGGGGACAGCTAGGCCAGTGGTCCTCCCCCAGGGGATGTGCCCCCCAGGGAACAGTTAGCAATGTCTGGAAATATTGTGGGGTTGTCACATCTAGAAGAAATATCATTGGCATCTGGTGGATAGAGATGCCGCTAAACACCTACAATGCAAGGGTCAGGGCCCAGCAACAAGCAATTACCCAGTCCAGACTGAGGGTGTGAGAAACAGAGCTCAGGACTGTGACTCACGAGTCCTGGTTTCCGGTCCCAGCTGGGCCACTAACTCACCACTTGACCTTGGGCAAGTCATTTCCTTTTCCTGGGCCTCTGTTTCCAAAGTGGTAAAATGAGAGAGAAGAACAAGATGACCTCTGAACTCTAAAACTTCTTGTCCTACGCGGAACAGGCACGGGGAGGAGAAAGGCACGGGCATGCCAAGCGTCAAGTTGTCGAAGGTCAGGTGGGCAACGGAGGAGCACAGGGAGGGGCCTGCTGCCTGGGTGGGGGATGAACTCATGTCCACACACCTCCACAGCACCTCCTCCTGCCTGCCAGCCCAGGGGAGATGCAAAGCAGGGCTGACCGGAAGCTCAGGGACATGGGGGCAGGGCAGGCTCTGGGCGCCCCTCACACGGCCCCAGCCTTCCAGGGTCTCTAAGTCCCCCTGCCCAGAAAGGCAGCAGACAGCGCCAGCCTCAGGATAGTATCCCCTGAGACGAGGGCAGGGGCCGGTGCACCAGAGGGTCACTCAGGGAGGGAATCGTCAAGTCCCAGGCAGATGTCTGAGTTGGACAAGTGTCAGAGATATACCCACACACCTCTTCCTGCCTCTCCCACTCTTACAGTCTCCCTAGAGAAGGATGGAGGGAAATGGGGAGGGGGCCATGGAACCAGGGGAGCCAAGAAGAATGGGAGAGTGCCACAGAATGGAGACCACAACTTATTTACTGTGTGTCTGCCCTTCAATGGATACTCGCACATTTGCTTCCACAAATGCCCTTCAAGGGAGATACTATCATTCCCATCTTCCCGGTAAAGAGACTGAGGCTTGGAAGTTGTATCTTGCTCAAGATCACATTGCCAGTGTGATTCTGCGGGGCTCATGTTCTTTCCGCTTCCCGGAGGGGAGGAAGGAAGGAGAGGGAAGGGCAAAGGGTGAGGGCTGCGGGGGTCCACCAGGAAGAAAGGAGTGGAAAGTGACAACCGCGATGCTGGTTCGGAAAGACCTGCTTAAACCCTGACATCCAAGTGAGAGCCATCAACGTGGTCCCCTGGGGCGTTTATGCATTTACCCTAATGATGCTTCCGGGGCTCAAAGCATTTCTGGAAGCTTGTAGGCAACTGTTTCAGGACTGGTTCAAAATTCACAAAAATGAACCCATCTCTGCACTTAAGGGTCAATCCCCATCCTTAACACCAAACAGGCCCATGAAGTACCACACATAACTACTGGTTATCAGACTGGCCATGCAGTTGTATCATTAGAGCCCCCATCACCAGTGTGCGGTGTGCCGTGGGGTAGAGGCCTACGTGGGTCCATGAATGAGTGGTGGGTGTATGCTGAGTGGGAGATATTTGTGGTTCTCTGCACGAGTGGTGAGTATACAGAGAGGAGTCTATGCAGTTCCATGCATGCGTGGGTGTGGGTATGGGTGTGGGTGGCAAACCTGGTTGGGCTCTGCTTCTTTTTCCAAATAAGTGAAAGGAGGCTCATATAGGCATCTCCATGGGGGTCTGCCAGGCAGTGAGTGCAAGCTCCACCCACTGGGCAGGTGTGGGCCAGAAAGGAGCACTCCCTGCTGCAGAGGGACAAGCTGGACGTGTCCCCCCCCCCGCCCCGCGCCCCCCCCCCCCCGCCACCAGCCGACAGAAGCTACGACACCATAGGGCACAGGCCTGGACAGGACACAGAAGGCAGGGCACCACCCCCAGGCTTCTTTCTCTCTTTGTGTCACATGACAAAGCACCTGCCTGCTTCTGGAAATTTCTCAAGTCCTGTACACACGGGGGGGGCGGGCAGGGAGGAAGGAAGGGAAGTGAAAAGATCCGAGCAGCTTTGAGCTTTCATATCAAAATCTGATCTCACTGCCCCTGGAGAAGGAGGAGAACAGACATCAAAGAACACTTGGCTGCTGACAATTTTAAAGCCATCAGCGCAGTCCAGGGTGAAGTCTCCAACTAGCACCAGGGCATTGATGAGCTGTAAAGATGTGAAGACTTGGTCAGTCGGTCGGGGATAAGAAAGGCAGTCAGAGCTCCTGGCGCCCACCCACTGACAGCTCTTCAGCTGCTTCCCAGAAAAAGGGAGCCCCGCCCACGGCCTGGATAAAGTGCCCAGGGGATGGACAGGCTCTGGCCCTCGAGGGTGGGACAGCAGTCCAGCAGCTCTGTCATCTGAGGCCGGATGCCCCGTGTCCCTGCTGGAGAGTCCTGTACTTGCAAATAATGCTTGAGCACAGAAAAGGAGGGGCAGGAGTAAAGGGGGTTTGGGGCAAGACTCCAGAGTCCCTCTTGCACTCAGAACCTTGTTGGGGCTCTGTCCGAGCACTCTAGAAGCTGCCTTGTTTCCCCATGTCCGTGCACCATGGTCACTCACCCCATCTAGGCAGATGCGTTGGGTGGAAGGAATCTCAGAGAAAATCCAGTCCTGCCACCAGTTCCCCTTTCTCAGCTCCCTCAAAGGCAAGTCAGTTCTCCTGGATGTCAGACCTCTACCTATCGTGCTGCAGCTAAAACCCACTCTCTCCAACTCTGTCCTCACATCCGTAACTGGCCACTGCACAATACACAGTCCTAGAGAAAGGCTGTCCAGCAGCAACAGCAGTAGACTGGGAGTCAAGGGGCCAGAGTACTAAAGAGCGATCCTACATGGGCCTCCGTGTACTCCTCTATGCAATGGGAAAGCACAACCAGATGATCTCTGAACTCCTGGCCCAAAGCTAGGTGCTCAAAGATCCAACTGGGCCAGATACTGAGCCTGATTCTCCTCTCCTACTTGGTCCTGCCTGAGTAGCTCTGGGCTCCAAGCTCATCCGAGGCTATCTATGCGGCAGCCATAGGGCCCCTGGGGGCTAGGACACAAACAGTGACTTACCGGAAATCTAGAAATACACGCCAGGCTGCAGAGATGCTGAGGGCCATGCTGGGCAATAAAGAAGCTGATTTATTTTCATCAGCGAAATGCCGAAACCCAATCCCTGGAGCGAGCCGACCCAGCAGACAGCAGTGGGGAGCCCCCCACCTGGAGCAGAATGAGCTGGACCGCAGCCTGCCAGGTCTTGCCACCGGGGCTGATGATGGGAGGGGACAGAAGGGGAGGCCAGCTTAGCCAATGTGGCTCCCAGTCCCTCGGGCTGGCCTCTTCCCACCCTGCTGCTGGCCTGCAAGGGTCTCCAAAATGCAGATGCAGCAATGGCACAGCCAGGCAAGCAGGCTTTCCATTTTAACTCAGCCCCTCGTTTTCAGGAGTCTCAAACCCCAGGCTGCTAAGTCCACACGCCCGCTGGCATCAGGCACGGGGTAGGGGGCAGGGGGGGCACAGCTCCTCAGACCATTGCCCTTGTGAAGCCATGGTGAGAAATGGCGGGCATCAGAGTCCAGCTCTATCCCTACCTGGTTGTGCAAACACTGGCAGGTTACTTAACCTCTCTGTGCCTGTTTGCTCATCTGAGAAATAGGAACAAGAATAACCATCTCACAGGAGGGTCATGAGGAGTAAAGGAAATAATGGGCACCTAATAGCATCTCACGCATGGAGGGTGTGCATAGAAGGGAGAGGTGGACTTTCCTCCTAGTCCCTAAGCAAATTGCTGGCAGGGAGCGTCAACTAACACAACCTGTACAGAGGCCAAGTTGGCCCTTTCAAAATTATGTATGCATCTAATCTTCACCCAGCAATCCCAGTTCTACAGATAGAACTGCACAAATAAAAATGGTGTAGGTACAGAGTTATTCACTGCAGCAGTTCTGACAACAGCAAAAGCCTGGAAACAACTGTCCACATTACTTAAATACAGTTAAATAAAATACCAGTTAAATAAAACATAGTACACGCATACGGTGGAATCATATGCACCTGAAAAAAGATATAAAGGTTCTTTACGTGCTACTATGGCAGGGTCCCCATGACACATCACTAGATGAAAAAGCTTAGGCTACAAGCCAAATCCTTGCAATGGCTACCAGACGCCAAATGATCTGGTCCCCATTACCTCTGACCTCTCTGCCTATTACAGTCTTCACTGCAGTGACACTGGCCTCTTGGATAATTCCCAAGCCTACGTCTCAGGCAAGCTGCTGCCTCAGGACCTTTGCACTTGCTGGTCTTCTGCTGGCAATGCTCTTCCTCAGATATTTTGTTGACTAACTCTCTCACCTCCTTCAAGTCTTTGTTCAGATGTCTCCTCCTCAGTGAAGGCTCGGCTAACCAGCTTTTTAAAAAATTTCAACTCACCACTCAACTCCACCCCCATTCTCAACCACCGTTATTCTGCTCTATTTTCTCCCAGAGCGTTTATCCCCTTCTAGCACGCCCTCTCATTTACTTACAATGACTTTAAAACTTTCATTCTCACTGCCTGTCTTCTCCCACTAGAATGTAATCGCGACAAGGGCAAGGATCTTGGTTTTGCCCGATTATATCTTCAGTGTCTAGAATAGTGACGGCACATAGACACTCAGTGAATATTTGTTGACTGAATGAGTGAATGTCACTGAGGATAGTCCATGTACCAAAGAACAGATGTGATTTGTTTTTTTCTTCTTCATCAATGGAGCAGACTCAAGGTTACCCTTACAACCACGTCATTCTCGCTCCCCTGCACTGTTTTCTCAAACGGAAGACAACAAAGCAAGTTCACAGCCACGCCAGCAGTCGCTATAACCCACAGCCTGGGCACTGCTGAGGATTGGTGCCAGGGAGGCAGGACCCGTAGAGGTGAAGATCCTGAAAAGACCCTGGGAGCTAGGCCTGGCTCTGTCCCAGTTACCAGTGTGACCTCCACCTATCCCCCAACCCCAGGGCAAAGAACACCCATGGGAACGGAGCCTGGTGTTTGGATGATGCCGGGGAAAAGGTCCGGCCACCCACACCTGGTGCAGTGTGGTGGGAAGAACACCGGAACTACAGCCAGAGGCCCAGGTTCCAAGTCCAGTTCAACAACTGGGATCATTGAAAAATGAACGGACTTGCACTCAGGGAAGCATTTTACAGAGCACCACCCAAGGTCAGGTAGTGGTATCGGTGACAACAGACACGAACTGCCGACTTACTACATATAGGCACAGAGCTAGACGCCCATAGATTATCTCAATAAATTCTCAGCCCCACGGGAGAGGTACTGTCCCTGTCCCCATTTCACAGGTGAGAACCCTGAGGCTCAGAAAGGCTAAATGATTTGTCCAAGGTCAACAGAAGGCAAGAGGGGCTCATCTGCTGCAGGATTGTGTGCTGTCTTTTCTCTGAATCTCCTGGACTGTTCTCCCCTCCTGGACTCTAGGATATGGCTCCCTCGGTGTTCCCCCAAACCTTCCACCTCCACCCTCTCCAACATTCCTTCCTTCACCAGCTCCAGCATCACACTAGCGTCCCACTCACCCGCCCCAGGACCAGAGCTGTGATGAGAGGGAGGTCAGTCAGATTCTACGACTTTTCTTTCCCTCCACTAGCTACATTTTGAGCAACGTTGTTATGCCGCTTCTAGATTTGAAAACGATTCTGCTTTCAATGCCGCATACCCCTTCCAGACCCAGGGCAAACACAGCCCCTCTACAGAGCCGTCCCCCAGACACTGCTGCTCTCCTGAGAAGCCAGGGCCCCCGGCCGAGATCCTTCTCCATCTGGCTGTGGGACACAGGGGACGGTTCCGCACCCCCTCCCGCCCTCATCTGCAGGCAATTCCAGGACACCACATTCCACGCCCAGGCCAGCTCAGCACCTGCCACCTAGGAGGTGATCCATAAGTATCTGGGCAAAGAAAGGAAACAGAAATGGAAGGGAGAGAAGGAAGAAGGGAGGGAGAGAAAGAGGGATGATGGTGAAAAGTAGCTGCAGCTGTAGAGAAAAATATTTGATTCATGGGAGCTTAAGTTTCTTTCCTTGGACATGGTCAGAGTCGGCATCTTGGGGTCTTGCCAGGTCCAGCTAACTCGCGCTTGTCTACAAGTGTGGCAGGAGAGGAAGAGGGGAGGGTGGCTGACAGGGGCAGAGTGCTCTCCTCTTGCCCTGCCTGGAGCTTGATATTTGAGCACCACAGGAGGGCAGACGTGCAGCTCAGGCCACTGGCCGGGCGCTCCGGTCCGCTCTGAGTGTGGCTCCGGCCGCCTCCCAGCCTCCACCCGATGGCAGCGATTACAGAGGCCCAAAATCACATTCCCTCAGGAGGGTATTGGTTTACTGAATGTTCCACGGGCAGACACTATTCTCCTAGCCTGCCAGCTGCCTCGCGGAGCAGGGCCAGCTAAGGGTCCAAGGGCATTGGGACAAGCCCCGCCTCGCCCCACAAAGCAGGTGGCCGGCAGATGCTGGGTCAGTGGTGTCATCTCCTTACCCACAAGGTCAGGCCAACCTTCCGTCTGGATTCTCAGCACCCTGACTGTGGCAGGAAGTCAGGAGAGAGGACTCCCCTCACTTGGGGGAAGAGAAGGTCCTAGGTCCTCCTCAAGAAGCCATCCCATCCTGCCTCTGTCCTTATGTCAGGCCATCCCACCCTGAGACCCATTTCCCTTGTTTCTTGACATCTCTGCCCAAGGGAACCCACAGGACAAGAACCTGACCTCCCTACTATAGCTGATCTGTGCTCTCACAGTCGGGAAGCTCCGCCACCAGGTGGCTAAGTCATTCCCTTCCTGCTGCAGACTAAGCTTTTGGTCCTATGTGACATGACAGAACACGGACAGAAGATTTCTGTGGCAGCTTTGGGCTTCTGCCTCTCTGCCCGTCCCTGCCCCCCACCCCCCAAAATCACAGACCTGAAGGGCTGCCTTCTCCAGCAGCCAGGTTGACATATCCCAACAAAAATCAGTCTGGCAGACTCTCGGTTAGAGGACCACCCCCTTAAAACGCTCTGCTCAGAGGTATGGGGCAGATTATCACTGCAGGATCCTTGGAACCTTTTCGTGAATCCGTTGGGACCGCCTGTAGTTTTGCACTCCTCTCTTCCTGGTTCTTCCCACATCTTACCCAAAAGTTCAGAAAGCAAGGATGCCAAACCCGATGCAAGTATGTCAAGGGCAGATATTCACCATGACGTATAAGTGTGTGCACAGGGTGGGCGCAGGGGCTATTTCCCCCTCTGCCGAACTGCCTCCCTCCCAACTCAAAGGGGCCACCTTCTGGAAGACAGTGTCACCCGCCCTCATCCTGCCTGGCCTCGGGGAGATGACGGGACGGACACAGGGCCATGTGGGTGGCTGAGGCAGCTGAGAGGCAGAGCTCTCTGCCATCCAGGGATCTGAGACTTGGCCTCCCTCTCTATGCAATGGGGCAGATTTTCTAGGCCAGTTCAAGCACCATCTCTAGGGCTGGAAAGAAATCAGACCAAGCAGCCTAAAGTATTTCAGGCTACCGATGAATTCTCTTTTAGATCAAGATCATTAAGTGATAGGAAGCAGTATCGATCCCTGACTCTGGCTCCAGACCCCCATGTTGGAATCCTGCCTCCACCATTTACTCAGGACATTATCTCGAACAAGGCCTTCAACCTCTCTGCGACAGACTCAGTTTCCTCATCTAGAAAATGGGAACCCTAGTTGCAACCAGATGTTAACAAGTAAGTATTGGGATCTCAGCTGTGACAGAGGCCCCAGGAAAATGAACACCCCATTCCAAAAGTAAAGCAGGAGATCACCACACAAGGATTGCGGGGACACATCACTGACATCAAGAAAGTGAAGAGACGGGGCAACTGGGTGGCTCAGTCAGTTAAGTGTCGGACTTCGGCTCAGGGTCATGACCGCCCAATTCATGGGTTCAAGCCCCATGTCGGGCTCTGTGCTGACAGCTGGGAGCCTGGAGCCCGCTTCAGATTCTGTGTCTCCCTCTCTCTCTCTGCCCCTCCCCTGCTTGCGCTATGTCTCTCTCTCTCAAAAATAAACAAACATGAAACAAAAAAAAAAAAGAAAGAAAGAGAGAAAGTGAAGAGACAACCTGCAGAATGGGAGAAAAATACTTGCAAATCACATCTCTGATAAGGGACCTGTCTTCAGAATATATAAAGAACTTATAACTCAACAGCAAATGTACAAAAAAAAATGATTGTTTTAAATGTGCAAAGTATGTGACTAGACATCTCTCTAAAATAAGATATACAGTGGCCAGTTAACATGTGAAAAGATGTTCATCATTAATTATTAGGGAAAGGCAAGCCAAAACCACAGTGAGGTAACACTTCACATCCACTAGGATGGCTAAGACCCCAAAGAAAAGCAAGTGTTGCTGACGAGGTAGAGAAACGGTAATCCTCAGACACTGGCTGCGAGGAATATAAAAAATGGTGCAGCCACTTTGGAAAACAGCCTGACGGGTCCTGCAGTGAGGAGACATATTTTGCCCATATGACCCAGCAAGTTCACCCCCTTGGGATCTACCCAAGAAAAAGTGAAAGTCCATGCAAAAACTTATCTATGAATGTCCACAGCAGTGTTCTTTAAAATATCCAAAAAGTGTTGGGGGGGGCGGTGGGTGGAGGCCTGGGTGGCTCATCGGTTAAGTGTCCAAAAACTTCAACTCAGGTCATGATCTTACGGTTAGTGAGTTCAAGCCCCATGTCAGGCTCTGTGCTGATAGCTGGGGCCTGGAGCCTGTGTTGGATTCTGTGTCTCCCTCTCTCTCTAACCCTCACACTCGCTCAGTCTCTCTCTCTCTCTCTCTCTCTCAAAAATAAGTAAATAAACATTTAAAAATTTACACAAAAAATAAAATATCCAAAAAGTGGACGCAAAGAAAACATTCATCAACTGAGGTATGTATGAACAAAATGTGGTATGGCCATAAATGGAGTATCTTTCAGCAATAAAAATGAAGCAATGACCCCACTACAACCTAGATGAGCCCTGAAAATATTACACTGAGTGAAAGGCCACGTGCTGTATAATTCCATTTCCAGGAAATATGCTGTATAGACAGATCTATAGAGACGGAAAGGAGGCAAAGGCTGGGGAGAGATATGGGGGGGGCGGGTGACTGCCAACGGCAAGGGGTGATGCAAACGTTCCACGATTAGATTAGGGAGATGGTTGTGCAACCCCAAATATACTAAAACTCACTGGACTGCACACTTTAAACAGGTGAAGTGCCTGTACTAAGTTATATCAATCAGTATCTTACATTAGAAATTGGGGCGCCTGGGTGGCTCAGTCGGTTAAGCGTCCGACTTCAGCTCAGGTCACGATCTCACGGTCCGTGAGTTCGAGCCCCACGTCAGGCTCTGGGCTGATGGCTCAGAGCCTGGAGCCTGCTTCCGATTCTGTGTCTCCCTCTCTCTCTGCCCCTCCCCCGTTCATGCTCTGTCTCTCTCTGTCCCAAAAATAAATAAACATTAAAAATATTTAAAAAAAAAAAAAAGAAATATATTAGCTGTCGTATTTTTTAAGAGACAAAGAGGGCTGAGAACTGTTCTGTGGCTCTAAACTACCTCCCACACCTACGCTTCACGGGGGAAAAAGGATCAGGAAGTGGGAGATTCCAAGAAGAATTTTGGAGAGTGTTGTTTTGCTGTCAGGGGCTTTTCCCTCCTTTCGGTGAGTCTTCTGGAGCACAGAGAACGTGAGAGGCAGAGCCTAGCTGGGGCCAAAAGTCTGAAGGATGAGAGGCAGGGCTGGGGAAGAGACAGAGGGGCTGCCTTGGCCTCCCCCATCCCAGGCTTGGCTGAGGCCAACAGCAATTAAGGGCTCCCGTGGGCCCAGGAGAGGGAGGGCTAGCCTGGGGCGGGGGAGGGGGGGGGGGGGGATTTGTGCCTCAGCTCCTGTCTGAGAGGGCCACCTGTTGGGCTGAACTGACATCAACACCAGGAGGAGACTGCAGGGACAAGGGACACGTGAGCCCAGAAGGGTTGTGAGAGTCTGCCAAAGCTGCGGTCGCCCACCTGTAGGAGACAGAGTGAGTGACTTATGGGGAGTTTAACAGGGGCCCCCAAAACACCCACAAAAGTGCCGCAGGAGAGAAACAGCAATCTACGCCTCCAGAATCTCCCATCAGCAAAGAGCTCAGGAATCGTTATCCGTGCCTGTCTCAACACAGAGCGTGTGCAGCCTCACAACGGTACCTGGGGGACAGAAACGCCCTCCCGATTCCCTCCCTCCTTTCCTCTCTTCCCATAAGTCAGGAAAACAGGGAAAACCTAGTGATCTTCCCCCCACCCCAAAGCTGGTGCCAGGCAAGAGCCAACAAGGGGGAAGAACTGGCGGCCTCAGGCCAAGTCCACTGGTGCTGGGCACATTTAGGGCCAAGCAGAGGACCTTTCATTCCGTGAAAGTGGCTAGAAAAGGCACAAGGCTGGCCCTAATATCACTCGGGGACAGGGAAAGCACAGGACAGATTTAAGGGCTGTGGCACCCAAGGTGGCTTTATAACCACACTCTACAAGTTCTGCATAGTAGTCCCAGAACAGTAGTACCTGCCAGGGAAGAGTAACCAAGAGAACACGGAGCTGGTGATGCCTGGCTCAGGGCAGGTACCAAGGCTAGCCGTCACCCAGTCATTTGCACGGCATCATTATCATCATCAGGGATACAGAGCCAAAGTCCCCTTCAGAACCCACTCTCCTCAATTCACTGATAAGGGAACTGAGAACCAGAGAGGAGAAGTAACTTTTTTGAAGTCAGAGGCAAGTCTCCTGACTCCCACGAGTGGGGTTCCTAGAACAGAGCCAGCTACGGGTGGTTCCCAGAGAGTAGAGGAGTCAGAGGGATGTGGAAATTTTCTCAAGAAGAAAGGGCGCATATATATTCAAAATCACCTCTCTGCCTTCTCTCCTCCAGTAATTCAATGACAACAATAGTAACAGTAACAGTAACAGACACAAATTACTGCCAGCATAGAACATACTAGGCACTCCATATTTCACTGGGCATGGGGCTTCAGAACTCAGGCCAAACAGCTAATGGGGCTTCTGGAGGCTGTGAAATATATATGACCTCACTGAATCTTAACAACAATCCTACGAGGAAAGAAAGTACTGTTATTGTACCCATTTTATAGGTAAGACATTTGGGTCTCAGGGAAGTAAAGCGTCTTGACCGAGGAACATTATAAACAGAGCTTAGAACCAGATCTTCTGATTCTAGATCCCACAGACTTAATCCCTATAGTAGGTATTAATCTTTTCAACGTTATTTCCACTTTCCATCTTCCATGCACCATTTCTCTGCCCCCTTTGAAGTTAGGCTTGGGTGTGTGGTTTGCTTTGGCCAGTGAAATGTCAGGCTTGGGTGTGTGGCTTGCTTTGGCCAATGAATGTCAGCAGAAGGAATATGTGTCATGTCCAGGCAGAAGCACTGTGGACATTACAGTGTCCATTACCCACTGGTATAGCAACGATGGAAACATCGATGGGATGAAGCCACCACCAGCCTGCAGTAAATAAGACAGATGAACAGATTGCCATCCCACACTGGACATGCAGCATGGGCAAGAAATATGCTTTTGTTGGGGTAAGAATTTGGGGCTATTTGTTACCCAGCATAACCAAGCCTCTCCTGACTAAAATAACCACCACTGAGCTCCCCACTCCAAGTTCGTGAGGTGGGAAGGTCTGAGAGGGAAGCTCAGCAGGTCCATCTTAGCTCCTCACAAGTCACAGAAACAATGATTGAGCTCAAAGAAACAGAAAGAACCACTCCTTCAATCCCTTCATTTCAAAGGAAACAAGGGAGAGCTAAAGAAAAGGAGTTACCAAGGGCACCCAGAACACAAATCCCCTGCCTCCCAGGCCAATGTCTACCCAGGTCTGTCTGTCTCTCTCTCCATGTTCCTTGCCTGTTGCTCTCTCCTTCTCACTCTCTGTTTGCTGTGTCTCCCTCTCTCCCTCTTTCCTCTCTCTCAAAAAAAAAAAAAAATCAGAGAATTCTTGGACAAGCCCAGTTCAGGTGAAGTCACCACAGACTAGGGACTCATGGCTGCCATCAGGAGGCTCTTCCCCAGCTCAGTCAACAGAGCTTGAAGAGACTCTGGGTGTCCTACAGTCACAGAGTGCCTCTCCTCACAAGGTCCTCAGAGGGCTGAGATGCTTGGGCACAAAACCACACCCCCAGTGCCCCTGGCTCTGGGCGGGGGGGGGGGGGGGGGGGGTAGGGGAACTGCCCACAGAAACAAAAGAGGGACTGATGGGCACCATGGAGGAACCCAGAAGAGGGGTGGTCACCAGCCCCCCTTGCCATCTGCCGCCAGGCCAGGGGGCCTATCGTGTTCTCCATTCTTTCTTTTGGCCCTGAGCCATCTGCTACCTTGCCCAGCACGCACCCCCATTACCCAATACCCTCTTAAGTTGTGAGGGACTCTAAACAACTCAATGTCCAAGGGGGTTAGGAAACAGGAGAAGTAAATGGAGACAGTGAGGCAGCTCAGGCCTGGCCAACCTCTGGGCCTCTTGGAGGTGGAAGGCAGCCCACAGCGCATGGTATGGAACTCGCTTCCGAGAAGGCTCGCCCTGGAACACTCCGGAGGAATTTGGAGACTGCTCTGTGCAGCATAGGCAAAAATACAGCCCCCCTCCCACCCACAGGGAGCTGGGATCTGGGCATGGGGCTTCAGAACTCGGGCCAAACAGCTAATGGGGCTTCTGGAGGCTGTGAAACGTGGTGTCAGCCAGAGCGCTGAGCTGGCAGGTTTCCGACCAAACCAGAGAAAGACAGAGACAGCCTGCTAGGAGGAGGCCGGTGGGGGGCTAGATCACTCTCCACTTCACCACCCTGGACCTTCTCTCCCTCCCCACTCAGGACCAAGGCTCCAGGCATCTGACTACAGGCAACCCAGAAAACTCCTTCCTAGGTGTCACAGGCTGAAGTGTTTGCTCCCAAAATTCTTATGTTTAAGCCCTAACCCCCAGTACCTCAGAACGTGGCTGTATTTGGAGATAGGGCCTCTAAATAGGTAACTGAGTTAAAAAGAGGTCCTATGAGTGGGCCCTAATCCAATCTGACTAGTGTCCTTATAAAGAAGAGGTCAGGACACAGACACAGAGGGAAGAAGTCAGCCATCTACGAGCTCAGGAGGAACCAATTCTGTTGACGCTTTATTCTCAGGCTTCTGGCCTCCAGAACTGTGAAAAAATAAATGTCTGTTGTTTAAGCCACACAGTCTGTGGTATTTCACTGTGGCCGTCCAAGCAGCCTCAGACACCAGGCCGTTGTGTTCACCAGAGGGAGCTACTCCCAAAGTAAGGAGTCCTGGAGACGGAGGGGCTCCCCCGCTCCCCAGCCACATGTCCCAAGGCCTGGGACCTTCTCTGATCAGAGAGTTCTTGATATTAAGCTTCCATTTGATTCTTCACCTTTTATCCCTTCCCCTTCCTTCTGGCCTAAGCGCAGGAGAGCATTACCGTTCCCTGAGTATCTATGGTCCCCATGACCTCGGTCCACCACACAAAGGCAACTCTCCTTGTCCCCTCAATTTCGGGCTCGTCCAAAGTGAAATGGCTTCCCTGGGTGGCAGTGAGCTCTCTGCCATCTAAAGGTGTGAGAAGTTCGGGGCGCCTGGGGAGCGCTTGGGGGGCTCGGTCAGTTAAGCATCCGACTTTGGGTCAAGTCATGATCTCGCAGTTTGTGGGTTCCAACCCCACCTCGGGCTCTGTGCTGACAGATCCTGTTTCAGATTCTCTCTCTCTCTCTCTCTCTCTCTCTCTCTTTCTCTCTCAAAAATAAACATTAAAAAATTGTTTAGTAAATATAAAAAAATAATAAAGGTGTGTGAAGTTGGACAAGCACCCCAAGGACCACCCTGAATTAGGGGGCACGGGGCGCTGAATAAGCTAAGCTCCAAGGGAGGTGGAAAGGGACGGAGTCAGACCCCTGGATTCAAATAGCAACCCTGTGTCCCATCTCATGATGCCCCACAACACGACCACATTGGTGTATTCCTTGGAGCAACGGAGTCAGTACAGCAGGATATGAGGTCACGCAGATGGGGGTTCCACAAGTGAGGATTTCCTCCCCCTCTGGCAGGTCCCCACCCTTCTCGAGCCTCAGTTTCCTCACTGTGGCAGCACAGCGTCAGATAGGCTCCATGACTGGCCTGGGCCACCCCAGCCTGGAAGGTCGGCCTACAGAGAACAGAAGTCCCATGGATTTTCTTCCCTTGTTTTGCTGCTGAGATTGATCAGCGATGTCCTGAGGGAGTGGAAAGTGGACCTGGGAACTGGTAGGGGGGAGGTGGGGGGTGCCGGCACCAAGGACACAGAGCAGATCATGGAGGGTCATGTCAGGTTCTCCTGCAGGAGCAGGAGGAGCAGGGGGAGCAGGGCTGACTGCCTTCACTGCAGGGAGGGGGCGAGGAACAGCCCAGGCCAGAGGTCATCTCTCTCTGTTCCCCAGCACCTGACTCACTGTCCCCTGCCTTTCCCCCTGAGCCACCCAGCGGGCTCCAGAGGGACTGGTCTGGCCTTTCCTCCCTCACTGGGCCTGAAATAGAAGAGGCGTGCCACTTCCAGAAATGGCCTCATCTCACCTTGGACACGCTACCCTCTACCTATTTTTGAGAGGCCACCCCTCACCAGAGGCATTCCAGTGTGAGCAGCCCCACACCCTGCTGGAGGGCAGGGTAGGGACATCCTAGGACATGCCTCAGCTATTCTCTGCACGGAAGTCATGCTAAGCACCTGCCGGGGGGCCCAACGGTCTCCCAGGTGCTGTGCCCCATGTACCACTGCAGCCAATCCCTCCCCCATCCTGGGAGTCATGACAGGGCTCATCTGGTCTGCACAGGGATGAGAGGTGGGGACCAAGGGAGCAGATTCCCCCAAGCCCGGTGGCGACCCAGGGAGTGCCACAGGACCTGGTGCCTACCAAAATAGCACAGCGGTTGGCGTTCCACACCCAGATCCGCTCTTTACCGGCGAGGCAACCTTAGGCAGGTTACTGAACCCCTCTGTGCCCCGGTTTCCCTATCCAGGCACCATTACGGTGCCATTTCACAGGGTGGCTGTGACCATGACATGCAATGGTCACTATCAAGGGCTGGGCACCACGACTGTCACATGGCAAAGCCAGAACGAGCTCCTAAGGCCGAGGAGTCTTCCCCCTTGGCCTGGTCTGCAGATGTCTCAGGTGCGGGCCACAGTCACCACTGACCTGTCAGAGACACGTGAGGAGCCACAACAGGCAGCCTCCGAAGCTCTTACTCCCCAAAAGGTGCTCAAAATGATTTGTCGACTGAATCCCCCTTTTACAGCAGAGCAAACCAAGGCCCTGGCATCTTGTCAAAGGATTTGAACCCGGATAGTCTGTCTCCAGAGGCCACATTCTGAACCCCTACGCTAAACTGCCTTTCAAGAAAATGGCTAGGAGAAGCCAATGGCATGAGTCCTGTTACGATCCCAAGTCTGTAGACGAAGAAACAAAGACCATAGGAAGGCTAGGTCATTCGACCAAGGGCAGGCAGCTCCGGAGGGGAGACCTGGGACCTGGACCAGACCCGGGCAGTCAGGCCTGAAGCACACAGGCTCGCCCACACTGCTGCAACACCTCGGGCTTTGCCTGCCGCTCCCAGGCTGCGACTTCCTCAGAGAACAGGCAGAGCCACCTTGGTACTAACCCTAACCCACAGAGCCCACCCCCCCAGCCCAAGGACCACTCCAGGGGACACCCAGACACCTCCCAGGCTCCAGCCTGAGCCATCCCTTGGGCACCCCAGAGTCTTAGGGGTTAGGTGTCCTTACGCCAGCTAGTACATGGGGAAACTAAGGCACGGGGACTTGCCCACAATTAGGGAGACAGGCCCAGGCCTCCTACTTCTCCCTCTTGATCAAAAAATTAGCCAGAAGAAAATGCTTTTACCTCAGGGCCCCAGAATCTAGAACCTTCCAGGAGTGCCCCCAGCCAGGAAGAAAAGCAGGATAGGAATAATGATGACCGCTCCCACCTTATGGCTGGTTCCGGTTGGCTCTGCTTTCCCTGTGGGGGATGCAGCCCAGTGGCAGTGGGGAGCACACAATTAGACAGGCAGGGTCAGCCCCGCTGACCACCCCAACTGTGTAGCTCCCGGACCAGGCCAACCGTAGTCAGGCCAGGCCAGGCCAGGCCAGGCCAGGGGAGAGGACAGCAGAGCCTCGAACTGCTTCCCTAGCCTTCCCTTCCCACCCTGCAGGCACAGGGCCAGCTTCTCAGCCTCTAGACAGGAGCCCCTCTGTCCCTGCAGGATGAGCTGACCTTTAACTGGCCAAAAGGTCCCACTGGTTCCATCCCCCTGCCTGGGGGAGCGGATGAGGAGAGAGGAGGGAGGCAAGGGGCGGAGAAGAGCCCCTGGCTCCCTCACCCTCTCCTTCCTCCTCTTTCCTGCCTCTCACGGCTGCGGTCTCCCTCCGCGGGGCCATCCGCCTTCCCTCGCAGCGACTGTGTCCCCACCCTGGCCTTCCACAGCCTCTCCTTCTTTCTCCGTAATTATTTTACCTTTTGTTTGCCTGGCACTTTACTAAATGCTTTTACATTTACCATTGCATTGAATCCACACCAGGGAGAAATAGGGAGACATTGAAAATACCTTCAAATTGCCAAGTGTTCTTGTTAAAAATGCAAACATCTCCAGAACGATGAACAATTAGGCTGGCAGCCTTTGGTACCTCAGAACTAATTCATTTCATCCTCTGCCTTCTCCCCAGCCACTCGGCACAGCAGATGGGGTTGGGGCAGTGGGGAGGCGTGCTTTGGGCACCGCTTCAGCCCAGTGGGGTATCTGGGCCCCTGGGGGGAGGAAGGGAGCGGGAACTAAGGGAGGCAAGAGGAGGAGCCATGGACCTGGCAGTGTTGCCTGTAAACAACATGCTCTCCTCAAGCCCTGGGTTCTAGCCCCACGGCCACCCTCGTCCCACTCGCTCTGAAATCTATCACTCACTGTGGTATCTCTAAGGTCAGAGAGATCATCTGTTTTCAAGAAAAGACCTAAAAGAATTTCAGAGTGGATTCAACAAATGCAAAATCCTGGAGAAAAAGGTGGGAGGAGGCAGGGGGAAGGCGGGAGGAGGCAGGGGGTTACAGAGAGTCAGGAGCAGGTCAGGGGCCCAGCAGGCCTGGCTCCCCCAGCCCAGCTCTGCCACGGGGCCCAGAGTCCCCAAGATGGCACAGCCTCACCCTAGGACCAGTTGCAGCTGGGAGAAGCCCAGAGGCTGGGAGCTGGTGTCTTTGAAAGGACATATCCCAGGCCGTGGAGGTAAATCGGGAGACCCTTCCTTCAAGGGGGTCCCAGTTATCCCCAAATGAAAACGGGGGAATGAGCCAACAGTCCTAAGGATGCTTCCAGATCTGCCATGCTGCGGTCCCAGGACCAAATCAGAAATGCAAGTCCATGCCAACCCCCAGACAGGCGTCTCAAGGGCTCCTGGGCTCCAGGCATGCCCCCTGTTGGAGGCCCCACCCACCGCACATATTCAAATGAACCACACAAATAAATACAGTCCATATATAACTCTCAGGGACTGAACTTGAGTGGCAGTTGACCGTCTGACATAATGTTAGGTTTTGTAGCTAAATTAGACATGCATTAATTTCAACTGCAGCTTACTTTTCAAATTTTGGAGCCTATCGGTTTCATTTCCAGCTCTTCGACATTTTCGTTGGCTGTTGATGAAAGCTTGTAGGTCCTGCATGCTGTGTCTACATTCCTAGTGCTCTGACCCCGGGGAACTCAGGCAGCGAGCCTGGAGAAATCTAACAGCAGGTTGAAAAGAAATCTAACAAATGCAGTGTTTGCTGCACAGGAGTTCTCTCAAGCTCCACTCAAGGCCACCTCCTCTGAGGAGCCCTCTCAGGCCACTCCAGCTGTCTAGAATCCCTCCCCTGCCAGTCTCAGAGCACTCACTGCTCACCGTAGATGGGACTCATTTAACAACAGCGATACACTCTCATGTGGCTGTTTGGCTGCATTCTTTAGCTCTGTCTTCATTATCTATGCTCTGTCTTATCTTCCCCCACTGAACTGTGAGCTCTCCAAGGTGCCCTGGACCTCTCCTCTGCCTCCTCTTTGAACCCAGTATGGCGTTCACAGCCAACCAAGAGAGCCAAGGCCATGTGAGCAGGGGCAGTGTTGTTTGGAGAGGAGCTAGAAGCCACTGCTATCACCTACCCTCCATGCCATCCTCTCGATGCCCATTGAAGTTGTCATAGGAATCCCAGCGGATGAGGGGGTCAGAGGTGTTATAGTCCACGGACACACTCGGCCCATTCTCCAGGTGTTCCATGCCTGAGAGAAATGGGGCGGGAGGGCAGTGAAGAGAAAGAAAAAAAAAAATCAGCAGCTAGAAAAACAGAGGAAGTCAACAGCTTCCCCAGGGATGCTCCCTAAGGGACTTCTTATTTTCTTAACCATAGTGGGTGGGACCAGTAGCTTAAATTGGACAGAGAACCCAGGAGTCTGGTTTCTTGCATTCTTGAAAAGGCTCATACCAGGTCGTAGGGGTAAATCAGGACGGAACACTGAGGAATGAAGTTCCCCCCCTTCCCAGGGAGAAAGCTGGAGAGCCCTCTGGCTGGGTGTCTGTCTCGTCCTATTCTGTGTCTCTAGGGTCCCTGGGTCAGTGCCAGGGGGCCAGAAAGCCTGCCCCTGGATTCAAGGGGAGTGTGGAAGAGGCTTGTGACGAGCAGCATGGGACCAAGGACATCAGGGAAATCACAGCCGTGATACTCAGAAGACACTAGGTCATTCTAGCCAACCCCCCTCCTCCCACTTAAGATGCCCTCCACTCCAGGCAGAAATCCAAGGGGAGAAGCAGTCTCTCCCACCCATCCACAGAAGGGGAAGAGCGCACGAGCCCCAAGTCCTGCCTCCTAGGGCAAGTCCCTTTCCTTTCCTCTTGGCAGTCTTTTCTAGAATCTACCCAGAATCCCACTGTCTGTAACCTAATTTCGTCTCGTCCTCATTCTGTTCTCAAACAGGATGGAGAACAACTGGCCTCCACATATAACCAGTCTAAAGGCTTAATGGCTATTATTAAAGTGGCCTTCTCATCTTCAGGTTGAACCACCTCGGGCCTCATAAATACTTCTCGTCCATCTAGCTCCTCTGCATGGCCCCCAGCCACTCCCTCCATCCACCACAGCCCTCAACCTCTGAATATAACAGGATGGTGACCTAATGGGACAAGAACAGTTTACCCAACCCAGCATCTCTTGGTCGGCTTTTTTATTTTTATTCTCCAAAGATTAAGTCATTGGTTCATGTTTAGCTGAGGGTCCACTCTAATACCCAGATCCTTTACTGCTGGCCTGCCTTGCAGCCATAGTAACTTGACAATTGTAGGGCAGATGGGGTGGAGAGAGGACAGGTCAGGATGAAAGCAAGGGCATGGAAAAAATGAATTCTAACAAGCTAATACCTTGAATTTTCTCTGGTCCATAAGAAAATACAAATTCCACTTTGCCATATTCTGGAAATCGATCATCTGAAAAGGGAGAAGAAAAGACAAAAAGGGGCAGTGAATTCCCCAAAAGGACTCAAATTTTAATCTTTCTAGACAAGATTAACATAATGTGCACATGCAGGGTTGATAATACCACATGCACACGTAATGAAATGAGCCTCTTTAGCCCTAGTCCTACTTGCCTGAGATAACCATGCCCAACCATTTCTATTTCTTGTTCCACTAACAGTTACCTCTAAGACTCTAAATAATAGACTCTATTTTTATGCCACTACCTCTCAATTTATCAATTTCAAGTAATCTCCACTGATTCACCATTATGAAAATGATTAATTTGGCCCGCTAATATCACTCCTATCTCCCTTCTTAAGTCAATTCTTACTATTATTGTTATTATTATTATTATTATTATTATTATTATTATTTATTCTGATTGCCTTTGAAACTTTAGATCCTAAGCTAAACCTCTATTTCTTGATCTGTTCATTTTCAACGGTGTCTCCTGACCCCCTACATGTAAGAGGAGAAAATTTGCACCACCCCCCTGCCTCTGCCTCTACCAACTCCACCTTTATGTTGCCTGTTATTCCTTTATTTTTCCTTGTTAAGACTGATAACATTTACATTCTGTTCTGAATTATAACGGCATCTTCTGCTTTTGCCCTCCTGGCTTCAGTCCGGGGGAAGCTCATCACAGAAACATCCTTCTACTGCACTGGGGGAATCAGTTTCCTCCTCCCCCGAGCCCCAGCCCTACTCTCTGCCCTTGGCCCGAGCCCAATCTGCACACAGATCACCATCTGTGTCATCTGTGTGGGAAGGAAAGTTACAGTAGGCATGGTGACCACTCCCTGGATGGGACATGCCAGTGCATGTCTCCATCACTGCAGGGGTCCCTTCATAGTATCACACTTGCGTGTCTCTATCTCCAATGGGACTGTGAGTTCCCTGAGGGTAGGCCCTGACTTCTTTCTCTCTGTATCCCCAGGGTCTAGCGCCTGCCTGGCACATATAGACACAGATGATTCTTGGTGGATATGTGGATGGATGAGGGATAGACAAACATACAGATGAATACATGGATGGATTTGGATGAGTGAGTAGATGTATGGGTGGGTAGATGGATGGGTGGGTGGATGGATGGATAGATTTAGATGGATGGGTGGATGGATGGGTGGATTTGGATGGATGGTTAGATAAGATGGATGGATGGATTTGGATGGATGGATATGGAAGAGTGGGTAGGTGGATGGGTGGGTGGATAGATGGATGGTTGGATGGATGGATGGATTTGGAAGAGTGGACGGATGGATGGATGGGAGGAAGGAAGGAAGGAAGGAAGGAAGGAAGGAAGGAAGGAAGGATGGATTTGGATAAGTAGGTGGATGCATGGGTGGATGGGTGGATGAGTGAATGGGTGAATGGATGTGGATATGTTCCAGGTCTCAATGTGATATAGACAAAACCTCAAACAGATAGAGAAGGGAGACACCTCCCTAACCAACTCTCCTTCCCTCAGAAAATGGTTCCCCCTTCCTGACTGCCATAGCCCCCCCATTATTGCTCTTCTACCCTGTGGTATAGTTATTCCTTGCTAGGTCTGTCCCTCTACTCAGTGAGGTCACCTTTGAAGGCATCATCAAGGTCTTCCTTCCCAAAAACAACCCCGAGGTCATGGATGGCACAGGTGTGGAACTGCACACGGAAGATGACATCTCGGGCTGGGCTCCGAAACTTCTTGTGGTAGCACTTCAGCTGGGTGGGAAAGAAAGCAGAGCCCATCAGGGGACTGAGGATGAGAAATCAGGTCTCAGGGAGCCTCCTTATTAGCTCCACGACTGAGAACCCAGGGCTCACCCAAGCCCACTGAGGGAGAGGTCACCAATACCAAACAGGATTTCAGAGCTATTTGGGGAAACTTCTAGAAAGCAGAATGTTGGAGGCCAATCTTGCCCTGTAGGGACAAAACTGTCCTCCCAAGAAGTTCCTTCACACAGAAAGGAAAAAGTAGGGGTGAATTTAAATTACAGGAGAAAACACTGAAGTTAGAAGTGACGGAGTCCTCGTCACCACGGGAAGCCAGCTCACACTGAGAGATATTTCCCTGAAGATATTCCAGACCAAGACACAGGCGTAGGAGAAGCGAGTCCAACTCTGAGGCAGGGGGATGCACCAGGACTACTGGAGGCCGAAAGCCTTTGCAGGAGCCCTGAGAGCCTATGGCCCCAAGGCTGGTGACTCACGAGGAGTGGTGATCTTGTCTGGAGAGGCAGGAGGGGAGCAGGAAGAGAGAAGAAAGGAGAGAAAATAAACAGGGAGGAGGGGGCTCGAAACAGAGGGGCAGCACTCACCAAGATATCTCCCTTCAAGAGCAGGCCAGGCTCGATGGTGATGCAGATGCTGGTCTGGCTGTCTCCTTGGACATTGCTACGGGAGAGAGGCGAGCGAAGAGAAAGAGAGCTGTTGAGGGGGCAGGCAGCACGCTTGTTCCCTACCGCCCCCTGCCAGAGGGCTCCTAGGAAGGCTTGCTGCCTCTGTCCCTCAGCCCTGTGCTAGATGAGATCCTCCTAGAGGAGGTCCTGGCCCATCCCCCCACACCCTGTCCCTGGACCTCAGCCTCAGGCCCCAGGCACCCCTGGCCTCTTTGTCCTGGGGAATACCTACTAGATGCCAGATGTGTAGACAGGCTGCATGGCCTGGTAGATCCGGAGAAACGGCCGACACCCTGTAAGGGAGGGTGATGTTAGCTAAGACAGTGGGAACGGTGCAGGGGTGGGGGAGAGGGTGAAGGAAGGAAGGGCTGGGGAGAGGGGAGGGAAGAAGGGGAAGGAGGAAAAGAAGAAGGAGAAATGGAAAGAGAGAGGAGGAAGAAATACTAACTTTTCATTTGAGAGGCATTTTTAAGTTTATAAAATACATTGCCACATCCGACATCATGTGCCAGCAGGCACTGCCAGTATCTAACCCATGAATAGACTGAGGCTCAACGAAAGCTCAGGAAGTCATGCCGTCGGGACTCCAATCCAAGCATACGTTTCTACCCTCCCCCACCCCCAACCCCAAGGCTGCCTCTTAAGAAAAGAAGATGGGAGACAGGAAGAGGGGAAGAGGGGAAGCCAGAGGGCTCAGGCAGGTACCTCCTTTAGACTCGAAGTTGGGGATGCCATGCATGATCACGTGGTGCAGAAACAAGGGCTTGTTGTTCATTTTGATGGAGCCAGAGAGCAGGCCACTGAAGTAGTGCACGTACCTGGGGCAGGGAGAGGGGCAACTTCAGCCAGGAGGCCTGCCCTAGAGCAGAGCCATCCTGGTTTCTTTTCTGGGCTCACCTAGCTCCGCACCACCACCACCCTCCTAGACCTCCTGGAAGCTGGGGTCTCCTCCCCAGCACCGTCCTTTCTTGCTGCCTGGAGCCCCAAGCAGAGAGGACAAGCAGGTACCACTCAAGCAGGAGCAGAGTCAAGGCAATACTCTGCTTTGGGGTTCTCTGGCGCCCCCTGGTGGTCAAAATGAAAATCCCTCTCCAGCTTCACTCCCAGCCCAAAAATCAGCTGGACCAAAATTCCCCTCCACAACATCCCTGACAGGCATCGTTTAGCTGCTCACCACCGCACAAGGCAGGCTGATCAACCATTAAACATTCCAACACCCCTAAACCTAGCTTAAACCAAGCTTATGCTTATAACCACAGGCCCCAGTTCTGTCCCCACAGACTCCCAGCCACATGACAGTCCAGCAAACTGTAAGAGCTTAACAATTACAGTCCTTCACTTTTTTTTTTTTATAATTTTTTTTTCAACGTTTATTTATTTTTGGGACAGAGAGAGACAGAGCATGAACGGGGGAGGGGCAGAGAGAGAGGGAGACACAGAATCGGAAACAGGCTCCAGGCTCCGAGCCATCAGCCCAGAGCCTGACGCGGGGCTCGAACTCACGGACCGCAAGATTGTGACCTGGCTGAAGTCGGACGCTTAACCAACTGCGCCACCCAGGCGCCCCTTTTTTTTTTTTTATAATTTTTTTTTCACAGTCCTTCACTTTTTTATATCACGCTGAAGTGTATGAAAACCCTCTATATCTGGTATTGAAACACATCTAATATCTACTGTGTATTCCTCTCCCCAATTCTCTTTGGATCTTGTTGGAAGAATGCATCTCCACTCCTTCTAGAAGGGGAAACTAGGTCCAGAAAGAGTTGCTGGCACAGCAAGAACACAAAAAGCCGGGGGTGGGTGGGGAGAGAAGGAATGCTGTCTTTCAATGCACCTGCCAGAAAGAGAGGCCCGTCCTTTTGCTGTGGATTGGTCAGTGCGCCCTCCTTTTTTCTGAATGGTGAGCTGGGTCAGCCACACCAATCACAATGAATCTTGAGACTTGGCGAGAGGCAAGGGGGCTCTTTGAGGCTGGTGGAACCAGAACCCACATGACCATGACAATGGTCCCCTCCTATCTCTTGGCTCCTTGGCCCACCTCCAGGCCTGTGGGCCTCTGTCCCTGGGCCGGGGTGGGGTCACCTCAGACTACCCAAGCAAGATAATCTGATGGGCAGCGCCGGTTACTATTCAGCCCCTGACCAGCCCCCAGCCCCATTACTCAAACCGGAAACCTGGAATGGCGGTTCCTATCAGATCTCTGGATCGTGCCAACAGGATGTGTCTGTGTGCTGGGGACAATGAGCCGCCCGGGGGTGGGGTGACAATGAATGGGGGAGTTGCAGGCAAAGCCCCTCCCTCCCTCTCTCTCTGCCCTCCTCTCCTCCAACTGCTCCCGTCCCTGCAAACGACACTGCCCAGAAGGCGGGAAAGTGGCAACAAATACATAATGAAGCCAACAGCTGCATGTTCACACATGGGCACGGACAGAATCACCCACCCATAAGCAGGTGCGGTTGCAGATATAAGCTGCAAGGCAGACAGATAATGTAAACATACGCCCGACTGCGCACTGTGTAAGCATACGCCGTGCACTGTGGAGTCCCCAAACACTCCTACGGCTGAGAGGTAACCCCGACCCCGTGCTCCAGGCGTTCTGCTGCAGGGGTGTGACTGCTCTGCCCACTCTCTCCGAGCCACACTGCGTCATCGTAACATCATGCTCCTCTGTTTGTCCCTCTTATCCTTCAAGGTCAGGCTCGTGACCAAGGCCACCAGCCATACGTAGAAAGCCAGGGACCGACGAGCAGGTACTTGAATGACCGTTCTTTCCTCCCTGGGAAGATTCTCATTGATCCACAGCTGCTGCATCTGGCAGCCCAGCCAGAATTTTCTGCACATAAAGCCATCCTGTTTCTGACGGCTGACCCAGACACTAGCTCCTGGGTGTCCTGTGCCAGGTGCAAGACACCAGGCGGCCTGAGGACTCGCTTCTGCTTGGGCTTCCCACTACAATGGAAGTAAGTCCCCAGCGGAGCCGGCACCCTTCTAACAAGGCAAGAAAGATGGGGGTGATGATGAAGAATAAGAAGGGAAACCCCAGCATAGAGAGGCGAGGGGGTCCTGCCTGCCTGGTCAGTGTTCCGAGGGGCTGGAAAAATCAGTGGGATGCTTTGGCTTCTGGGCCACCGTACTTGCTGTCCCCTCTGCGTGGTGACCCCAGCCCCGCCCTCAGATGCTTCCCTTCTTCCTCTCAGAGCTCACCCCGCATGTCACCTGTTCAGAAAGTTCAGACCTGGTGCTCACCCTATCACTCTCTAGCCCATCATGCTCTGTTTGGGTTTTGTTCCCCTTCTAAGTACTTCTCACAACCTAAAAGTTCCCTGATGGCTCATGTCCTTGGGAAACTCCACGAGACCCTGCTGAGAGGGTCAGTCCCACAGCCCCGGTGTGCAGAGTGATGTGGCACATCACCATGTGTGGTGGGCCCGCAGCTCTGGCCACATAGGGGCAGGGCCCCATTCCCCATCTCCAGCTCTCCCCTCTGAGCCTGCGCTTCTGACTCGCACTCACCTGCAGCCTCCCCACAGTCCACCAGCCCTGTGCTCTCTCAGCCATCATTAAACAGCACGTTATCCACAGAGCAGAGTCCCAGGCCAGCCCTCAGGACAGTGGGCGGCACAACCCTGGGGGCCCTGCCCTGACCTGACTTACAGGTCCCCAAGTACGTTCTAGCTCTGCTAATACTTGCTATGGATCCTGGCCACGTTGAGTCCCCTCCCTAGGCTCAGGCTTCTCATCTGTAAAGGGGGATGCCCTGGATCATCATACAGTAGCTCACCATTATGCAGGGTTGGCCTCAAATCCATCATTTCTGACAGGTCCCCTGACCCCCTTCATTACATAGCCCCAATCTCCTCTACCAGGTCTATCCCACTCTGTTCTCTTTCTTTCCCAGCACTAACCGCTACCTGAAATGGTCCTGTCAGTCTATCTACTCATGCAATGCCCATCTTTCTTAGTGGAATATTAGCTCACTGAGGGCAAAGCACTTTGTCCTGCTCAACTAGATATCCCCAGCACTTGGAATGTAGTAGAGCACATAAAACTTATCCAATGAATCAATGAATCCTCTCTGCCCTGCTTCCTCCCTCGGCTGCTGTGGACTCCAATGAGACCACGTGCTTGAGAGCCCTTGGTAAAATTTTTAAAGCTCTCTCAGCAGAAGGTGACCCTTATGGTAAGAATCTGTGACCTCTCCAGGGCAGGCGGCAATGACGCCAGCCTCCTACAGGCTCACCCAAGCGCGGACGCGGTCCCGCTGCCAGGATCAACATGGCATTTCCTTCTCATACAAGCTGCCTTCTTGCACCCAGACCAATGCATCCCCCACCAGCGGCCCCACTGCTCTCCAACGCTGGCCTCAGGAGCCAACGGCCATGCCCATCTGTGGGCACACACAGCTGCCCACCGGCTCACTCATGCCCCTAAGCTTACAGCACTCCAGGCTGGCACCTGAATATGCATGCTCCGTACACCCCCACCTAGGCATGGCTGTTCCACCCACTGTGGGTACGTGAGGCTAGTCCCCAAGACAGCGCGTGCGCACGCACACACACACACACACACACACACACACACACACGTGTGCATGCACTGGCAGTGAGCCCTGGAGACCCACCTTCTCTGGGATGGCTGACCAATGGGCACAATCTTATCCTCATAGAATCGCTTCATTGCAAACCGGTCCAGGGCCTGATCGGCGCTGCAGGGAGAGACAGGTGGTCAGAGGAGCCAACTCCCTGGTCTCCCCACCCCTGCTCCCCCAGACCTATAGAGCCCTCCAGGCACCCTACTCTGAGAAGCTTTCAGGAAAAGAGTGCCCTGGCATTCCTGCATCCTGTATGCTGCAGGACTCAGCCCTGGGGCTTTGGAGCCAGACAGCCTGGGTTCTCATACCAAGTGTGCCGCCTCCTTATTAACCTTGTGCCTTGAGGCAGGTTTACTTAACCCTTCTGAACCTGATTTTCATTTTCTGTCAAATGAGAGTGACAAGTGCCTTCCTTGAAGGTCGTTACGGTAATTAAGTGAAATAACATGTATAAAGAGCTTGGCACATGTGGGCACACAGTAGGTGCCCAGGAAATGTTCACCATTAAGGAAAGATTAGGCTGGGTTAAGTTTCTTACAGTCACACAACCACCGTCTAAACCCTTCATAGAACATTCTATCTGTCTGCAAAGAGATCATTTTGAAGAGAGAGAATATAGCCCCTCTGTTCTTGACTCTCTAGCAACATCCCATCCCAAGCCCCAAAGTCCTTATTAAGGCCCACAAGGATGAGATAACTTCTAGATGGTTCTGTCAGACCCATATCTGATCCAACATTTCTTTCTGACTCTCTCACCTGCTCACTCAGGAAAAAAGAGGGCTATTTGCCAAGGAAAAGTGGTCCCGAGAAGGTGGCTGGATGGGGTGTCCGTGGATGGGCCTGCCTCTCGAGTCTGCTGCCACCAGTGCCCCCAGTAAAGGACTCTCCTTGCTCCTGCCTTCCGTGCACAGCCACCTGCCTCAGAGCCGTGGGCAGATCCCTCTCCTTTCCGTGGGCTCCTCCACCCCGTCCCCTGTCATTATTCTGCCAGCCAAGGAAGGGAGAGGCCATGGAGGGATGGGCAGACGGGGTTCCTACTGTCAATATTCAGAGAATGAGAGGCTCTTACCTGGCAGAAATGTTGCTGTAGTGCATGTAAGCCGCGATGACAACACCTATCCTGCCTCGGTTTCCCTGAAAGAACCCCAAACACAAAGCCTTTATTTCTAAGGCCAGCCCTGCTGCCCCAGAACCCGTCCAGAAGCCTGGAGAAAAAGTGAGCAGCAGCTGGAGAGAGGGGTGTGGTTCAAAGGAGGGAGTGGGATGCCAGGGAGGGGAGCAGGTCGGGCTGAGTCCCAAAGAGAAGAAACGCAGTTGATCATCTACCACACGTGAGGGTCCCACAAGCTCCTAACCCCCATTTCTCAGGTGCCCCCCGGGACAGGATCTACCATCCCCTAGAAAGGAGAATGCACACACACTCACCCGAGGACACGTCTACGCATGTGTGCACGTGCTCACATACACACACGTGTGTACATGCACACACGCACACACGTACATACAGAGCAGCCCCTGCTCTGACCTTATTGTGCAGAACGACGACATTGTGAGGGTCTGCATTGAGCCAAGTGTCCATGGCCTTGCAGACGCTGCAGATCTTCTCTAGGGCTGGAGTGTGGAGGTCAGGCCAGCCAAATTCCAGGACCTGTGGTCAAAGTCATGAGTGAGAAGTGGCGGAAGCCCCAGAGACTCAACCGAGGCAGCGGGAGCTGCACCTATGCCACATGCTGGCTCCAGGGCAGCGGCCACCAGCCAACCTTGCTTCCCGCCCTCCCTGCCCAACAACCCAGAGTGGTTGCAAGGGTGTGGCCCAGAGACCCTGGCTCAGGGCCAGAAAGGAAAAGTGAAGAGCCCCCAGCCATTCACAGCTCTTTTCCAGGCCCTGACACACAAGCCATTGATTTTTCTGGCCAATCAAGAGAACCCAAAAGGGGACAGAGGGCAGATCTGAATGGCCGTCCTCAGGCTCCTCAAAACTTTGCTTAACTCACAGATCGTTAAACTAAAAGAGAACCCATGCTTGGAAAAGCCAAGAGAGCACATCTAATCCAGCCCATCTACTTTCAGAGGGGCAAGCTGAGGCCCAGAGAACTGTCACCTACCCAGGGTCCCACAGCAACAGGCACCAGAATCCGGGAGGCAGAGCAGATATCCACGCAAAGCCCGGCACTCAGCCCGCCGAGTGAATAAGTGAAAACCAGCCATTGGCAATTCCCAGCCAGTTTAAATCCAAAATACTTTTCAATAAGACTAAAATTCTCACAGCTCCAGTCTCGCCCCAGAGATGCTATGTGCACCCGGGGTGGGGGTGGGGGGGTAGACCTGGGTAGGAAATCGCTGCATCAAGCTTTGCTATCTGCAATTTGTATTACAGAAACCATAAATACAGTATTTTCCATGTTCCAAAGGGAAGCTGGCATAGAAAGGGAATAGGCTTTGCGAAGTGTCTCAGCCCTTGCCCCCAGATTCCGAAGTAGGAACCACAGGGAGAACCACGCTGTTCTCCTTCTCTTCCAGGCAGAGGGAAGCCCCCACCCCTAGTCCACACCAGCTCACCTTGGCGTGGAGCTTTGCGATGTCAGGCCTCCGCTCAGAGAGGTTGAAAAGCTACAAGGAGGAAAAGGAAGAGATCATGAAATGGTGCTAGCTGGCCGTCTGTCCATCTGTCTCTGTCTCTGTCTCTCTCCTCCCAACCACCCAGTGAAAATTCTATCCATGCATAAGCTTACAATGGAGTCCCATCAGACCCACACATTGACCAACACGCACTCAAGTACAGGTTCTCAGAACAAAGAGGAGAGAGGAGGCGCCGGGGTGGCTCAGTGGGTTAAGCGTCTGACTTCGGCTCAGGTCATGATCTCACAGTTCGTGAGTTCAAGCCCTGCGTCAGGCTCTGTGTTGACAGCTCGGAGCCTGGAGCCTGTTTCGGATTCTGTGTCTCCCTCTCTCTCTTCCCCTCCCCACTTGCACGTGCGTGCTCTCTCTCTCTCTCTCTCTCTCAAAAATAAATAATAAAAATATTAACAAAAAAAATTAAAGAGAAGGAGAGAGAAGTACATGGACACTCAGCCCCAACCCTCAGTGAGCAGCAGACAGACACCCAAACTGCAGGTGAGAAGGGGATGCAACCTGTCTCATCCCATGTGCCACCCGTCCACACTGGAAGGGAATCCGGTGGTGTGACATGATAAGTGTTTGGCCATCTCTGGTTTCCACTTCACGTGTCAACTTTAGAACCTCATCCGCCTAAAAATGCAACAGCTCTGTGGGAGGACGCCCTCCCTCCGAGTGTGCAAATCACCCTGAGTGGGGCTTCTCAGACCCTTGACACCCCTTTCCCGGCAGATGCCCTCCGACACCTAACCATGTCCCATAAGACTCCCCCAATTCCTGGATTTCCTGTCTCCACCTTCACCTCATTGCCCAGAAAACTCAAAGAAAACTGTGCTGCCTCCTGCCAAGGAAAGCGACCACACGGCCTGCGATGGGAAAGCAGAGGGAGGGTGGCATAGCAGAGACCCACAGAACCCTGGAATCCTGAAACTGGGAATGATCCCAGATGGCTTCCAGTCCATTCTCGGACCCTGTAACTGTACAGACTTTATTACATTAACAACAGCTACCACTCGAGTGTCCCCAACCTGCCAGCCCAATGCTGAGGACTTTACACCTAGCAGCTGGCTTAGTTCTCTCAACAACCATAAGAGGTAGGCGGTACAATTAGACCCATTTTACAGATGCAGAACCTAAGGTTTAGTGAGGCGAAGTGGCCAAGGTCAGATAGTGAGAGCAGAGCCAACATTCAAACCCAGGACTCTCTGGTGTCTGAAGCCGGGCTCTCAACGCTGCCCAACACAGCTGATGGAGAGGCGTGTCTGTGGTGGGTTCAACAGTGTCCCACAAAAATTCAGATCCACCTGGAACTTCAGAATGTGACCTTATTTAGAAATAGGGCCTCTGCTGATGTAAGTAGTTAAGGATCTCAAGATGAGATCATCCTGGATTTAGGGCGGGCCCTAGGTCCGATGCCTGGTGTCCTTATAAGATGAGAAGACCCACAGAGAGACACAAGAAAGAAGGCAGGCCGTGTGAGGACAGAGGCAGAGACTGCGGTGATGCAGCTAGAAGCCAAGGTCACTAAGGATCGCTGGGGGGCACTGGAAACCAGGAAGGGGAAAGGCAGGATCCCCCGTAGAGCCTGCAGAGGGAGCACGGCCTGGTCAACACCTTGATTTGGACTTCCAGCCTCCAGAACTGTGAGAAAGTCAGTTCTGTTTCAAGATACCACGTGTTTGTGGCAATCTGTTACAGCAGCCCCAGGGACCTAATGCAGTCCCCTACACCGGCCTCTGCTCACAGATCGGGGCGGCCCCTCGAGGGGTCTGGTAGGTGGGTGCAGCCCAAATCCACAGGCACCTCCTTGTAGAACTGAGCCCTCCCCTGGGGCCAAGGATAGGTCTGATTCCCCATGCCAGCTCTCTGCCATTAGAGAAGAGCACCCCCGGGCCCCTCATCCACATTTGTGATGTGTTCCTCCTGGGCCAGGCACCATCCCCCTGATAGCAACATTTCCACAACTCTGCCCTCGGACTTCTCAGAGGCGCTGCCGCCTCCCGACCTCAGGCAAATGCCCCACCTCTTTGTGCTCCAGCAAAACCTGATTTCTAGCGCTGTCATGAAGTTTAATACGTGGAGAGCAGATAGAACAGGGCCTGTGTCATAGCAAGCACGCAATAACATGAATTCTTGTTATTCTCTCCTCCTGGTCAACACACACATACACACGAGCACACGCATGCCCACGTGCACATATACCTACACTCATGCGCACACGCACACATGCACGTGGGCACACGTGACTTGGTTCCAGACGCCTCATTCCAGCCACAGACACACTCCTCCCAGTAAAGTTGGGCTGGGGGGGGTGAGTGAGGACTCAGGCCGTGAGAGAGGCTAAGGGCAGGTGGGCAGGGGCACCAGCAGCGAGGAGGTGGTAAGCAGAAAGGACGGGGGTACTGGGCCCCATCCTCACCAGGTAGCTGCCTCCATGTTTGGACTTGAGCATCTGGGCCACCTCTCGGAGGTTGCTCCGAAAGTTCTCCTCGTTGGCTGTGCTGGGGAAGGAGACGGCGATGATCCTCTCTGTGACATACACCAGGTCCAGCTCACAGCTGTCCTCCGTGGTCCGGCTCAGACTCATGTTTCTGGAGACACAGTAGGCAGAAGGGGGTTCGGATCAGAACCCTGGTCCTCAGGGCAAGGTGTAGGGATCTGTGCCCCCTAGACACTATATGTGGCCCACAATTCCAACCCCGGAGGCTTGACTGTTCCCTGAGCACTGGAGGAAAGGGAGCTGGGCAGAGGCTGGCAAGGACCTCGGGCCATTTCCAAGCCAAACAGCGATGACAGCAACCCTAGGTGGCCATCAATCCTGTCGGCACTGCCTTCAACCTATAAACGTAGAGGTCGGGGTCAGGATCAGAACCTGCCAGGAGCCCAGGAGTCCAGCTCAGCTCTCCAACACACTGTGGCCACCTGGTCTTGCAGAAGTCTTTCAAAGGATCCTGGGACGGATCTAGTACAGGAAGGAGAGCGGCAGGTGCCCCTGGAGCTGAGCATTCTTCTGCCCTCCCCCTGCTCCCGAGCTATAGTGTGTGTGTGGTGGGGGGGAGGCTTCTCAGGGGAAAGGGCAGCTCAGGTGACAAGCTCACCTGGGCTCCAGTAAGCCAGACCACGGCGCACATTCCAGCCCTCCCCAGAGGCAGGCCGGCTCCCGCCCTTTGTTCCCTGGCTCTCCCCCACCTCTGGCAGCTCCCACCACCTTCCAGGGCTATTTCTTGGCTGCCGCCTCCGTGATTTCTAAGAGGGTGCTGAGCTTACTGCTGCGGCGGCAGGTGGCCACCTGAGCTCCTAAAGGAAGTGGGGAGCCCCTGCACCGGGTGAGGGGAGGCGGGGGCTCACGCCTTTATACCTCATCCAGGTTCTCTTCCAGCAGGAGGGCCCAGAGTGGCCCCCGGGGAGCTGACAGGAAGGGGAAATGGGTCTCAGGACACTGAAATTCCATTCTGAGGCCCACCCTACACCCTCCCTGTCACCATACCTTCTTACCCTGTCACCCGCCCCCTATTGTCTCACTTCCTCTTTGTATCCAAGGTGGGCAACATTTCCTTCTGAGACTCTTTCACTACAGCAGGGTCAAGGTGAGATGGGAGGGGCAGCAGAGAGATACCACCAGGGTTAACTTGGAACCCAACTGTGTATATGGGGCTTGGAGATGGGGGGGGGTGCCGAGGGCGAGGTATGGCTTCTCCATGGTGACAAGGACAGGAGCAAAGTGGTAGAGGGGCCAGTGGGCTGTGGTAAGGAGCCCAGTTTGAATTTGACCTCTGAGCCGGGCCATTCCTTGTGCCTAAGATAAGGTTCTCACTGCAGCCTTGGGCGGGCAGGGACGGGTCCAAGGCA
This sequence comes from Prionailurus bengalensis, assembly GCF_016509475.1. Classification (NCBI taxonomy): domain Eukaryota; kingdom Metazoa; phylum Chordata; class Mammalia; order Carnivora; family Felidae; genus Prionailurus; species Prionailurus bengalensis. Next base: position 203,216,415 of record NC_057345.1, read on the forward strand.
GAACGGTGCCACCACCTGGCCAACTTCAGCATCGCACCCTGCACCCACCCACCCCAAGGTGGTTCTCAGCTGTAAGGGAAGAAGATTCTCTAAGGGGCCGCTCAGGTTTGCGGGCAGCTGGCAGCCCGGCCACAACCCACTGGGGGCTTTAGCTACACACCAGCCCTCTCTGGCTGGAGCTCCATTTCCCTGGAGCCAGATTCTCACTTGTCTCAGGAGCCTCAGAGGTGAAGGTGAGGCAGAGAGGGAAGGGCCCAAGCCAGAAAAAACACAGGACCTGCACACAGATCAGCAAGGCACCCAGTCCTTGTGCATCCCTGCTCCCAGCCCCTGCCGGCCCAGCCAGTTAGAGAACTTTCCTTTTCTAAATGACCCTCAACATCAAAAACCCTGCCCACAGAGAGGACTTGGATCTAGCATAGACTATGATGCCAGCCAGTCCCGAAGGCACACCCAAGTCTTGCCTCTTGTTGGTTGCGTGACCTGTAACAAGTCATCGCACCTCCCTGAGACTCAGTTTCTCCATCTGCCAAATGGGAATAAAAAGACTTACCCTGCAGGGTTGTTGCAAGGACTAGATGGGATCGTGCAGGGACATAAAAAAAAAAAAATCCAGCTCAAGGCCTAGCTTCGAGCTAGAACTCAAAACATGACCATTTCCAAGGGTATGCAGCCACCTGCATCCTCTCTCTGTGGCTTGCGCATCCGCCCACGGTCCCTACCTGTGGCTTTATGACTTCGGTCTCAGGCACCCAAAAGCATGATTTGCTGGAAACACCCACAGTGACCTCACAGCGGCACCCCCATCCCTAGCCACCCCCCCCCAACAGGCCAGGCATACCTGATGGGCTGGGGGTGGGGCTGGACACTCGGGGTGACTCTGCTGGAGCCCTAGGACAGAGAAAAGACAAGCGGCATTATGGAGGAGGCTGGCGGAGAGATGTCCCCGGGAGCATCAGGGCTGCAGACAAACACAGATGCTCTTATTTCTTGGCCAACATTCCAGCGCGGGCACCCTAACATCCAGGCTACACAGCAACCTAAGGCCAAAAGCGACCAAGGCCGATCGCTTGTGAGTGCGCATGCGAGCCCCCAGAGGGCCCAGCTCTCCCTCCCCAGGGAAGGAAGAAATCCCAGATGCTGAGAAATGTCTGGGCTGGTGCCATCTGCACTGAGTACACGCTCAATAAAAGAGTTTCAAAATGGACGGAAACACATTTCATCTTGATTCCCTGGATGCCGTAACCGTAACCCCCAGGGGAGAATACCGACCGCGAGCATGACAGAAGGAAAAGACCGGTTGTCCTGCTCTGAACCTTGACCCCCTGACCACCACCATCCCGCAATCCTCCCCTTCACAGCAGCAACAAGGAGCCATTAGAGCAGAAGCTGTGGCTTGAGAGCAGCCGGGGCGGCGTGTACCCACGGAGACCAGTGCTGGGCAGCAAGTTACCCTCCTACGGACCCACTGCCCACTGGGTTACCCCCTCACCCGCTCCCCTCTCGAGGGTTGTCAACTGGCACAAACTTAGGCAAACGGACCCCAGTTCGGGTCCCAAACAGCCCAAGACGACCCGATGGCACCGTGATGGAAGCTAAGGGTCACCCTGCCGGCCGACCTGGGAGTACTCGATGCTCTGGATCTCTGTAACGTCACATGTAAGATGGGGCAATCCTTACGGAGTTGTTTGAAGATTAAAAGGAAGTATGCGTATAAGGTACTTCTTCATTGTTACTGTTACTGCATCTAGTACAATTAAAAGGGTGCTTACACATACAACCAACATTCACCTCTATACACAGAGCCCTGCATCACCTCTCCCCCCACCTGTCAGCCACCTCACGTGATGCAAAATCGACCGCCCAACTTCTAGATTCCCAGGCCGAGCCACGGCTCTCCGAGCCCATCGGCACCTTCCAAACATCCCTGTGCCTCCCCGAAACCAGCCTTTCCCCACCACCAAGTTGCAACCACCTCTTGGAGGAGACAGGACCACAGTCTACCAGGGAGAGGAGAAACTGAGGCACGGTGACTCACCCCCAAGTCCTGGGGAAGTTGACAACTGGCAGGACTCACCCTCAGACTTTGGGTTTAACCACTGGGACCCTGAGGAGAGCAGCCGCTTTCGGCCTCCTCCAGGCCCCTGCAGGGCCGACAAGGCAGGGACGGAGAAGCCTGGAGGCTGGGCTCCTGGTAGTGCCCAAAGTCAGGGCAGCCCCACTAAGAGGAGGTGTCTCCATCCAGCCACCCGTGAGAAGGCTGCACCCAGAGCCCCCTCTGCGTGGGCTACAGCTCAGCTCCGAACCACTCAGCCTCTGCATTAGCAGCAGGAAGAACCAAGTGGGGCTGTTGGGGAGGAAAGTGTCTGTCTCCACAGCCCCCTGGCCTTGACAACTTGACTTTGCATGAGTCAGGCATGGTGGGGGGAGGGGGGGCGCGGGTAAGAGGGATCATGTTTGGTTTTCAAGCCCCAAACCAGGCTGTTCCAAAACTACCCGCCCAGAGGAACACAGAGACCCAACACTTCATCCGTCTTGATTTCACTGGTCCCTGATGAGGAGTCGCTGGACCGCCCCAGGCCCCAGGCCCTGCTCCAGGCCCCGGGGCCACCCTGCTATAAATAGCCCCTCGGGTTTCATCTGTTGCTGATCCACAGCCACTTTGGAGGAGGCCACCACAGCTGCCTCGAACAACTGGAAGCCACAGCTGCAGCCGAGGCTTGCGGTGTGGTCAGGGCCATGGGTCTGGGCTCACGGAGCTGCAGGGAGACAACGTGATATTGAGGCCGGCTTGGCGAGGGGACTGGGGAGCCAAGGGGAGCCAGAAGCCTCCTCGGGCGCAGGGGTGAAAAGGAAGAACGGGACAGGAGAGCTGGATCCCGTTTCTCCACCCCCCTCCCAAAGTTACAACACTCCACATTCCTTAACCTCCCCACCCCAAAAAAGCCAGGGAAGATAAATAAAAACTTGGCCCCAACAGAGTCTGGCCGTGCCGCCTCCAGAGGTGATAAGACAAAGTCCAAGCCGGCTCTGCTCCAGGCCAGCCAGGGAAGGGGCAGCAGGGGAGGAAGCTGCCCTGGACCGTGACCCCACCAGATGACAGGGACGGGAACAGCTGGATGGTCATCCCCTGTTGAATCACTGGGCCGTCCTCTAACTGACGGGGCTTCCTGTTTTCTGCAGAGTTCGAGGACATGTGACACTCGCTGGCAGAAAGCAGACACACGGGTGACAAGCCTGAGTCTCGTGGACGTGAAGAACCACACATAGTTGTGGGGGCGGGGGGTATGAGCAAGCACGGCCTCACGCTCCAAAACACACAGGTGACCTCACACATGAGGCCAGAGATGGGCACCCCCAGCACACGCCTCAGCACACACACCCTCTCTGGGAGGCTGGGAGCCCCCTGAGAGATCAGTCATCTCTGCTGCCCGTCATCACGTTCCTTCCCTCATTCCAAAAACCCTCGCTGAGTGCCACCAGCTGTGTGCCAGGCAACGTGCTAGGCGCTGGGGACCGGAGGAGGCGAAACCCCTGACCTCAGAGAGCTTATACTGGAGCTGTTCTCTTCAAGAACAGGCATGAGACTCTGCTGCCGGGTCTCACTGGCCAGTCTGTAAAATGGGTATAGCTCAGTGCTCGTGTGACCTTATGTGATTCACCTGTTCCACCTAAAGCCCCCAGGGGAAACTACCAGAGGGCTCTACAAAAAGTACTACAAAGATTTTATTTGAAAAAGAAAAAAGAAGCTCTCTGTCAGCCTGTAATCCCATTCTTCTCCTCTCTGGGGCTCTCAAAGCCCTTTGCCCATTCGGCTTTACCTCCCCCCCCCCCCTCCAGCTTCTCCCAGGACAGAGATCAATAACACAACTTTGATCCAACTCCCTAGGCACCAAGAACGCTCCCCTACAGTCATCACCGAACCGCGGTCTCGCTTTCAGTAAGAGAACAGCATGAAAGGAAGTTCCACAGCCCCCCCACCAAAACGGTGTCTTACTTCTCTACCAGGAAGTTCCTCCTAGTATCTAACCCTCACCCTTCATCCTGCAGATCCAGCCAACTCTTTTTGCCTTGGTCCCCACTGCCAACGACCACTCGGACACTTCTGAGTGGCTCAAGGTCTGTGGCCCTAGGCTCTGTTATTTGCCACCACCTTCTCCACCATGCAGCAAGGAGCGGGAACCCCAGGACCTGGGTGGGGTTGGTTTAGAGCAACAACTGTGTGGGAAGAGTCCTGCCTGCCTTTGAGGTCCACAGACCAAACACAACAGCTCTGGACCAAAAGAAAAGCCGTTTCCTGAGCCCCAGTCCCCAGGGGGCAGAGTCGGGAGGAGGGTCCGTAAGAAACACCAGGGGCCACGTCAGGCAGCCAGAAATTGGTGCCCAATCTACGTCAGGGGCCCGTCCCCATTCCTACCTCTCCTCTGGGGGCCGTGGCCACCCCCTCCCGCCCCCACCAGCCCCTCCAGCCACACCCCTTCCTCTCTCCTTCCTGCCCACCAGCCTGGATTTTTCCAAACAGAGTGCGACACAGCACAGCATCCACAAACCTCTCTACACACCAGCCCTGCTGGACGAAAACAGCCATTCCGGCCCTGTGAGTCCTGGGCCACGGGCCAGAGACAGGAAAACAGCTCAACAAACAGGCCCAAAAGCACGGCACTAGGCTGAGGGCCGCAACTGTGCCGCCTCTGGCACAGGTCTCCTCACACGGGGCAGACTGCGGGGGTCCCCCATGGCTGAGCAGGGCATGGACCAAAGACCCTGGGATCACCCAACCTGAGACAGGTGTCTGGGAACTTTAGACACTAGGTTTTCCCTCCTCTGCAGCACACAGGCCATTCTAGAATCTGCTCGCTCGCTTAGTGTTCCCTTGACTAGACTAGCTACGCCAGAAGTCACAACCCTCTTCCCACATCTAGACAGGACACAACCCTTACCCACCTTGGCACACATTAGACACACACGCATTCATCCCAAATCAACAAACTTTCCTTCTGAAAAAAAAAAAAAACCCTCCCGTCCCAACTAAAGGGCCGCTTCTTTCTTTCCTGGGACCAAGGTCATACCCACCATCACGTCAAAAAGTTCTTCATGATGTCTAACTTCACTCTCTCTTGCTGCAGCTTTCCCTGACAAGCTATGTCTGGCCCAGGCTGGGGCTGGGGGAAGCAGCAGCATCAGGACCTGGCCGTAAGTGTGCCCAGGCCATCAGGTAAAGGCTTTAGTTCACACATCATCTCCTGGCCAAGGGCTGGGAGAGCAGGGTACAACCAGATCCGAGCAGCAAACCCAGGAAGGGGTGGAGAAGGCACTGGTCAATTCACTGAGCCCCTTCAAGTCTCTACCTCCTCATCTGAAAAATGGGACCAAGGGCGCCTGGGTGGCTCAGTCGCTTAAGCATCCAACCTTGGTTCAGGTCATGATCTCATGGTTTGTGAGTTCAAGCCCCACATTGGGCTCTATGCTGGCAGCATGGGACCTGCTTCGGATCCTCTGTCTCCCCCTCTCTCTGCCCCTCCCCTGCTCACTCTTTCTCTCTCTCTCTCTCTCTCTCAAATAAATAAACATTAAAAAAAATTTTTTTAATGGGACCATAGCATCCACCATAGGGGTGGTGTCTGGGGATCACCAAAATACTCAATCCAGCTCCGGGCCCTTAGTCAAAATAACAGTAATAAGAATGGCTAATATTTATTGAGCATATATTATATGCTTTGGGTGCACTACTTTAGCTCGTCCTCAGCAGTAGGTACACACAAAGCCTAATTTCTGACCCACATCTCAGCCCCCAAAATACCGCAAACTTGGACAAGAGTCCCTCCCCAACATGTGCACTCCGTGCCCATAGGACCCACGCATACCTTGAACAGAGCCTTCCCCACTAATTTAAGAGGCATGCTCCCGCTCCTCCTGGACAGGTCGTACAGCCCCAGGGACGCCTCCGCCTTGCAGGGCTGGCCATGAAGGGCTGCCCCAGGGCAATGTGGCCGTGGCCACGGGCTCACCACACAAGGGCGGCCGCCTGCAGGAGCTGCCTCCCGCAGCCTGAGCACCTCCCTCTGGGGCCCTCCCCATGGCGGGTCAGGCAGCTGTCAGATGATAGGGCCTCATGCCATCAACAGCTCCCCCTGTGCCAACCGCCAAAACCACTCCCTGTTCCTCTGTGGATCAGGGCGAGCAAGGATGGAGGCCAGCATAGGGGCAAATTGTCAGACGAGAGTGGGGAAGAAAGAGAAAGGCCCGACTGTGTGGGGTGTCTACCCCGGGCACATGAGGAAAAGCCCAGACACGAGCACCGCTCAAAGCAGGGTCCCAGGAGAGCCCCTTCTGCCCTTCCCAGGGGTCTCTCCATTTAAGCAATTTGCCCATTGACCTCCACCAAAACTGCCCACCAGGAAGAGCCCGGAGGGGTCAACGGGCCCAGCTTCCAGCTTCTTCCTCCAGAATCAACGGCACTGAAGCCACACAGAAGATCCTGGCGTTTGCAAAGACCGCTTTTTTCCAAAGAAGCAGAGCTTGTAATTCCTCAAGGTCTGATGACCCTCTGTGAGCCCAGGAGTCCTTCTTCGCCTCTGTCCCTAGTCCTTCTGCTATAGCTCTGCTAGTATCCCGCTCACCACCGAGCCAGACCTCACAGCACACCCTCGCTGCCTCCCTTCCCTGGAGCACTGAAGTCTGGCAAAGTGATGGGCAAATGAGCTCTGGATCCAGCCGACCTGGGAGTCAAAGCCAAGACTGAGGTCCAGTAGGTAAGTCCATGGGGTTTGTTCACCATTCCAACCCCTCCTCCCCTGCTCAGCCATAGCACTCAGAGACCCCTGCCTGTCCTTCTGGAAAGGAGGTAAGGGATCCTTCAGCAAGGCAGGTAGTATAGATCATCCACACCTCCAATCCCCCTGGGGCACCATGAGCCCAGCCAAACCCTTCCCTTCCCCATCCCCATACTTACGTCTTCCTCAAGGCTTTTCCGTGTGTTTCCACCCCGGAAAGCTCCTTCTCCCTGGAGACGGAGAAAAAAACACAGTCAGAGAGGGGAGTCAAGGAAAGTAATCAAAGGGCACCCTCGTTTTTCACCTACTGGGATTGGCAGGGGTTGGGGGTGAGGGAGCTGGCAGAAGGGCCTCGGAGGCAACTTAGTTGTGTGTTTATCATTTCTTTGTCCACTAAAAGCCCCTCAGAGCCAACCAACCCTCTCATTTGTGTTATGATTTTCCTCTTCCCATTTTGCAGGTAAGAAAACTGAGGTACAGGCAGGCTCATGAATTGCCAATGGCCACACAATTAGAAGCCTGAATGAAGGGGGCGCCTAGGTGGCTCAGTCGGTTAACCGTCCAACTCATGGTTGCAGTTCAGGTCATGATCTCACGGTCTGTGAGTTCGAGCCCAGCATCGGGCTCTGTGCTGGTGGTGTGGAGCCTGCTTGGGATTCTCTCTCTCCGCCCCTCCCCTACTCCTGCTCTCTTGCTTGCTTGCTCTCTCAAAGTAAATAAATAAACTTTAAAAAAAGAAGCAGCTTGTATGAGGCAGGATCTGAACACAAGCCCTCCAACTGTAAGCCCATTATTACGTGCTGGCCATTGCCAGGAGATCCCCCTCAGCTGCTAATCTCGATTTCCACACTCTGGGACCCACCCACTCTCTTCCCTTCCTCCTCATGTAGCCTTGAGGAAATTGGAAAACTGTCTGTCTTTCTGCTAAGTCAGAAAGTTCTGTTTGGAAACATCTGCCCAGCTTTCTCACATTCTACATATTTAATAAAGAAACCCACATTTAACCACTGGCCTCTCCCACCTGCCTCCCTAATTCCCTAGCAATCCATTTCCGAACACGTAAGTGATGTCAGATGCCCAGGTCCCCACGTGACCCACAAGCCCATCACTTCCTCTCAAGTTCCCCAAGTCTACTCCAGAAAGATGTCCCCAAACACATCTGTTCACTTTCCCCCAAATCCACCTTCTGCTTTCTGGGCTTCCCACACTATGCCCAGACTGTTTCCCACCACCTGCTGCCACTCACCGTGTCGGCTACATTCTTCGGGGCATTCTCAGGGTTGATGGGCTGCAAAACACAGGGAGAAAACAGTGTGAGGCCTCAGGGCGAACAGCCACAGGTTGGGTCTCGGGCTGGCTCTCTCCCCAGGGCTGGTGGCCGTGAGGGGCGGAATGCCTCTTGAAGCAGGGCCCATGCCGCCGACCCAAGGCTCAGAGGTAACCTGGCTAGCCCCATGCTTGGGAGGCAGAGTTCAGAAAACGTAAAATAATCCGACTGGTACTAGAACGAGCCAGCTCGACGAACCTCTCACCAAGGCCTGTGATTCAGTTGCTGACCCCTCCAAAAGGAACACAGAGAGGGTCAAGGTCATGCCTATCCCTATGTGCCAGCCGTCTTCACCTGTACCGGCTCATTTATTCGTGACGAGAACCCAGTGAGGTGGGTCCCATTATTACCTTTGAGCCCCCACTTCACAGAAAAGGACAAGGTAAATGAGTAGCCCAAAGTCATCGACTACTACTGGCCACAACAGGATTTGAACCCCATCTTGGGACTCAGCACTTCGTGGTCTTTGTGTGAAATCCCCACAGTCCAGGATGAAGTCTTCCAGAGACTTAACTCTTGTGTGGGCTTTCAAAGCCCCCCACCATTAGCCCTGCCCCAAAGCTCTGCCCCATCCAGACCTGTCCCTAGATCTCCTGGTTTATTCCCACATTCAGGCCTTTGCTTGCGGAATGGCTCCTGCATCCACACTCTTTTCCGACAAGGTCTCCGCCCCGAGGCCCTTCCTGAACACCCAGTAAGGAGGACTCCCTCCTGCCTTGGAACTCCAATAAGCCTGCTCTCTGTGTTACGTCTCTGGTCCTTCGGGTATAAATAATCTCATCATGGGAATATGTCTTGTTCCCCAAATACTGTTTTGTGAGTCTTACTCACCTGCCTCCAAAAAACATTCAAAGCAGCATTTTTACCAACTCATCTGCCATATCCCTCACGCCGGGGACTGGGATATATGTGTAGCCGGCCACCAATACATGCCGGCTGATCCTGTCCTGATGCTGATCCTGGACTGATCCTGTCCCTGATGTTGGCTCCACCCTTTCCCTGCCAGGACAACATTAGTGTTTCCTACTAAAGGGATCCTAAAAAGCGGGTTCCTTGGACTCCCCCATACAGGAGAGAAACTTCCCATTCCAGATCCAATTCCTGCCTACAGTCTCGAGGGCTCTGTTTCCCACCCAGTAAAGTTCCAGGGGCCCCTGAATCACACAGAAGGACATGAGCATGACCGTGAAGGTTAGAAAGCAAGCCGTTGCCATGATGAGCAGGAACCAGCTTAGGACAGTGTCTCAGAATAGGAAACGCCTGCCCTGACCCCATTCCTGGTGAGCTGCTCACCCCTGTGGAAGACAGGGGAAAGGACAGAATGGCCTCTGAAAGGTTCTGGCATCAGGGAGGAGAGCTGGGCATGGAGGAAGAAAGCCAGCTGGGATCAAGGTAGCACTGCTCTTTCTGGAAATGGCCCAGACCCCTTTACCCCTATGGCTTGGAAGATGGGAGGCTGAGGCCAAAACTTCTTTCCAGAAGATGAAACTTCCTGAGGAGTTCATGGCCAAGGCAACGTGGATGGTTGAGGGAGGACAGGGCCCAGGAACAGAGTAAGAGATGGGGAGGCAAGTCAGCCAGTGCCTCCCAGGCCCCAGGTCAGCCCGCCTGGAGTCTGAGGATGACTCTGGAGAAGAAAAGATGTCACATTCCACTCCCTCTGAGCCCAGTCCCAGTCCTCAGCCACCCTCTTCCAGCCCCCACTCCCAGCCCACAGGCCACCCGGCAGGGGCAGTCTGGAAATCCCCAGGGACCGCTATCCCAGCCTGAGCTCTAGGAGCTGCCTGCTAACTGGGGCCAGGTTCTCTCCTCAGCCTCCAACAACCACCAGCCCCAACCAGGGGAGTCCTCGGCAGTGGTGCCCTGACCCTCCCACTATCCCTTCTGGTCCAGGGCTCTGCAACACTCCTGTGGAGACTGTGGCTAAGCAGGAAGGCCCAACTGCCTCCTCTCTGAGCTGTTCTAGCCTCCAGGAAAGGAGGAACACTCCAGGCAGGCTGATCCCAGGGACCTTCTGTGTGCAGAGTCTACACCACAGAACTGAGATTTGAATCCAGATCTCCCAACTCCAAAGCCCTCACTCTTAACCAGCCTGCCTAGACGGGGAGCGGGGTGGCGGGGGGGGGGGGGGGGGGGGCAGGGGTCAGAAAGGATAGAAATCGGGTAGGACGGAAAAGGTGGAGACAAAGTACCTGCCCCAGGCTCATTACAGGCCCTTGGGAGGCCCTCGTCCTGCTCTGGGTAAAGCCTCCTGAGAGGCCTGACTCTGGGCAGAACAGGCTGTGAACCGGGCGGGCAGCGGGGAGGGGAGGAGGGGAGGATCTCAGAATCCCCTGGAGGGCTGTGGACATACAGGTGGCTGGGCCCTGACCAGAGGGTCTAATCCAGTGGCCCTATGGTAGAACCCAAGAACGTGCATCTCTCAAAGGTTTCCAGGCACGGGGATGCCACTTTGAAAACCACAGGTCTAAGCTAACAGCGTTAGCAGCCAGGGCCCCGTCCTGACTCTCTCTGCTACTAACTTGTGACCGCGAGCAGGTCACTTTGTCCTTGCTCCTCAACAGGGCTGCTGAGCGCTATTTTGTGAGCACCAAATGAGACGGAGCACATTAAGCACTTAGAATAGGGCCTGGCACTTGGAAGCTCTCAATAAATGTTAGCTGTTATTTACCGTCTCCACCCTGCACACTCCCAAGGCCCACCCTACCCCGCCTTGACCCTCCTGCTCCACCCCTCCCCAGGGAGACGAGTCAATATTAGAAACCACAGGCCTCAGCACTGCAAGAGAAACTTCCCTCCCGGCCAGCGATCATCTGAGCACCAGCCCCTCGGCCCCCACCCCTTCCCCAGGCCAGCTGGAGGGCGGCCACAGGGTCAGCCATCAGACGCCTTCGACTTAGTGGTCGACATGCTTTCTGAGAAGACAAAAATTTCCAAAAACCCCTCCCGAGCTAGACACCCAGTGTTACCCTGCGGTGTTTGCAAATACAGCCCAGCATGCACACTGAGCTCCCCACCCCTCTGTCTTGCATCCCAGTCCTCCCAGGTTTGAAGTCCTGCTTCTCTGTTCCCCAGGCACCACCAGCCCTGGAGCTTCTGGAAATGAAAAAGGCAAGGGACAGGGAACACAAGGTCAGGGTCTCCCTGAGGCTGCCCCTGCCCCAGCCCCTTGACTGTGCTGTAGGGAAGCCCCCAGAGCACCCCAACCTGTGGGCCCTGAGCTGGCCGACCCAGAGCTCCGATGGCCACAGCGACCCACTCGGCCTGGGCTGTCAGCCCACCTTTGGGACGTGCATACACACCCACTCAAACATTATTTTTCCCTGTTCCCTGGTTTAGTTTTCTTCTTCGAACCCCTTGCTCTCCAACACACTATGTATTCTACTTGCTTATCTCATTTAGGGTTTTCCTGCCCCACTACAAGGTAAGTCCCCATAGCCCCCAGAGCCTGGGGCGGGGCCTGGTGCACTGTAGGCCCTCAGCAAATAGCGACTGAGTGAGTTAACCATGAGAGCCCTTCACTATCTTCCCTGGCCCCCTGACCATGCTCACCCCTGACCGTGAGGCTGGTGCCCCCAGACCTCCTGGAGCCGAGCTCTCTGACCTCCATCTTTGCTTGGATTTTGGCCAAGACCTTCTTACACACACACACACACACACACACACACACACACACACACACCATCCTTGCACACCACTCCTCAGAACACCAGCTCTGACAAGGACCTCAGATACCATCTCCTCCCTCCCTCCCTGTTTCACAGATGGGGAAACTGAGGTGCAGAGAGGTCTGAGTCCCCCAGCCTCTCGCGGGAAGGTCCACGGCAATACTGGGGTTGGCACCCAGGTCTCTAGACCCCACCACTGAGCTCACCTTGCTGACCCTCACCCCAATCTCTAGCCAACCTGCAGGACGCATTAGCAGGAAGGCTCTCCCCTACCCTCCCCCTGAGGCTCAGCTGCAGAAGGGTATAGCAGATGAAGCCCAGACAGGGAGGGCACCCCTCATCTAGCCCCACCCCTACCCAATCCCAGCATAAAACCTAGATCTAAGGACCCCAGGCTTTCCGAAGCTGAGGGCGGTCAACTCACAGCCCTGCCAGGGGTCTTCAGGAATCCTCCTTGCCCCCAGCCAGGACAACGCCAAGCAGGTGGCAGGGTTTGGACCTGGTGCCACTTGATGGCCAAGCCTTGCTCTTCACAGATCACCCTGCTCTAGGGTCCCAAACTCTAAGTCTGCAGCGAGGCAGGGACTAGGGTGAGGTGCTTAGGGCAGAAAATGTAAGGAGGCATTCACTCTCAGGCAGTTTAACGTGCACCCACACGACCCTGAGAGCAACATGCCTTCTCACATTTTCCACCATGGGTGTCTCACCTGCCTTACCTCTTCCTGGCCCTCGTCTGGGGATGCCTTTTCATAACATCAGCACAATAACAGTAATTGTTCATTGAGTGCTAATGATCTGGGCGTCATATCAGGTTCTTGACTTTCACGATCATCAATCGGCATCACCACCCTGTGAGGTAAGGAGGACCCCACTTTACAGTTGAGACAGAAGGTCCAGGAGATTCATTAACTTGCCCAACGCGGCACAGCTAGTAGGGAGGAGGGCTGGGATTCGAACCAGGCTCCCTCACCGTCTCTCAGGTTCTAGCTCCCCTCCCTGGCAATGATTCTCACTCACTGAGAGTTCCTCTCAATCAACTGCCCTCCTGTTGGGAACAAGCTTTCTGTGACTTAACGACTAATTGTCTCGGACCCTCAGGAGGAAGAGACTCCTCCAATGCACTGCCATAGGAAGAGGAGGAAATGGGCTGCAGTAGAAGACACTGAATCAGACATCAGAGAGAACTTCCTGAATGTGAGGGGTTGTGAACCACAGGGCGGATAAGGGAAACTGCACATCCTTTCCTCAAGTTTTTTTTTTTTTTTCCAAAAAAAGACACAGGCACGCCCCCTCCATGCATGCATACCCACCCCGACTGTGTGGGCCTGAGGGGCTGGGTGGCCAGGATGCTGCCCAGGGGGTTGTGCAGTACATATTGGTGGCCTGCAGGGAGGGTGGGCTGGGGAAAAAATGTATCTGTGGGCTGCTGTTGTGCAGGAAGGAAAAGGCAAGGCAAGGGCCAATGGGGGGAGGCGGGTGGATGCCCAAGCCCAGGGCTGGGGGGAGGGGTCTGGCGCAGAATGCAGACTCAGCCTCCGGAGGAACATTCTGTCCAGAAATTCCTCACACCCTCCTCCCTTCCACCCCTTCAGCCCTCCCCACTCTTGCCCCCTGGGAGGCCTGGAATCCGGGCAGTTTTTCAGGCCCAAAAGACCCCATGACATCACATCTACTGCCATGGCAACGGGCTGTGAGGTCACAGGCAGTGGTGCCTTTCAGGAGTGGGGAGAACAGGTGGGAGCTGGCAGGTAGAGCCAGCGGGGGGCTGGGGCGTCCTCAGCCCCAGGACCCACGGCAGGTTATTCCGGGCTCACTTGCTCCGTTCCAGAAATAGAACCCTAAGCAGATGAAAGGAGGGGCTGGTAGCATAAGGGAAGAGCAGAGAAGCGCCATTTCCTGGGCACTTAGAGGGGGCGTGGCCGGGATGGCACTTTACAGACCCCATAGCCCCAGGGGTGGGAGCGGGACCATCACACAGGATAAAACGAGCGGAGGCAGCAGAGGCTCTCTGGAACCCTTCTGGCAGATGCAGAAACTGAGCGTCCAGGGAGGCTGGCCAGCTCTACGTGAGCGCAGGTCTTCGCCTCAAAGCCTGTGTTTGCCCCCCACCCTTCGTGTTAATTACGGCCATCCTGGGAACGGGGAGCCACTGGGGCTGGGCATCCACTGGGTGCAGGGGGCTGGAGAGAGGGTGTGGAACAAGCAGGGCTAGGCCCAGCCAGGGTAGGAGGGAGGCCAGCAGCCTGGTTCCCCCCGAAGTGTTTGAGTGAAGTCACTCCAGGGACGACATCCTCTCCTGGGCAGGCCTAGGCCACCAGAGAAAGAGAACAGGCTGGGTGTGATTAAATGGAATGTGATGCCTGATTTTCCCCGCACCCCCCAGGGAGGGGCCCGGGCAAGCCCACTCCTGTCCTCGGGCCGGCCCCAGTTCACCCCGAGGGACCCAGAGCACAGCTCCTGGCTGAGAGGGGGCAAGGGCAGGGGTGGCATGCACACACCTGGCCAGGCCAGGGGGGAGTACTCCCCCCAACACACCTCCTACCCCCTGCTCCACCCTGGATGCTATTCTCCCCTCAGCCAGGGCGCTGGGAGTCCGCTCGGCCCTTCGTCCCTGCCCCTCTGGCCACGCTTGTCGAAATCCTCTCTGCCCCCCGCCAAGCACCTGTGCCAGCCTCCGGTCCACCCAGCCCTCCTCCCGCAGCCCCCTCGCCACCCAGCCACACCCCACAGCTGGCAGCAGACTCAGATCCAGCTTTGGGTCACTTCCCCACTCACGGACCCATAACGGCCCTACTGCTTGGCTCATCAAGTTCAAGTTCCCCTGCCCAGCTTGTGAACTCCTCCCTCATCTGGCCACACATGCCGGGTTCACTCTGCCTCCATTCCTGCACTCAACCAGTTCCACCAGCATGCCCAGCCAGGGCCACCAACCAAAATGAGACAGGATTGTCTGGCCCCACTTACCCTCCCCCCCAACCCCACCCAGCAAGGGCAGACTGGCCAAAAATATTTACCCTGGATTTGCCCTGGCTCCCAACGGTAACTCACACCAAGGCCCTACCCCCTCTCTGTCTCAGCTCTCCCTCCTCCTTCCCACCTCTCTTCCATTTGCTCACATCTTAAACGGGACCTGGAACAGGAGACAGACTTCCTCAACTACCACAGCACAACCTGATTGCTTCTTTCCCTGGCTCCCAAGTACCTCTGGTCAGACCCCCGCCCCCAGGCGGGCACTAATTCATTTCCACCTGATAAATCTCTCTCTCCCCCCCCGCCCCCACTAAACGTGGCTCCAGAGGGCAGGGCTCCTGAGGGCAAAGGCCTGACTTTGGCCCCTCCCAGTGGAGGTCCCAGGGGTGGTGGTCAGCACATTAGTGGATGCCTTGGCCTCCAGGAACCATGTCCCTTCCCAGCCCAGTCTAAGGGCAGGACCTCCACCAGGACTGCCACCAGGCACTCCCCAGAGCAGGGACCTGCCATCAGCACCGGCCTCATACCTAACAGGTATCAGTGAGTATGGGTTCCAGCAATAGACAGAGACTCCCCGATGGCCCCGCGGGGCCATTTGAGGTGTTAGAAAGCTCCTCTTCACATCCAAGTCTCCTCCTCTTTCTAATAACCTCCACCTACTAGGTTCTACTCCGGAGAGCAACAGAAAACAAGCCGATCTGTCCTTCCTCACGTTCTTACTCCCATTCCGCACCCACTCCATCCATATCTTCCCCTCTCCAGACCGCACAGCGCTTTTGCACAAATTGAGATCTTCAGCCTCCCTCACCACTCGGGGAATCTTCCTTGGAATGCAATGTCCTGAGTTTGCGCTCTCCTTTAAAAACCAAGGCTCTATGGGGTTCTTCTGACATTGCTCTGTTTTCTAGAATCTCCCAAGATGGTCACTCATGGCACACAGTGCTACAAGATGAAATTTCATCAAGAGACTGGCGTCCAAACTGAAGTGACTCCTAGCCACTCTCCTTAACAGAGGGCAAGACGGCAGCACGGGGGCTGAGGGTTCCGCACACTTCTCCGGAACCGATTAACATCACATCCTCTCCTCTTCCGTGAGGCGGCATGGTGCCTTCTTCCCTCAGATCCGCCCCTTGGGGAAGTCATCTGAAAATCTCAGAGCCACCACCTCACGCCCACGAGGATGGCTGCTATCAAGAAAACAGCATTATTCGCAATAATGAATGTTAAAACATGGAAACACGGAGGAAGCTCAGATGTCCGACGGGGGAACGGGTAAGCAAAATGTGACGCACGTACGATGGAACATTATTCAGCCTTGAAAAGGAAGGACATTCTGCCAGCACAGCACGGCCTTGAGGACATCCTGCGAAGTGAAACAAGTCAGTCACAAAAGGACACGTGTTACATGATTCCACTGACATGAGTCACTTGAGCGGTCAAATTCACAGAGATACAAAGCCGAATGGTGATTGGCAGGGACTGGGGAAGCGGAGGGGGCATTCTGTTTGATGGGTAGAGTTTTGTTTTACAAGACGACAAGAGTTCCGGAGACAGACGGGTGATGGTTGTACAGGAGTGGAATACTCACTTAACACCACTGCCTGCGCTCAAAAACGGTGAAGACGGTGACTCTTACGCTCCGTGTGTTTTACCACAATAAAGAAAAACAAAGTCAAAAAATATTTTTTCAGGACCTCACTGGACCAAACAGTGTTAAAGCCCTCTCATTCCTGTGACTCCATGCCACCCAACCCCACCCACCTTCTAGGAGGCCTGGCACTGTGGCAGAAAAGAACTTTACAGCCCCAGCCTTAAAACGGCACCTGGCACAAGGTGGGTGCTCGGGAAATGTCTGTTGGTAGGATGGATGGACAGAAAGATGGAGGGACAGACCCTCCTTTAAATCTCGGGTCCTTTGGCAAACAGACCACATAGGTAGACTGGTGGTTGGTGCCGTTTAGAAAATGAAATCCCAGGGGCGCCTGGGTGGCTCAGTCGGTTAAGCGTCCGACTTCGGCTCAGGTCATGATCTCAGGGTCCATGAGTTCGAGCCCCGCGTCAGGCTCTGTGCCGACAGCTCAGAGCCTGGAGCCTGTTTCAGATTCTGTGTCTCCCCCTTTCTCTGCCCCTCCCCTGTTCATGCTCTGTCTCTCTCTGTCTCAAAAATAAATAAACGTTAAAAAAAAATAAAAAAAAATAAAAGAAAATGAAATCCCAACGCCTGAAACTAACGTAACATTGTGTGTCAACGTCACAGCATTGACGCCATATAAATGAAAGGGGGAGGGGAAGGGAAGGAAGGGAAGGGGGGGAGGCAAGGGAAGGGAAGGGAATCCCAGAAAAGTCCACCTGGTTGCATTAAGTGTTTACATCAGCAGAAAGCATCTAGGGTATCCTGGGGAGAAAGCAGAACCAGGAATCAAAAACCCCATTCCAGGGGCACCTGAGTGGCTCAGTCGGTTGGGTGTCTGACTCTTGATTTCAGTTCAGCTCATAATCTCATGGTGTGTGGGTTCAAGCCCCAAGTCAGGCTCTGTGCTGACAGCTCAGAGCCTGCTTGGGATTCTCTCTCCCTCTCTCTCTGCCCCTCCCCTGCTCACAGGCTCTCTCTCAAAATACATAAATAAACTTTAAAAAATAAAAAAAACAAAACCACACTCCTGACCCATCCCCTCTCCCCCACAGGCACTGCTGTGTGACCATGAACAAGTCACCTAGCCTTTCTGATCCCCAGATTGTTCCTCTGCACAATGTGTTCCTCCCATCCACCCAGGTTGGTCTCACACTTGTCTGGAAGTGCCCAGACTTCCACACAATTCACTGTGGGTTCCGAATAGCCCAATGTCAGGGGAAGGGCTTTGAAACCCACAGGTGCCATGCAAGGGAATGCTGTCTGTCATTACTGACAGGAGTGGAGGGTGCACTGTGGTGCTGACTACTGAGTTAAAATTCCAGCTCCCCCCTCTGAATAGCTCTGTGGCCTTGGGCCTCAGTTCCTCATCTGTAACACGGGGATAATAACAGCATCCCTCTTGCTGTGTTGTCATGAAGAATAAATGAGTTTATTTTTGCAAAGCTTTCAGAACAATATTTGGCAAATGGAAAGTCCCATACGAGGGTTAACTTTGAACTACTGCTCTGATTGCTATTATGGGTGAAGCCAGCCTGGGATTCCAATTGCCCCATTCACCCCTTCCTTCTCCCCCCGCACAGACCCCGCACCGGACCTCCAATTCATTCCACGAGGCCCTTTGGAGCACCTGCCGGGGGGCTGGTCTGTATGAGGAGAAGCAGCGCACACCCATCTTTCGCCAGCCCAGGCCTCCTGGGTGCCAGGCTGTGTGTGCACAAGGGCTCACCATCTGGCAGACCTCGGTGGCCACTCCACTTGGCCACCATCCTCGGGAAATTCCTTTTGACCCTTATTTGTCAGAAGTTGAGAAAGCGGCTTCAGCAACTTCCAAGGATCAGGAGTGTCCGTGGCAAACAAGCCCTCTCTCCCCTCTTCATCCTGCCCCCACCGAGAGACCCCACAGGAGGGAGGTGACCCTAGGACCCTGCTGCCCAAGGCCTTGGGCAACATCTGTTGAGTAAGATGAAAACACGGGTTGAAGATTAAGCCACTTTGCCCTGGCTGGCCTGGCACAGGCTGGAAAATGTGTCTGGCAGGCAGAGGCTGGGCAGAAATCCTGCGCCCAGGATGCGGGCCCCCGATCCCAGGGGGGTAAGGTCTAAGCAGGATGGGTGAGAAGGCCAGAGGGAGCGCTGGGGCCCAACTGAGACATGGAGAAAACACCACGGGCAGACACACACGGTGTGGGGCACGAGGGAAGGGGGCAGGAAGACCAGAGACCAGCTCTGCCGAGGCTGAAGGAGAGGCAGCAAATGGAAAAGAAAGGAAAAAATACATCCCACTCTTTCCTCCCTCTTGTGAACCTGCTCAAAGCACTTGCCTTGCCTGCCTTGAGGAAAAGGTGCTGAGTGCCCTCAGGGGGAAGCCAAACTTTCTCCCGGTTTTCCCCTGGGCCACTTTCCCACTCTCTGGGGACAGCAGGAGAGATTCCGGCTGGAGCTCAGCCCCCCTAAGAGACCCCCCCACCCACCCATCAGCAAGCCAGGGAATAGGAGCGACAGCAGCGCTGCTTACTGAGCACCTAATCTGCACCAGGCCCCCGGCTGCAAGCCTTCCTTCTAGCCACCCAGTGAGCACGTACTGAGCACCTACTATGTGCCAGACAGTGGGGATACAGCAATGGACACAACAGGAAAAATCCCTTGTTGACACAGAGCTTACATGCTGGTATGAGGGGGACCTTGTAAGACACACAGTGTACCAGACGGCGATACGTGGAGGGACACGGAAAGCAGGGAGGGGAGACAGGGTTGCGGGGGGAAGAGAAATCTCACACTTGTGGGAAGATCCGAGGGAGGGAAAGAGCCTTGCAGGCTCTACAGCCCTGAAGCAGCATCGTGCCTGCTATGTTCAAGGGGCAGCGAGAAGACAAGGTACCTGAAGCAGAGTCAGTGAAGGAGAGAGCTTCTAGAAGGAGGCGAGGTCAGAAAGGAAACCCGTCACGTAGACCACGCACAGGCCAATGCAAGAAACTGGACTTTTACGCAAATCAAGTGGGCAGCTGCTGGAGGGCCCTGAATCCAGATGAATTAAATACATTCATTTGCTCCTTTTATTCTCTTAACAATCTCATGCGGTGGCTGCTATTACCAAATCCCAATCTGCAGAGGGGAAACTGAGGTCCAGAGAAGTTAAGCAGTGTGTTCAAGATTGCATACCACAGACTGGGGAGCCAGGATCCAAAAGGGGTAGTCTAACCCCTCACTCTTCACCAGTGCTGCGGCAGGGGGCGGGGATGTTCTGACTCAGGTGGGGGCCCTCTGTGGGCACAAGCTGGTGTCACAACGGCTTCGCTACCAGGTGGCTGACCCAGCCTCCAGGAAGGGCAGAGTCCCCTGCACAGGTGGGGCACATCACCCCGACGAAAGACAGGTAGGAGTTCCTTCTGGTATCTGACATCCTTCCAGCTGGAGTGCCAACCTATTCCCTTTTGTCCCAACCCCTGACCCCTTCCTCACATAAACAAAGCTCACAAGACTCCAAATGGCCAGGAATCCGGCTTCTGCCCCAAGATCCCTAAAGCCCGGACCCCCCAGCTGTCCAAGACCAGCCAAGGACATTCTGTTCTCAGAGGCAAGGTGGTGGCAGTTGGGTTGAAATGATGAGACTTATGTTCCTCCTCCCTGCTCTCGGCCCGCCACGGCGACCCTCAGCAATCCCAGAGAGACTTCTCGCTGGTGGCTGCAGACCAGGCCCGCACTCTGGCCTCCTCACCACCACCTCCCCGCGGCACCCCACCCCCACTGTTGTCAGATGACGTGCGACTGGGCCCTGAGCGAATAACACTCCACATCTGGAGCGGCACAGCTGGGCAGAGCTGAGGCCCAGGAGGGCTTGAGCCAGGGGAGGCCAGAGGGGAAGGGGCGGCCGCTGCACAGAAGGCAAACAGCTTGGCAGGGCCTGGGCCTGGGGTGCAGAGGGCAGGGGCGCCGCCGAGGGTCCGAGGTGTCTGAGGCACAGGCACTTCCACAAACTTGATTTCGTTCCATCAATGACCCTCAGTGGAAGGGACACTTCTCAGCACTGAGAAGGCCTGGGGAGCATCTAGAGCAACCCCTCTCTTTGACAGAAAGGGAAACTGGGGTCCAGAAAGAGGGGGGGGACTGGTCCACGGTCACTCAGCCAATGGGTGTTGGAGGGAAAGAAGAGACCAGGTGGCCTGACGGAGATTGCAGTATGCAGGCTGAGCGAGCGTGTAGATACCTGGAACAGCCTGGGCCTCAGGGACACCCCTGCTCCCTTCCCCGGCCCCCACCCACACCAGGGTCACCACAGGCTCCTCTGCACCAGCAAATCTGACTGTGCCCACCGGGGCCCTCCATGACACACCCCGCATGCACACGCATGCCCCGTGTGGGGCAGACCCCTCCCCCTCCAGCCTCCAGAGCCCTGCCTGCCTCCAGCACTGGGCTGGGGAGCAGGAGGCCTTCACAGGGTGCGAAGGCACTGAGAGGGCAGGGAAGAAAAGTTCCCAGTGTTCCAAATCAGCCCAGCTGGGATCAGTCTGGAACGGGCCCCTCTCCCCAGCCCACAACTCATGAGTCCTGCCCGTCCATACTTCTCTGGAAGCCTGATAGGGGAGGGAAGGGTGGGAGACAGGGAGACGGGGCAGAAAAGCAGAGTCAGTTCCAGCTTGGAGGTGGAACGGGCCACCTGAGTGTGAGCACCTGCCCGAGCAGGTGAACTCTGTGGGTCATGCCTCCCGTCCCCCTTCCTCCAGCCAAAGGGTACCTGACCCGGGACCAGGCAGGTAGAAGGAGATGCCACCCCCTGGTCCTGGAAGCCCCAGAACAATAGGCACCTGGCCAGACCTCGGAGGCATGCAAGATGCCCTTTTATGGGTTTTTCCAAGGACTTAAGTCTCAAATTGAAATAGGAGGCCCTGCATCTCATCAGAAGGGACCTCATGACTCATTTCCTCCCAGTCCGGCTTCAGCCTTGGGAAGGGTCCCCCTCCTCCTCCTCCCTGAATTGCCCAGCACCCTCGGGGGCTTGCAGCATGCTTAGGTCTAAAGTAAGCTGTAACCAAGGAGCTGGGGAAAGAGGAGGAGAGACCAGCAGGGTAGGGAAGGGACTGTCACTCACCACCAGTTCATGGTTGGATGGAGGAATGCAGGGGGCAGCCACCTGTGGGAGGAACAGAGAAAGGGCAAGGTTAGCATCTTTCATCCCCATAGAAAACCAGGGCCTCCTGAGATCATTCCAATGGTCCCACCTCCACACTAGACACCCCTTCCCTCAACTCAACACAATGACAATCTCCAGCTTGAGAGCCCACTGGAAGCCTGCGCAATAACATGGGAAAACGTTCAGGCAATAATGCTTGGTAGAGGGCGTGCCGCAGGAGACAAAAACGAAATGTATATCACAATTTTTCAGTTCTGTAGAAAAATACACAGAAGACTGGAAGTCAGTGCACCAGAATTTTTCACAACAATGGGTTGAGGTAATAAGAATAAGGATTTTTTTTTCTTTGCTCTATGTTCTGCAGTAGGCTAAGATTTGTTTTAAATTTTTTTAAAAACACGTTTAAGACCTCTAAGAAAGGAGGTTCTCCCCAGCACCAGGGCATCTCACCAAAAACGGCAGTGTCTGGGGTCCCCTCAGCATGTGGGAAGCAGGCTGGCGAAGGGCCCCTGCCAGCTCTTCCCAAGGAAGCCTTGAGGGGCGAAAGCACCCTGTATGGGTGAGCTATTGTTTGGTTGGTTTTTTTTTAAGACGAAATTTATTGTCAAATTGGTTTCCATACAACACCCAGTGCTCATCCCGACAGGTGCCCTCCTCAATGCCCCTCACCCACCCTCCCCTCCCTCCCCCCCCCATCAACTCTCAGTTTGTTCTCAGTTTTTAAGAGTCTCTTATGTTTTGGCTCCCACATCATCCTCATCTTCCTCTCCGATGGAGGGGGGGGGGTGGCAACTTGGGCCTCTAGACAGAGGGACTGGGGAGGGAGGGCTGCATTTCTCCCTTCCCTGAGATAACAACCCCCCCCCCCCCAGCCAGGGCAGCCAAAACCACTACTCTGACAATTAGCAGGGCCCTTTATCAGAGGCGCAGTGTGTTCTTTTTTTTCTAGCCGGGACACGTTTTTCTTGGAGCTCATACCTCAATCTTGGCTCCAGTTCCCAACCCAAGGGGCCCACAGAGGGGACTAGGGGGAGGCTCTCCCTCGGGCATGAGGGTGTCTGGGCACAAGCCCTGGATCACCAAAGAGGGGGCTGCTGCCTCCTCAAACAGTGGGCAACCCCTGCCCCGGCCACCATCCCAGTGAAGCGGTAACGGTGAAGCCCAGGCCCTGCTGGACCTGGCTGTTGACGAGAAGCCACCCTCAGCCGGGCCCTCCCTCCACCTGACCCAGGCTGTCCTCCAAGCAGCCCAAGGGATCCCCAGGCTTGACACACCAGCCCAGAAGGGGACAACACATGACTGTGTGCCCTGAGCTCTGCAAGGGGTGGAGAAACTAGGGGTTTAGCATCCCCGGGTTCTTGACCCAGTCCTGTTACAGGCTTGCTGCCCAGCTCATTCTCCAGCAAAGAAGCCTGAGTTGAATCTCAATATCTATGGCCCGGTACTCAGCATTACTCCGAGATTGTGGCAAGACTCATGTATGAGGCCAAAAAAGGGAACAACAGCTAACACCTGCTGAATGTGGACTATAGAAATGACAGGCATTATTATTATCAGTGCTTGACCCACATTAACTCATTTAATCCTTCCAGAAACCCAAAAGGGTAGGTGCTATTATAGCTTCAGTTGAGGCACAGGGGTCACAGAGAGGTTAAACAACTTGCCCAAGGTCACGCAGCTGAGAAGTGGGCAAGATCTGAACCCAGGCATTCTGATTCCCGAAATGAAATGTGAAGGAGGACTCATCCCCTATGTTCAAGAGAATGAGGAAACATGGGGGGAATGTTCTCACAAGTTCAGGGTTCTTGACACATACCAGCATGGAGCCATGAGTGACTGTTTTAGAAGTTTCAGGGAGGGGAGTCCAGGGCCTGGAGTGGGGGGAAGGATGCCAAGAGAACGGAGTGGGAAGGAAGGTGAAGGCCCCAGCGGAGACTGTGGCCCGCGGGGGCTCCCTACCAGCCCCACCCACCAGACAAGGTCTCAGACAAGGGACACATGGGTGTCCCCATCAGGCGCCTCCAGGGCAGGAGTCCTGAATCTAGCAGTGGCCTCCTCCCTGTCTCCTCCCGTCCCCAACCCCATTCAGGGGCTGCAGGCTTCAACCTCCTGGGGCCAGGCCCCAAGTGTCTCCTCCCACACCGCTCTACCATCTATGGGTCCCTCAGGGCCTGGGTGGGAGCGGGTGTAATCCACAGGGCAGCGCCCTGCTCTGCTCCTTCCTTCCGAGCTGGGGCGGGGCTGGGAACCTGATGGAGGACCATGCTGCAGGAGGAGGGATGCTGCGGGCTCCGGCCACAGCATCCCAGACCCAGGCAAGTCCCTTCCATAGCCAGTGTCTCCCATGCCATTTCACCAGGGGATCTCTAGTCTCCCATTCAGGGACCGGGGATTGAGGGAGAGGTTATGGGTACATTTAAAGCAGGGGCAGAATGGACAGTATCCTCTGAAACAGGGGGAGGGTCTCTCTCCTAGAAACATCCTCAGGCGGTAGAAATAATGGGGGTCCAGGTGTCCTGACCCCAGGTCCCTTCCCTGCTCCTCCTGAGGCAGAGCCACCCTCTAAGGATTTAGATCTGAGGGGAATCTGCGGACCCCCCAGCCAGAGGGCCTGAGGCCTGGGTGCCCCTCGTGGCCTGCTGCCCCCCAGCAGCCTCCTCCACCCACCGCCCACAGCTGTGCATTCCAGGCCAGCCGGCCAGCCAGCCCACTAACTTTGTTGTGTGTTTCAATGTTTCTTGTCTCTCTCTCTCTCTCTCTCTCTCTCCTTTTTTTTTTTTTTTTTTTTTTGTAAGTAGAGAAATGTTTCCTTAAAAGGCTCTCTCCTTCCCTCCGGCACCCTGGCCCCTGGCCACCCTCTCAGGAGCCTGGAATGTGCCAGGGAGAGCCAGGGCCCCCTGCCACTCTGTGGCCGGTGCCTACCGCCCCACACTCCGGGTGTCAGCACTGACCACTCCCATCGCCCCTTAGGGACCGAAGCTAGAAACCTCTCTGCAGAGGGGGCAGACTCTGGGGCGTCCGCAGCGGCTCTGGGTCCCAGCCCTGTCATATCCTCGTTTCCCTGGTATCAGCAGTGCAGGATTCCAGGGCTCAGCCCCAGGAGGTCAGCCTCAGGTAAGCCTCCTCCCCTAATATACCTCCAAAACCCATCTACACAGCGGGGACTGAGCAGGCCTGATGCGCACTTTTCCACCCTAAGAAAGGCAACAATAAAAGCAGCAGTGCTAACGCTCCCATCACACTCGCTATATGCCAGGCACTGTTCTTCACACTCTGCGTAAATTAACTCATTAGTTCCTACAACAAACCTCAGCATCCTGTTTTATAGACAAGGAGGCTGAGGTACAGGGAGGTTAACAAGCTGTCCAGTAGAGGAGGCAGGACACGAACCCAGCAGTCTGGCTCCAGATCGAGATGTGCTCCTGCCCTCTCTGCTGTGCCGATGCTCCTGTAGATGCTGGCTTCCATATGGTCGTAGTCAACAACAATAGTAATGGAAAGCTCATGGAATGTGGCTGTCTGTCTGCTACTGTCCTAAGCTCTTTTCCTGGCCTCATTATGATCCTACTAAAAAAATGTACAGGGCGCCTGGGTGGTTCAGTCGGTTAAGCATCCAACTCTTGATTTCAGTTCAGGTCATGATCTCACAGTTTGTGAGTTTGAGCCAGGGCCAGATCAGGGCCAATGCTGGGCATTCATCAGCCCCCTCCCCCCCCCCACTAATGTTTTCTGAGTTTCAAATGTCCCTGAGCAAAATACCAACAACAGGAACACCCTTGGAGATTCCCCCAGGGATCACGAGGGTCTAAAGCACCAGACAGCAGCCAGTCAGGCAGACAAGGGCTCTCTGCATGACCTGGCCCCTGCCCTCCTCTCCACCACCACTCTATATCCATCCCCTTGTCAAGGACCCAAATCCATAAAGGGGAGGGGGGCGGATCTCAGTCCTTTGAACACACCTAGCTCTGCTCCTCCTCAGGGCCTCTGCATATGCTGTTCCCTCTGCCTGGGACACGCTCAGCCCAGCTGTCTGCATAGCTGAGTCCTTCCCACACTTCTGGCTTAGGCTTAAATGCCACCACCCCCGAGAGGCCCTCCCTGACTCCCTTAATTTACACACATATGGGCATGCACGCACACACACACACACACACACACACACACACACTCCTGCACTCCTATCTTTTCCTTCACAGACCTAATTACGGTTTCTAATTATGCAGGTGTCTGTTTTCTTGTCTATGTTTCCCTTGCTAGAAAACAACCGCCGTGAGGGCAAGGAATACATCTTGTTCATCACACTAGTCCCAGCACATAGTAGCTGCACACTAAATACTTGTGGAACGATGAAAGACACTCAAGGCCCAAGAAAGGAAGGCACCTGCAGCCACTGGTGGTAAAAATCACTGCCATTTGTTGGGCACCTCCTGTGTGCCAGGTGCTGGGGCTAATCCTGCCACATGCCTGTCTCTCTGAGACCTTCCAGTCCTGCAGAGTCAGTAATATTGCTCCCATTTTACTGATGAAAAAATGGAGGCTCGAAGAGATCATGACACTTGTCCCCGGTCAATCTGCTGGGGAAGGGTGCACTGGAAGTGAAATCTTGGTCTGTGGGCTCCAGGCACCCACCTGGCATGGCCCCCAGCACCTCAGTCATGAGCAAGTGGTAGGACCCGGTCCCCAGCTGGGTGACAACTCCCATTCTCAGGGCCTCAGGTTCTCAGCCTCAGTTACATAAAACCCCAGACTCCTCAACTTGCCCAGCCCTTCCAAGGAGCTCCCCACACCCATGACCACCTGGCCCCTGGGGCTGGACAGGGCCGCCTTGCCCCAGCCAAAACTAGAGCCACTTGAGTCTCTGACTTAAGCACTTCATACACTCCCCTTATCTCTAGCTAGTCTTTTGTGTGTGTGGTAAAATGCACACAACATAAAATTTACCATTTTAACCATTTCTTTTTTTTTTAATTTTTTCACTGTTTGTTTATTTTTGAGACAGAGACAGAGTGCAAGCAGGGAAGAGGCAGAGAGAGAGGGAGACACAGAAACTGAACCGGGCTCCAGGCTCTGAGCATCAGCACAGTGCCCAAGGTGGAGCTCAAACTTAGGAAGAGCGAGATCATGACCTGAGCCAAAGTCAGATGCTTAACCGACTGAGCCACCGGGGCACCCCACCATTTTAATCATTTTTCTAAAAAGTACAATTCGATGGCAATCAAGTGCACTCACACTGCTGTACAACCATCACCCCTATTCATTTCCAGAATGTTTTCATCTTCCCAAATAGAAATCCCACATCCTCTAAACAAGAACCCCCTTCCCCTTTCCTCCCAGCCCCTGGAGATCCCTAATCTCCTCTCTATGTCTACGAATTTACCTGTTCTAGGCACCTCATACACTGGGAATCACACAGCATTTTGTATCTGGCTTCTTTCACTTCGTGTTATGGGCTGAGTTATATCCCCCCAAATTCATATGTTGAAGTCCTAATTCCCCAGTACCTCAGAATGGGACTGTATTTAGAGAAAGGTCTTTAAAGAGGTGATGAAGTTACAATGACGCCATCAGTGGGCCCTCATCCATTATGGCTGGGGTCCTTATAAGAAGAGATTAGGACCCACAGAGAGTCACTAGAGGCACAAGCAAAAAAAGAGGACCACGTGAGGACACAAGGAACAGGCAAGGAGAGAGGCCTCAGAGGAAATCAAACGCGCCAACGCCTTGATCGTGGACCTCCAGCCTCCAGGACCGTATGAGGATCATCCATTCATGTCGTAGCACTTAGCAGAGCGGCGTTCCTTTTTAGGGCTGAAGACTATTCCACCATATAAGTACAGCACATTGTGTTTATCCATCCATCCTCGATGGACACCCAGGCTGTTTCCACCGAAGTTCTCGCTGACGCCTCCTGCACATCCCTGCCCCCACCGCTCCAGGCGCCCATCTCAAACGACACCAAAAGGTACACGGGAGGGAAGAGAAGGTGGGTTTGCCAAGGGCCTGCTGTGTACCACTGACTGGGTGCTTTACATACATTATTTTTATTCAGTCTTCATGACAAGTTTTTGTGGCAAATAGGCTCAGAGAGGTTAAGCAATAGCCCAAAGTCGAACAGCTAGTAGTAATGGCAGAAGCAGAAGCAGCAGCATCTGGTGAGGTTTCTGTGTACATTCACTGCATGCCAGGCACACTATGTTATCCCTTACACGCCCTGTGACCTTTTCTTAAATGTCATTTATTGGAGAGAGAGAGAGAGAGAGAAAGAGAGAGCAAGGGAGGGGCGGAGAGAGGGAGAGAGAGAATCCCAAGCAGGCTCCGCACCGTCAGCACAGAGCCTGACACGGGGCTCGATCCCACAACCATGAGATCATGACCTTAGCCAAAACCACAAGCCAGACGCCCAACCTACTGAGCCACCCGGGCACCTCTCCCTGTGGCCCTCTGGCGGTAGATAGCAGTACCCTCATCTCACAGGATCTCAAGCAGTCTTCTCAGCAATCCTGTGGATCCAAGAGGGCACAGTTGCTAAATGACAGTGCCCGGACTGCCACCTGGGTCGGCCTGACTCCGATACCCACTTTGCCCAACGCACCATGCTGCCTCCATAGCCATACACAGGTGCCAGGGGCTGTGAGAGCAGAGAGCACTCGGTGGGGGGGGCGCAAGCAGGGTCCACGGAGCAGGGTCCTCTGGGCCAGGCCTCCAGGACACATTGCTTTTGTCCGTGGGGTGTCACACCCACTAGTGTTCTAAGACCCCCCCAGGGTGGGCAACCCTGGTGTCTCGTTCAGGGCCTGGAGCTCACTATGTGGATAGGGTTTTAACAGGTGGAGATGAGGAGAGGGCGTTTCAGGTGGCAATGATCACATGAATAAGGCACAGCAGGAAGAACCACTAGAAGTCTCCTTTGGCCGGGACACGGGTGGGGGAAGGAAGCAGGAGGGACACTAAAGGACACGTTGAAGGAGACAAAGGGAAGGAGGACTGGCTGCAAATTCTTTCCAGGCTGGAACTGCCTACGGGCAACTTTGCCCAGCAAAGCAGTTAAGACTTTCAGATGCTGGCACTGGAGAGCCACTGAAGATGCCCGAGTAGGAGAGGAGGCAGGGGGAAGTAAATGGTGAAACTTAAGGCAGGCAGAAGATAACGCAAATAGCAATACTACTAATAATGGGGGGGGAGGGGGGAAGGGGGTAGAGAGGAGGAGGAGCTCCAAAGCCCAGAGACAAGGGGCCATTGGGCACCCTAAAACCAAGAGGCCCCCATCCCTACCCTAACAAAACACACACTTGGATAGACCCCCACCTCCAGCCTCTACTGCTCTTCCCTCAGCCACAGCACGGAAGGATACCACTGCCCCCAACTTCTTCCCTTCCTGCCCTGCACAAAGCAAGTGGACCCTCCCCACGGGAGCCACTGTTCACCCTTTGGGCCCCGCTCAGGGAGCCTGTGGCCAGCATGCTGCTACCTGAGCCCTGGTCACGGGGGCGACACGGCGGGGGTCAAGAATAATGCAGATCCTGACCCCAGAGGATCTAGCCCACATGCCACGTGACTGAAGAAAGAGCCCGAGGACCCCTTGGCCGTGGACAGCCCAGCACCTGAGACTTCACATTACGAGTCCACTGGTCTCCAGCAAAAAGACCACAGCCAGCCCCTATGAGCCCAGCCAAGTGGACCAAGGGATGGCTCGGAAGCCCCGTAGGAGGCAAATGTGCACCCCTCAGTACCTGAGGGTGCATAACAGTCAGGCAGCTACAGAACACCACAGCCGTGGTGAGGGGGGCAGCAAGAACAAGGCCAGGATGGCTCAGTGGCTCAAGACACTCTGGCCTCCCCTTCTGAGCCCCAGGCCCTGGGCAGGGGGTTCCTGGGGGGGGGGGGGGGCGGAGATGGCCACTGCCCTGGCTCCATTTCTTCCCAGGCCCGCACCCCCTCCTCCAGGCCACCTGTCCTCACCAGAGCTTGCTCCCGGCCTACTCGGCTATTTCCTTCCCTTATATAGAGTTCTGCTCAGGATCAGGAAAGGAAGTGCATCCAGTTCCTGGAGGCAAGAAGGGGCCTGTTCCCAGGGACACCTCGAGCTGAGGGGGGTAGGGAATGTCCCAGCCGAGAGTCCCCTCCAGAGCCAGGGGACCGGCCCTTTCCCCAAACCCAGCACAGACTCCAATTCAGACAAGAAATAGAGGAGAGTCCCAGAGGGCCGACTCCGGGCATTGCCCCTGGGACTCCTGCCCCCAGTCCTCCCCCCAAAATCCTCCTGAGCCATACACCTCTTGAACCACTGACCCAATCAACCTGCTCCCCAAGCTCCAGCAGCTGCCCTTCTCCTGGGTCCACCCTCTTGTCTGGGAACCTTCTCCTCAGGCCCCACTCACTGGCCTCCCAGCCCACTGCCAGCCTCTAGGTCTGGTAACACACTCAAGAAAGGGCTCTCCAGTCAGGGAAGTTTCTCTACAGGCAAACACCTCCCTGACCTCTTAGCCACACCCACACGCGGCAGCCTGACCTGGGAAGTCCAACTACACAAGGGGGAGAGCTGGGTGTGCCCTTCTTGTGCCCCGCCAGAAGGTTCTAGCCACAGGAAAGGGGTTGCGGTGGACCTAGCAGAGCATATGCTGTGCAGCCAGCAGTCTCCCCGCTTACTGAAGCTGGTCCCCTGCAGAGCCCTTCTGGAAGATGGCATAAGATAGCACCGGATCAGCCCATGCTGGAAGCCCGGCTGGCTGCAGAGCATTTTCTCAGAAGATCTGCCTCCCCTTGAACCCCAGCTGGGACCCCGGCTCCAGCGCCCCACTTACCCACACCCACAATTAGGGAGTCCAGGAGGGCTGAGGTTGCAACCAGGCCAGCCTTCCTATGATGAAACCCCAGTGACCAGGAGAATCGGAAAAGTTGAGGTCAGCAAACCTTTACTGAGCACCTACTATGTGCCAGGCCCTTGGGAGCACTAGAGAGTAAGCAAAGGGTCCAAGAGGGGCTGAGCAATAGCCACAAGACAGGGTGGGGCACGAGGCCACAGGAATTTACCGGCAGGGCTAAGAAGGCACAGCTGGGCCGGCCCAGGGCTTGACACTGGTCAGCATACTGGACTCACAGCCTTACCCCCACCCTGCCTCCGCCCCACTGCTCCCTTGCTCAGCACTGACAACCACTCTACTCCCCCACCCCTAGCCACCCAAGGTTGTTAAGCCAGAAACCTGAGTGCCCGCCTTGACTCCTCCTTCCCTTCCCTCCCACCAAGCCTGGATAGTTCGTCTGCCCAAATATCTCTCCAAGCCACCCTACCCTCCAGTCCCCTTAACCACAGAGATTACTGTGAGAGCCTCCTAACTCAGGTCTCTGCCTTCGGTCTTGCCCCTCTAACCTATTCCCCACTCAGCAGCCAGGGAACTATTTCGAAAATGCACATCCAGCCCTGTCACTCTCCTGCCTGAAGTCCTTCCCGGGTCCATGGGATAGAGTCCAAATGCCCTAATATGGTCCTCATAGTCCTCAGGGACCTGGCTGGGTCTTTCTTTCAGTCTCCATTCCCCACCTCCTTGCCTCAATGCTCTTGTTCCAGCCAAAGAAACCCCCTTTCAGGTCTAATTCTGTTCCATCTAATACACTCTGAGGTACTAGGTGTTATCAGTCCATTTCCCAGATGAGGCTCCAAGAGGTCATACACTTCACCCGAGGTCCCAAGCCTCCGCTCTGCCCAGCACCACACCACCTTGCCCAGTCAGGGCCACAGCAAGAGCTTCATGGCGGGCATGGCCTCTGAGGTGGAGGGAGCAGGGGAGACGGCAGAGGTGGGAAAACAGAGAAGAGAGACCGGTCGGCTGGGCCCAGGGAGCACACGGCAAAATGGAGGAAGCGGGTCAAAGAGGGCACACTGTGCAAGGCCTGGCGGGTGGGACTGAGGCAAATGTCCAGGGCTCTGGAGTAGCCCAGTGCCTCCAGAGCCAGTGAGAGAGGGCACAGGTGAGGGGCAGGGCTGGAGGCCAAATGTCCAGCCTAAAATAGGCAGCTGCCACCGAAGGGAGTCTGGCGCTGAGCCAGGGCCGGAAGCAGAGCGAGAGGCTACCAAGAGAGCTTCAAGGAGACATTAGAAGATGGAGAAGCCAGATACCACTGAGGGGCCCAGCCTGGAGGACTCGGAGGAAGCAGGGCCTCTACTGTACAAGTGAAAGTGTCAACAGGCAGTGTGAAATGTAGACTTCAGAGCTGCCTTCTCCTGAGATTCAAAGACCAGGGAAAACCCCAGCCCTTCTTCCCCTCCTGGAGAGGGGCCATGTGTTCTGAAGCAGGGGGTGGGGTGACATGGCCTATAGCACAGAGAGCAGCTTCTAGGAAGTTCCTAGAAGAATCTGGTCGAGGAAGGGCTGTGGTCTGTGGTGAAGGTTTCAGTGGAATGGGGGGCAGGAGGGCAGGGGGTGACCGGCATGGGAAGCAAGACCATGCATTCACTCAACAATACTGAGGAGGGCCCCTCAGTGCCAGCTTCCCAGCTGAGGGAGACAGAGATGAATAAGAATGGCCTGGCCCAGGAGGGGACCTTGGGGCCCACTGGAGGAGGCACACATGTGAACAGAGAATTATAAAAGAGCCCAGTAACTGCTATAATGAAGGTATGAAGAGGCCTATTATCTCACTGGGATTCAAACCCATCTGTTTTTCCAGAAATTACGCCCAGAGGGAGACTGCCCACCCAACTCCCCTCACTCCCCACTGAGGGTTTCTGTCCCCAGATGAGAACTTTAAGGGACAAAAGCCTTTGACCCTAAACTGTGCCAGAACAGTAAGGCAGGAAGGACGCATGGGAAAAATATCTAAGAGCAAGGGGGAAACCCAAGAAGTCAAAGGGCTCGGGGACTACTGAGAAGCACACCAGCAACCCTCGGACATGGCAAAGGAGGCTGAGGGGAGGGTAGTGGGGGAAAGGCTGGCCTCAGCCAGGCCACGAGCTGAGAATTCTGGGGCTAGAAGCCACACTCGAGCCCACACAAACACCAGAGGCTCCCCTGGCCTTCTGAAACCAGCACAGCATCTGCTCGCGGGCCATGACGGGGCCTCCTGGCCTCTCTCCCTTCCACACCTGCATGGTGCCTTGCAAAGTGCACGTGTTTACCCCCTCCCTCCCCCCGTTTCCTAATTTCCAAGATGCTGTTGCTTGTCTGGGGCACCATCTTTTGAGGGGGAAAAATGTACCCAACACGTACACTTCAATTGCAAGGCACATGCCAATTTCAGAAACACCAAAATGTAAAAAAAAGAAAGAAAAAGAAAAAGAAAACCATCTCAAATTTGAAGAAAATTTTTGTTGTAACCTAAAAGTACTTCCTTTTTGAAAGATTCAGGGACACCAAAAGAAAGAACAAGGTGAAAAGAAACCCAACCGCATATTACCCCGGAGAAACTTCTACATCCTCAGGGCCCATCTGTGGCTTTTACGTTCCCTGGACACCTAAAGGTCATTCTGCCTCATCACCGGACTCTAGACTGCTCTGAATCTAGCCAAGAAATGGGTAGCTGGGGGCAGATTCAGATCTCAAAGATCACACATAACACCTTCTGTTTGCGGATCCTTATTTCCAAATTCCTCAACACATCGGGAGGCCATGTGGTTTCCAACCAAAGGGCAAGAAGTGGGACAGAAAAAGCACTGAACTTGGAGTGAGGCGTGCTCCCAATGGCACTTTGTCCCAGACCACCACTTCCTGAAGCCCCCTGCATCTGTAAGATGGGAGTTAGGAGACCCACTTTGCAGGGTGCAACTCAATAAAGCTGACTGTGTGGACACGATTAAAGATTCCTGGAACACAGCACCCGCTGGGAAAACATAGTCCCCTTCCACTGAGTCGGTTGCTATTGTATTATTGCTCCCGTCTGCCCCTCAACGTCTTCATTTACAGAGCAGTAAACTGCACGGTGCCCCATTCTGAGCACTGCATGTATCCCGACTTCTTCGAATCGTCACTTCAACCCCGTGAGGTAGGTTCTGCTCTCATGCCCTCTTGAAAGAAGAAACTGAGGAACAACAACAGATGAGATGAGGTTGTTGACTTACAAGGTCCCGCCCATCCACCGTTAAGTCAGAGATCGGGACAGTAGAATATAATGCAAGATTCCCATCCAAAAAAAGTAATAATAATAATCCACCTTTTTCCCCCGAGATTTCAACTCCGGCTAGGCTTCAGGTATCTGAAAATGCACTCATTTAGGAAACTCCTAGGCCCCAGAAGGCAGCGACAGGAGGAGTTCGTGTGTTGGTTCCGCACAGTTGGCACCTGTCAAGGGCTGGTGTGCTGGAACCCCATCTGCTCTGATGAACGGCACCAGGAGCCCCGGAAGCAGGAATCCCAAGGGTCAGGCAGCCCAGCCTCATGTTGCGCCTTTAAATCCATCTGTGGCCGAAGCGCAGGAAGCCCCCTCTCACTCCCAATTAGCAGGCAGGCAGTGGAGACTTGAAGTGAAGCCAGCACTGGAGGCCGGCGGAGGCCTGGCTGTCAAGGGCATTGTTTGGCTCCATCTGACGCATATCCACCCCCCTGCTTCCTTGTTCTCCAGGAGAACCTCGGAGATGCACACATCTGAAACCAGGTCCGGGGGAAGGGGCGCTGCGGGGAGGGGCAGCGGAAGGCCTGCCTCTCTCTACTGGGTTCAGAAAATGCAGGCAGGTTTTAAACAGGCAGGAGAGGGGGCTCACATGGGCCACAGACCTGGTGGCCCAGAGACACCGCTGATGTACGTACACACAGTTCACATGCCCTGAGGCACACACACACACTGCACACACAGTCCTGCGGCCCACTGCCAGGTCCAGATGCAAAGTCACTCCCTAGCGCTCCCGGCCCCACCCGGAGCAGAGCTGCACCAACAGGAACACAGCAGCCCCACCAGCACACCCACAGGCAGGGGACCTGGTCCCGGAGCACAGCTGATCTGAGGAAGCCAGGGACAGAATGACCCATGTGGGCAGACGACAGGAGGGGAGAGCATAACCAGCAGAGGTGGGGTGGGGAGGGTTCAAGTCTGAACACTCACCCAGATCTCAGAGGTTGTTGTTGTTTCAAAGTGCCCGCAGGAGCCAGCCCATCCACTGAGGCAGGACCAGCAGCAGATTCCCCCTGGATTCTCCCCCCTACCTACTTCCTGCCCGTCCTTCTGGAAGAGCAGGTGAGGGGCAAGGCACACTGATGGAAGCTGGGTAGGAAGGGTCAGAAACAGGAGGGCGAGTGTACAAACCATGGGGCAGATCTGATAGGAGAATAAACATCCTAAAAATCATGGAATAAAGGCATGGGAGCTGGAATTTTAGGGGTGGAGGTGGCGAGGAGGAGCAAAACAGAGCTTGGGGCCTTGACTGACAGCCCCAGTATCTGAATACATAGAATGCACGGGGTACTGCAGACATGATGCCACATTTAATTCTTTCAACAGTGCGTACAATAGACACATCTTCCTTTTCCCATATGAGGCCACAGAAGCTCAGTGAGAAAAGTAAGTTGCCCAAGGTCACACAGCTATGAGCAGTTGAACCCAGGATAGCCAGACTGCAAAATCTATACTCCTATAGGCAACCCAAGTCACCTGGGTGCTTCGAAGACAAGACAGGGCAACTATGGGGCCTAGAGGGTGTGGTGGCAGAGCTGGAAGGAATGGCTGATGCAGAGGAGCACAGAGAAAGAAGCAAAGGGACCGGGAGGGGGGCGGGGGGCATGCCACCTTAGACCCCCAGTTCCTAAGTGACTCAGTGGCTGGGCCTCCCGGGAGCATTTCCGGAGCCCCAGACAGCCCTGCAGACTAGGAGCCACCTGCCCAGCAGAGACACGGGGCCATTACTCACTCACAACTGTTACTCACTCTTCTCTGCACCCTGCACCCCCCCCCCCCCCAGCGCATCACTTACTCCCACTCTGTTCTCTGAGAGTGGCCGAGGGGAGCCAGCAGATCTGGCTGGTTCCCTCCCCCGCTTCACTAGCTCCAATCCTGCCAGTGCATCTCCACCTGAGTCACTGGGACAGAGCCCTGGAGACTCTGGTCCACTCAACCCTGACAGCTGTTACCCTCCACTCTGTTCCAAGAAACAGAGCTGCCTGGAAGAGTGGTCAACTGGGCAAAGAACCTTCCAATCCCAGGGCTGGAAGGGACCTTCCCAGCATCTCAGCTGGTTTCCCAGCAGATGCCTGAAGACCTTCCAGGACACCCACTCCCATGCTGGATGGCTCCTCTAGCAGCCCCAAGAGGAAGAGCCTCTCTGCTCAGAAAGATCCACAGACTTGCAGGATTTCAGCACTGGTTAGAGAACTCTCCTAAGGCCCATCTGTCACCTTACAAACGAGGAAACAAGCCAGAGAGGGGGCGCGATTTGCCCAAGGTCACACGGTGCCAAAAAGGGACAGGAAACGGGCCACCTGACCCCCCACACCCGCCACCAGTCCCTCCACTGCACCGCAAGTCCTGGGCCAGGCCCTGAAAGCCCACCCTCACCCCTGCCCACTGCAAAGCAGCTGCTCATCCGGAAAAGCACTGGAACTGGGAGAGCTGAAGCCAAGATGAGGAGAGAAGGAAGGAAGGGGGTTCCCCAAACAGTGTTTGGTGGGGAGCAATCACCGCCTAACGGTGAAGGGGCACGAGGAACAGTCTTCCCAGCAGATGGGGAGAAAGACCACAGGCCTTCCGGAGGCCATGCAGCTAAGAGGCCAGGCCCTCTGGCAGCAGACGATGGGAGGAATTCCTAGGGTCCCAGCTGGGGACTTGGGAGAGTCCTGGCCTCCTCTCTGCTCACCTCTCCTCCCCCTGGCCCTCGCCCCAGCTCCCCTGCTCTCCCAGGGCTCCCGCCTGGAATCCAGGGTGGACGCGGCCTCCGCTCCCACGCCCAGCTCAGCCCCGCTGGCCACATCAGACACAGCCCCATGTGTGATGTCCGAGGCAGCTCACAAGGCACTGAAGAGCCTTCGAAGCTCACGAGGCACTGGGGAGCCTCGTCTGTCTCTTGTGCTCTCCACCCACTCTGGGCACTTATGCCTGCCGAGAAGCCCCTGCCTGCCTCTCTCCCTCTACACCAACACAAATAATAATGATAACAGTAATGATAATCAAGGGTCATATAACATGGCCTACACTCTGGACATGCTTCTATTTATTTCCCACTTTTGACAGAAGAGTAAATTAAAGCACCGACCACAGTCACACAGCCTGCAAGAGACGGGATCAAGACTGAAACTCAGACGGTGTGGCTGCAGCATCTGACCTTGACCCCCTCCCCGCCCCCACATTGCCACATTGCCTCATGATAGGACCTGGCTCCAAGTTAAAGCTCCTGAAATCCCTGCTTCCTCATCCACACACAGCCACTGAACTCCTGCGGTCACACTGGCCTTGGCGACGCTCAACGGTCCTCGTGCCTCTGAACGGGCAGCCCCTGTCCAGACACTTACCAGGCCGCTTACAGTCAGGCGGGGAAGCCTCCGCCTCCAAGCGGGCAGGCTCCTCCACCTGACTCGGGGACACTCCTGTTTGTTCATTCATTCAACAAATAGTGAGGGCCTACTGTGTGCCAGGTAGATGGTGAAGGATGCCCCCAAAAGGAGCCTCTGGATTCCTCAGAAACGCGAGCTGCCTGCGGTCCATCCTCACCCCCACCCGCTACGATCCGTCCGTGCCAGTCTTGTGTGTGAAGCCTCACCCAGGAGGGCTCTCTTCTGGCCTGAAAGATCTCCTAGTAACGTTTCAGGGCCTCCTCGGCCTCCTGATTCAGGAGAGGAGGGCAACACGTGGGAAGGGAGCCCAGAGAGACGAAGTGATTCAGGAGAGGACTTCCCAGCTTGGGGTTGAGAAAGTTGAACAGAGGAGTCCAAGGGCCTTGGCTTATGGCCTGTCCCCAGATCTCCCCGGGCTGGACAGTCTTCACAGCTGCCCAAATCACCTTCCTAAATAACAGTCTCCTCGCATTTCTCCCACATGAAAGCCCTCGGCTGCTCCCTTGTTAACCTGGCTCAGAAAGTCCCCCATGGCCAGACCCCAAGCAACACCTACAAGCTCTCCCCAAAGCCAGGCTTTCCTACACACAACACTCACTGAGGGCTTATCCTGTGCCAGGCACTGAGCTGACTGCTTCATAGACATGATCTCATTTTATCCCTACTATGATTCTATGAGGTTGGAATAGTCACCCCATTTTACAGATGTAGATACTGAGGTTTGACCCAAGGTCACCCAGCTAATAAGCAGCAGAGCCGGGAGGGACAGCCCCGTGTGTCTGACTCTAACACAGGACTGGAGCCACTATTTTATCCATTACACGTGTGCTACTGTGCCTTCGTGCGTGCCTTTCCCCTGCGCCTGAAGAAGTCTTCGTCCCTTCTGCTTCCTGCACAACTCCTTCTTCTCAACCTTCAAAACCCATCTCGGGGTGCCTGGGAGGCTCAGTCGGTTAAGCGTCTGACTTCAGCCCAGGTCATGATCTCACTGTCCATTGGTTCAAACCCCACGCCGGGCTCTGTGCTGACAGCTCGGAGCCTGGAGCCTGCTTCGGATTCTGTGTCTCCCTCTCTCTCCGCCCCTCCCCTGCTTGTGCTCTCTCTCTGTCTCTCTCTCTCAAAAATCAATAAAAACATTTAAAATTTTTCTTTTAAAAAACATTTCAGGGGCGCCTGGGTGGCGCAGTCGGTTAAGCGTCCGACTTCAGCCAGGTCACGATCTCGCGGTCCGTGAGTTCGAGCCCCGCGTCAGGCTCTGGGCTGATGGCTCGGAGCCTGGAGCCTGTTTCCGATTCTGTGTCTCCCTCTCTCTCTGCCCCTCCCCCGTTCATCCTCTGTCTCTCTCTGTCCCAAAAATAAATAAACGTTGGAAAAAAAAAAAAAAAAAAAACATTTCAAATGGCACCTCTTCTCCAAAGCTCTCTCCACTCCACCAGGTCATACACACCGCTTCCTGCTTGATACGCCCTCTGCATTTGGCAGAAACTGTCCATCTACTCCCCTTTGTCTCCTACTAGACCCTGTCCCCCTGGCCTTTCCAGCCCCATACCACCGGCACCTTGCCTGGCATAGGGTCAGTGCCCAAAAACAGCTTTTAAGTGAATAATCAGGGGCCTCGTGTGCCTGGCCAGATTCAGCCACGGCCACACAGCCTCCAAGGTGGATGCCTGGGCACTGCCCCCACCCCAGAAGCTGACCCCCAGCCTCAAGCAGGCATCAAGTGCCCCCCATGACAGTTGAACACCCAGCTCATATCCCTCGGTGAGGGCTTCTCCCTGTGCTTGTCCGCCTACCCCTCTCTGCTCAACCAGCTCTGCTGTTTCTGGGAGTCTCAGCCAGTGATTAGGGCCCTAATCAGCAGGACTTCCTGCCTGCGATTGCCAGAGGTGGGGGCGGGGCAGAAGGGAAGCAAGGTCAATCCAAGGTGAAGTCTGCAGCCTGGGATGGACTCCCGGACGCTTCCAGCCCTGCACCTCCCTAGCCCTTCAGCTGACAGGTGAGGATACCAGGCCCAGCAAGGGAAGGGACACTTCCAGAGTCCAGGGACAGAGCAAGAGCACTGCTCTCCCCATGCCCTGGGCCTGTGTTACACTTCCCTTGAACCCTCTGCCCACCCCTTGACCCCCAACCAAGCCCCAAACCCAGGACCTTACCCACAGACTGCTCCCCATAAAGGGCTGTTGTAGACCAGTTGATTGCTCAGATCTGGTCAAGGTCAAGAGCCAAAGGCAAGCCCCTCCTCCAGAGGAGCAATGGCCTAGAAATGGAGCATAGGTGAGCAAGGGCTGAGGAGGGGAAGCGAGATAGGGCCGGGTTGAGCTCAGGAACCCCCCCCCCCCAGCTGTCATCATCATCAACCCAAGCCCATTCTTTCTCCAAAAAAAAGCTTAATGCCTTTTGCAGCTGCAACTGGGCGGGCCAGGGGTCCGGAAATAGAGCTCACACCCCTGACCTGGAGCACCCCCAGCCTCCCTGGGTGGGAACCCGGGCTAGGTGGAGAGTGCGGCTTGGCAGGCCTTTAGGGCTGACCCCTGCTAATGAGGAACCAGAAGGTGGAGGACCCCAGAGAGGCGAGAGCCCTGGGAGGAAGAGGCAGTGTGGCCAGGACCCACCCCTACCACAGGTTCAAAGCCCCCAGCTATGTGGCATGCAGGAAGGGCTGGGCCTGGTTCTCCCCCACCTCCCGCCAGCAAGGGATTGAACTACAGTTGCAGCAAGAGGGATGGAGGTTAGACTTCAGAGAGACCTAGGGGATATAAGACACAGCAACTTGCAGCAGTTATTTGGGGATCCCACTTTACAATACAGACACCACCCCCATGGGTATGGTCCACGGTCAAGAGAAGCCTGCCTGGAGGCCAGGCCAGCCACATTCTTGCCAGGCCTGGGAGTCTCTGATTCAGTGACTCTCATCAAGGGATGGGATAGGATCCAAGGAGGGGAGCTTGGCCTGGTTTATAATAATGCATCTTGTTTACAGTGATGGCAATTTTCTCAGCGTCCTCCATAAACACAGCTCTGCATCGGCTCCCCTGGGCAGACAGGGCCTCGGGAGGTCCCCTTAGCTCCCCGCCTCCCCACACTCACAGAGAGAGAGAGACAGAGGTCAGGGGGAACCTCTTCTCTAGGCTCGGATGCTAGGACCCCTCAAGGGAAAATGACGCCACCATCTCCTCCACCCTCTGATCCCATAATGCTCCCGTCTTAGGGACGGAACAACCCCAAGAGAGAGAAAAGAGTGAACTGAGCCCCTAGAGAAACACCAGGACCACCACCAGAACCAATAATAACAATTACTCGCATTTGCTGATCACTTGCTACGTGCCGGGCTCAAACACTGCTGGAAGTGTTTCCAATAAACTAACCCATTTGATACTCACAACCACAGCATGAAACAGGTACAATTGTTATCCCCTATTGCAGATGAGGAAACTGGGGCTCAGAGAGGTTCAGTCACTTGCCAAAGCCACACAGTCAATAAATAGGGTTATCTTCAGTTGAGCCCCAGCAGGCTGGCCTTCAGAGTCACCTTTTCTGCCTCACTCTAGACCTCTGAGTAAACTCAGCCCTGTTTCCGGGCCTAGCAAGTCCTCCCAGGCCCCATCTAAAACCATCACTCCTCTGCCCCTCATCAGGCAGCCAGTTCGTGCTGAGCAACCCTCTGCCAGGCCCAGTAAGGACTGCCAGAGAGGCAAAAGGCACAGGCCTGGCCTCAAGGAGCTCGTAATCCAGCCAGAAGACAGACGAGCACACGGGAAGTTTGAAGGACGGGGAAAACTAAGGGGTCCCATGTTCTCTGCCAGAGAAGGCTTAGGAAGGTTTCTGGGGAACCCAGACCTCTAACTGGGACTCCCTCTCACCATGGGAGCAGGACAAGACTCTGCTCAGACACCGCTGTCACCCCTCGTTGCTCGCAGGCTCCCCGGGACCACACCCTCCTTGGCTAGTCCCTGCTGCCTCCCGAAACACCCAGGCCTGAGCTACAAGCCTCCAGCCCTAAAAAGGCAGGGATTACAGAGTCCAGACTAGCCCTCGGAGGAGGCAGCACCAAGGACTGCCTGGGGCCCACCTACCACCCCACCCCACAAAGCTCCAACTCTGTGGAGACCAACCATCTCCCAGAGGGAAACCAAAGTGTGGACAAATAGAAAGATGGCCAAGGTCACTAACCAGGGTAGAGGCAGGCAAGGGACCCAGCTGCACCTCCTGCCACCTCCCCTCTTGGGAAAGTGCTTCAGGCAATTTGAGAAAAGGAAGGAGAGGAGGGCCAGGTGTGACCTTGCATAATGGAGTAGGGCACCCAGGGAGGTGGGCATGGCCTGCAAGGCTGGCAACCCTTCCACCCCACTCCTCTCGTTCCGGCTCACTGGTGCCCACGCCTCTGTGTGCCTAATGGCTTTGAAAGCTAAGAGCCAGGGCCATGGGGATACAGCACTGGGGACAAGAGTCCCTCCAGTCTCTGAAAACCTCTCTCCCCCTCCCCCAGCACCACACCCACTTGCTTTTTTCAGAGTCCAGTAACTGGGAGGGCTTTCCTCTGCCCCCCTCCAATACACATCCCCCAGCTGGACCTCAGTTTCCCTTTCTGGGGTAAGACTCATGGCCCCAGAAAGAAGCCAAGAAGCCAAATGACCTGCAGCTGAGAGCCTTTGCTGTCCCCAGCTCTAACCCTGACTTCTCTAGGCTCAAGGGCACACCCAGCATCTCACCTTCCTGCCCTTCTATTGGGTCTCGGTCAGACCAGAGCAAAGAGTGTCCTAATTAAGCTGCCTCATCTAGTC
Source organism: Prionailurus bengalensis (assembly GCF_016509475.1). Taxonomy (NCBI): domain Eukaryota; kingdom Metazoa; phylum Chordata; class Mammalia; order Carnivora; family Felidae; genus Prionailurus; species Prionailurus bengalensis. The sequence continues at coordinate 203,258,161 of NC_057345.1, forward strand.
CCAGCTCGAGACGAGGGACTACACTTAGACACTTGGAAAGGACTTCATCCTCAGACGAAGCCAGGACTGACTGACTGGAGGCAGAGGGTTGGCCAGGGGACCTCAGACCCTACTCCTTCACTCTCTCCGCTAAGGAGAAAAGGAGTCACAGGGGTTGTGTGGAGAGGCAGGCTGGGACGGGAAGGACGGAGCCCGGGTGGGTTCCTGAGCCTCTCCCAGAAGCCCACCTTGACATTCCCATCATGAAAAGCGCCAGCCTCCCAGGGTTTGGGGTTCCAAACCCTGTATCTCCAACCCCACAATGCCTCTCCTCTGGCAGCCTGGCACCCACACCACAGAGACACAGGTCTGGAGAGGTGACGTGGACACAGCGAGTGATCTGCTCCTCCCACACTCCTCCCGTGAAATCCCCCTGCGACTTACACAAACCACTGCAAGCTGCCCCTGACCACCCTGTGTTATTTCACAAATTTGGAAACTGAGGCTCAGGTAAGAGCCAACGCGGGGATTTTCTGCATCTCAGACCTTGGCACTTCTCCTCTGTCTACTAGGTCCTAGCAGGCTGGGGAGGCCCCTTCTCATGGGCTTGTGGGGGCGTGGGGGGAGGGCGAGGGTCAGGGGGTACGAACTGGGCAGGGGTTTAAGCTGCCAAACCTCAAAGCACACCCCTATCCCTAATCCTCACACACTGGCCCCCAGTTAGCCCCCTTAGCTGGGAGCATGGGCTCTAACTGCAGGGGGCAGGGGGTGAGGTCTATGGCATCCCTTCCATTCCATACCATACACAGGTCTGTGCTGGCCCTTGTGGGGTTAACCAGCGGGGCAAGGCTCAGAATAAGACAGGAAGAATCGGAAGAAACTCAGAATCCTTGCAGGAAGCAGCTGGGGCAGACCTGGCAGGAGAGTACGCAATGGGTGCGAGGGGAGAGCATCGGGCTCTCTGTTCCCCAAACACTGGCAGGGAGGAGAAGACAGTGCCCCCGCCCCAGGCCAGAGGCCACCGCCTTCCTGCTCTCCCATTCCGGGTGTCCGAGAATTCCTGACTTCAAGAATCCCAGGACCTCAGCATCCCAAGAGACCTCCAGGGTCATTTCTCCTAACCGCATCCCAGCTCAGGAATCCTTCCAAGCTGTTTTCAAGCCGCTGTCCGAACTCTCCCCAGGACGGGAGGCTCACTACCTCACAAGGCAGCCCATTCTCCTGCTGACCAGCAGGCTTGTTAAGAAACCCTTCAACAGACCTGAGCCAAGCTTCCTTCACCAAGCAAAAATCCATTCTCCCTTTTTGCTTCCTGTTCCCACCTCAGTACTAACAGGGCACTGAGAATTCTCAAACTCCAGGTCTTCTGCTACAGTCCATCAGAGGTGAGAAGATGGTCATCCAACGGCAAGGTTGGCCCTGAACTCCCCTGCACCCCACCCAGCAGCCCCCCACACCCGGCCACCAACCCCCAGGGTGTTTGTGATTCTGGAGGCTGTGGCCCCCATGGGAGATTCTCGGCTGGGGCTCTGTGGGAAGTGAAGAATGAGAAGTACTGAGAGAGGGATAGGGAAGGAGAGGCAGGGGTCTGGAAGCAGAGATTCCCACGCCCCCTCCTCCACCACCTGATAATTCTCAGCTCTGAATCAAAGTCCTGGCTCCCAAACCTCGGGGTTCCGGGAGACCTTCCCCAAGCGGGGATCCCAGCACTGGTCCTATTGAGAGCTCTCCCACCCAGCTCCCCATGCAGACACAGGTCCCCACCAGCCCTGGGCCAAAGGGGTCGGGGCAGATGGGGGGCTCGGCTATAACCAGTTCTGAGGTCCTGGGGGACAGCGAGGGTGGGGGAGACAGGAGGAGCCGCCAGCTGGCAGGGTTAGAAGCGACTTAAGGCCAAGTCTGAGCCACAATGGTCCCCACCCCACCCAGGCAGCTTCAGGAAGGGGCCCAGCAGAGACTCAAGGAAAGAGAGTGCTCCCCCACGCCCTCCTGACCCCCCTGCTTTGATTCTGCCACATGGAAGAAGTTCTGCAGCTTCCAGAAGAAAAACCCCTGTCCCCAAAGATTCTGGAACCCTGGTTTCCAGTTCCTCCTCTGAGCCTCACCCCACAACTGCTTGTCCTGCCCTCCCCTACCCAGCACCCATCCTGTCCCCTAACCGCATGCCCTGCAGGGAGCCCGGCTGGGGGGCACAGCAGGCTTCTCCTGGTCACCCCTGGTCACCCCCTCCCAGTTTCCTCTTCTAAGACAGTGGCCAGCAGAGAAACATCTGGGCAGGCAGTCCTGGCCCTGGTCCTGAATTGGGGGGTGGGGGCCAGACAGGGAGGTTTAGCTCTGCATAGACTCCCCCACTTGGGAAAGGGTGGCAGGCAGGGCATCAGAGGGTCAGAGGAGGAGACAGGGGTGGGAAGAGAGGAAGGAGAGGGGGGTGGAAAGCAGCTGCGTGTGTCTGTTCATTAACCACCTGGATTAGCCATTTCTGCCCAGAGGGGTGAGGAGGGAATGAGAGCTGCTGGCTGGGGGAGGGCAGCAGGGGGCACTTATGCCAGGCTGTGCCCAGGGACCCAGGGACCCAAGCTGCGGGGAGGTGAGCGCAGCGGGGAAACCCTTCCGGGCCCACTAGACCCTCCCTGGAAGCCTTGGGCAGCCCTCTGGGAGATGAGAGGTGGGAGCAAGGGGAGCCCCGAGAACAGGGCCCGGCAGCAGCTCCAGCGGTGGCTGGGAAAGAAATGAAGAGGAAAAATTCCCACGCCCATCTCCTGGTCCCCTCCTGAGGCACCCCTGGTATGGACAGCAGGGAGGGGAGGAGAGCCCCGCAGACCCACACTCCCGACCGCCCCCTCTCGCCCTGCTGGCCTCAGTCTCAAGCAGCCACTGACACCGGCAACTTCCCCGGCAAACAAAACTCCTCCTGACTGGTCTCTTCTGGCGGGGGACAACCACACCCCAGACACCCTGCCAGAACCAGACAATGAGGGCAGGGGACTGACAGGTCGGGCTGGGGGCTGGGGGCTGGCCTAGCCCCGGGACAGGTGACCAGGTGGGCTGACCTCCCCCTCCCCTAATTTATGTGATGGGAGGTCCTGACAGCATCAGTAGGACAGGCCAGCACACACACACACACACACACACACACACACACACACACACCCCACACTCACCTTTCTGACAGAAGAGCCACCGGGTGGGTGGGTGCCTGGGTGCCCCTCTGTCTGGGACAGAGGCAGTGGGCAATGACGGGGCAGCAGCTGTGGCTGGCAAGAAGCTGGTAAGCTGGCTGCCGGGAGGAGGGCGTGAGTAAGCCTTGTGTCCAGGGCAGGAGCGGGAGCAGGAGCAGAGCTGGTCCCAGGGCCACTGCTGGGAGCAACTGAGCCAGGGCGCCGCTCGCCCGGCTCCCTCCCCCGGCGGCGGGCGGGCCGGCGGCGCACCGCCTCCTTCCCCGAGCCGGCCAGCAGCCCGCCCGCCGCCGCCGCCTTTAACCCCTGAAGCGCTCAGCCGACTCCGGGCAGCTCCCGGCAGGGCGGGCGCCTGGGGCCCCGCAATGCAGCCCCCACCTCCTTCAGCAGCCAGCCAAGGACCTGCAGGGAGGCGTCAGAGAGCCTGGGGGCAGAAGCGGGAGGACAGGTGGCAAGAGGTCCAGGACCCCACGGAAGAAACAGAGCAGCAGAGAAATGGCCAAAGGGCTGCGGGGCGGAGAAGGATGTTTGGTCACATGGCAGTAACGATGATAATAATCAGAATAACTGGCAACTCCCAATTTTTTGGAGAGCACCCTGCTCTATGCCAATCCCAACTCATTTTGTGACAGGAGACCCAGAAGCTCACTTCTGAGCCCGTTTTTTTCTTCATCTCTGCTTTTTTTCTCCCGGCTGAGTGAAGGCATTTGTGGTTTTATATGCAAAAGTGATGCGAATAGGAACTCCGGTTAATGAATTGCATGCTTCAGCTGTCTTTGAAACGCATCAAACAATAACATGGACCGATGGATGGAGAGATAAACAGAAATGTGATAAAGCAAATATACCAAAGGATTCATTATAGAACCTACGGAGTTCACCATTTAATCCTTTCGACTTTCCTATATAGACAAAATTTATTTATAATTAAAAATATCAGGGGAAACGTGATTTGAAAAGTTTGAAGATAAGTGGACAGGATTATTTTGAGGAGAAGGGAAAAGTCATTTATTTGCAACACACCTGTTGCATGCCGGACACTTAAAGAATATTCTCTCTCTCACTTAATCTTCAAATCTCCCCTGTTATTCTAGCTGAAGAAAGCGATCCTGGAGTGCTTCGGTGACTTGTCCAAGACCACACAGGATGATGTTGAGCAGAAAGTCGACCTTGGATAGGCTCATTCCAGAGCCAAGCTCCTCACCGCTCAGCTCTCCAGACACTGAAAGGCCCTTCTCTTCCCCATCTGGGCCAGTGACCTGCATTTCTGAGCCTCAGTTTCCCCTGCTGTATGATGAGTTTGGATCCAAAGGTCTTCAAGATGTCTTCCAGTTCTAACACTCACTAATTTTATTAATTCATCCAAACGCTTCCCCCAGGAAAGTGACAGGGAAGACCCAGAGGAGGGACAAACAGTCTCAGGAAAGATCTGGGGGCATCTAGGGCCAGTGTCACAGGGCAACGATCAGTACTTTGGAGGACTGCTCCCCCTGCTTCAGTGACAGTGAAGCCTTGAGGATTGGGGGGGGAGGAGTAGGGCACCTTCCCAGGACCCTAATGTGGGCAGGGTGGAGATAGAAGCATCACTGCGCCCACCCCCTGCCTCCAGAACAAGATGACTTCACCCCTTCCCAGGTGGAGAGTCTGGATTCCCAGAGTCCCAAATCCCAGTATCTCCAAACCTACCAGCCCTTGCCAGTGGCCTCCCTCTGTGAGTGTGTAGGTGCAGCCAGAGACAGAGATAGGAGAGACGCGGCCCCACAGAATGTGCCTCTGAGACTGTGGACTGTGTGAGGAAAGAGTCTAGCCCTCCCTCGTCCCAACTCTGGGACAAAGATGAATCCTAATAGCCTGTCCTACTAACTCCCACATCCCTGCAGACCAACATCGACTCAGGGGCTTGGTTCAGCCTTGGTCAGGGGAGGGAAGTGAGAGATTCCACGTCAGCAATCTGGGCTCCCCTAAAGGTAGATGGGGAGTCTGCCACAGAAGCGGAAACCCCCTCCCTGTCTTGGGTCATGAATGGCAGACACGCCATCCTCCCCATCTCCTCCTTCCAACCCACACCCCACCATCACCCTGACCGACACCAAACTATCCCAGGCTCCCCACTGCCTACCAGATCCAGTCCCAGCACTGCAGAAGGACCCTCTGTGACACAGCCCCACCTCTAAGCCTTTTCAAGGCACCATTCCCCCTTTTCCTTCTCCACGATCAGGCCTCAATTCAAAAGCCACATCCTCCCTGGGTCCTTCTGCAACTGCCCCTCCAGGAGGCACTGGCCCCTCCTCTGAACACTGAGGGCTCTTGCTCATACATTAATGCCGGGACACTCACTGGTTGGGTGCACTTGTCTATGTCCCAGTGAGTTGAGCGAAGATTCATTCATCATTTCCTTCCCCTTTCCTCGCATGCTGGGTACCCAGTGCAAGGTGGCCGCATAGATTCTCAGTGAACGCAGACTGAATAAATAAATGGTGGAGTGATGGATAGATGGATGGTTGGCTACAGACTGAATAAACGAACACTTTTTAATGTTTGATTCTGCACAAAGCTGTACCAAGATAACTGTTGGCAGACTTTTATCTTCAAAGCTATATAAAAAACTGACCATCAGAAAAACTGACCTTGCTAGGACTTGAGGATCATTTACACCATGTCCCTCACGCATCATCTGCAGCAGATCAGGAGGCTCTGAGAGATGCCTGCTTCAGTTGCTAGCAAGGAGCCACTGGAGGTGACACTCTCATCCTCCACCCCAATACCACCTCTCTTTCCCAGCCCTCCTGGGGCAAGGAGGCATGAATTCAGTAAGCCTCTAGAAACTGCACAGACAGAAGGTCAAGGATAGATGGGATGGGAGGGAGGGGCTTCCAAGGAGCTGGGAGATCCCAAAGAAATTGAGTAGCCTTCCCTTTATTTCTAAGAGCTGTCCCATAGCTGACCATCCACCCCCAGTCCCTCCCTGGACTTTCACCAGTATCAGTCTCAGCCTCTCACACATGCACATGCATAGTCACACACACACACACACACACACACACACACACACACACAGTGAGAGCTGCTTTCTACAGGAGACTGCTTAGCCCCTATTCCCTCCCCTCCACAAAGCCCTCCTCCCCTGAGCCAGAGCAGACAAGGGATTCCCAGGGTTTTCCATCTCCCAACCCCCATCCCCTCCCTACCTCCTAAGCCAGCCCATGCCCCTTTCCCTCCTCCCTCCCTCCCTCCCTCCCTCCCATCCCCACGTGCTGGACTGCACATCTGGTTCCAGTTGTGGTTGGTCCATTCAGGGGTAGGCCTGGGGGTTTCTCATAAAACTGAATAATACCAGTGTTGGAGACTGTGGAGCTGGGGGAAGGGAGGGCAGGAGGCTGAAGGGGTGGGAGGGAGAGAGGCCGGCAGCAAGGAGGCAGAGAGAGACACAGAACCCAGAAAGTAGCAGGGCTGTGCCTGGCATCTAGCAAGGAGTCAATGGATGCTTGTTGATGGAAGATAGAAGCAGGAGAAACAGAGAGCAAGGAAAGTCAGGAGGAGAGAGAGCAGGACAAAGAGGGGGTCAGAAACAGAGACCCAGAAGGAGCAAGGAGACAAAGCTGGGGGCGCTGGGACAGGGCCACTGAGCCACAGAGTAGCCATTGAGAAGAGCAGCGAAATGAATCGTGCATGTCGGGGCCAGGTGCTGAGTTAGGCACTTTCAATGGAACAGGAGGGGATGTGACAGAAAGGAGGACAAAGGGACACACAGAGACAGAGAAGAAAGGGCAAAGATAAAGTCAAGGGAAATACTGCCAGCGAATGTTGAATCCAGACTCCCCCTGGCCTCGTGGCCCCATGGGCCAGCACAGAGTTGCTCCCATGTTATCCTTCATTCCATTTGCATCAATACTTGAGGACCTACCCTGCACCAAAACTTTCCCGTGTGTGTTTCCGTGCAGGCCCCCATTCAAATCTGAGAAATGGCTATAAGCTATCATTCTTATCCCAGTCTTAGAGCTGGGCTCAGAGCAGTTAACCCAAGACCACAGGGCAGCTGATGAAACAGAGTCTGAATCCAGGTCTTGCAACTCAAGGCTGTCTCACTCCCCAATACAACTGGGAATGCTGGGTGCCAGCGCTCCCTCTGGAGGTCATCGTGTCATGTGTCACGTAACCCCCACTCTTGCAGAGCCAGGTTCCCAGACCCTTCTGGAGCTAAGGGCAAGTTCCTCTGAGCTGGGCTATGAGTAGACCAACACCTAGCAGGCAGGAATTGGCTTCCCAATCTTCCTAGCACAGGGGGCAGGGAGATGCTGGAGCTACTCCCCTCTAGCGCCCTTGGCCCCCACTCTTTTCCTCCCTCTCTACCACAGAGAAGGCAGGGAGGGCCACATGCCCAGGTCCCCAGGGGAGAGGCCTTGGGCCTCAGAATCCTGCTGGGCCCATAACACAGCTGGCTGGGAGCCAGGCCGTGGGGGACACCATAGGCATTTGGTCAATGTCTGTGCATTGAGTTGCACCCTCTCCCTTCTGACCACATCCCCCCCGCCCCTGCAGCTAGAGATGAGCTTGGGCTTTCTCCAGGATACTTTCATCTCAGGGCCATTCTCTGGTCCTCCCCCTTCTGCGTGCCCCCCTCCCCAGAGCTGGCTCCAGAAGCCACACCCCACCCTGCTGCCCCACAGAGCCCCTCTCCTTTCCTTCCTGATGCTGGGCTCCACAGCCCAGGTCACAGGTCTCTTCCTTTTCTGTTTGTCATCCTCGACATTCAGGCCAGACTGAGGCAGCAGCAGGGGCACCCCCTCCTCACCACTGCCCCTTATTTGCATCTCATTTGCATGCATTCCCAGCATCTCTCAGAGTACAGAGCTGGGCAGAGCCTTGGGCCCTTTGCCACACACTGCCCCAGGGAGGGAGAAGCTCCAGGCCTTCCACATTCTGGTTTCCTCCTCTCTGGTTTGCGCCTGTGGTCTGAGGACAGAGGATCAAAAGAACAGGAGAAGCATGAGAAAAATGGCCTGCCAACAGCTTGCCCCCAAGACACATGCTGGCAGCCCCTCCCTCCTGAGCCTGCCTCAGTTTCCACCCAGGAAAGGCACTCGGATCCAGCCCCAAGAACCTCAGACTGGAAGTCAGGGCCTTGGGGTCCAGCCCCACTCGGCCACCAATGGCCTGGTGACCAGAGGACGCTCTTGGTCCCTCTTGGCTTCCATCCCCCCAGCTGACAACCTCGAAGATCCCTCGGAAGATTGCTGGAATACGTTTCTAGGCAGACATTGGTCCTTGGCAGAAAGTCATTGCTGGTGCCAGTTCACTGCACACAAATCCCTGTCTCCCCTGAGAAAGCCAATTTTAAAGCTGTAAGGACTCTGGGAGTTAATCGCCTCTGGGACAGGATTCCTCTCAAGCCTAAACCAGCGATGGTCACCGGCTTCAGCCTGGATCCTTTCAGAGAACCCACAGCCCTCCCTCACACACACACCCACCACCCTAACCCCATTATTACAAGGTCCCTAGACTGGACAGTCGGGGAATCCCCCACACCCAGGTTATCTGGATTTCAGGAAGGTGTTGGCAGGAGCCGTGATGAAATGCTTGGAGACAAGATAGAAAGCCGAGTGGATTCCGAGCCAGCAAGCCAAGGGGTGTTGATTAATAGATCAATGTCAACTTCCTGACTTGCCAAAGGGCTCTGTCCTCTGCCCTGGCTTGTCCAACATACTTATCAGTAACTTGGATGAAGACTTAGAACCAAGGCTTACCAAGCACACAAAGGTAAAAAAGCAAAAGAAAGATGTTGAACTGAACCAAAATACAAAATTGACACTACAAACAGACCAGAATTAGTAAGGGAACATTTCTCTTGAGGTCAAGTCCTAAACTAAGGTTAAAAAGTCATAAAATAAAAACACTGAATTAATAATAGTTCGTGCAAGGAAAAGTCTAAGATTTAGCGGCAACAGAAAACAGAAAATTCAGAATTCTGCTCTCAGGAGGATATGGCTGCCACCAAAAGGCACATGCTCTTTGGGTTGCATTAATAGAGGTATAGAATCTAGACCAAAGGAGATGAGAGTTCTACTCTATTCCATGCCTCTCAAACATCATCAGACGTGTTGAGTTCTCTCCTATACTCTGTAAACCAAACAGCATCCAGAAGAGGACAGCAGAAGACACTCCATAAGCATTTATTGAATAAAAGCGCAAGAAAGGCTAAAGAGATTGAGCCCAATTTTTATTTCAGACGATAAAGGACACAACATACATCATCCAATATTTGAAAAACTGTCTTGAGAAAGTGAGCAAGGGCAAACTGTACTGCCTACATACTCCTCCTTTGTCTCCCTGCCTCTTCATCCGTGAATTCCTTGAAGCCTGGGACCATTTCCCATTCATCTCTGAATATCCAAAAGGCAGCATCCGTCAGGAGCTGAGCAGCTGCTAAGGACGCAACGGCATCCTGACAAGGCCAGGCCTGTGGGCGCCGATCAGTAGGGAGCATGCTGGCCCCAGCCAGGGAGCTGACCTTTAGCCAAGCCGGCTGCTGAGCTGGAGAAGGCGAGGAGCCAGGCTTGTGGCCGAACGTTTGGCTCGCACATGCTGTCCCAGGCTGGCCAACTGGCCTCCCACCCCCACCCCCACCAAGACTCACCCTTTGCCACTGCTCTGTGCGGTCTGGCCCCAGATGGGCACCCTTGCCCAAAGTCTGGAGCTCCCCAGCAGCCCAGATCCTGCCAAAGCTGGATTCCTCCCCTCCAGCCCCTCATCACCTACATGGCCTTCCCACCTCCGCATCTTCCGTGCATCTTCCTTTCTCTCACCCCCAACCGACCCTCACCCCACCATTCCCTCTCCTTAACATTGAACCTCAGGCCTCCAACATTCTTCGTATGACTACTTCTTGCTCTGTGCTCTGTGGCAATGGGCTGCTGAAAATTTCAGCGCTCACCTCCCCTCCCGCCCGCCATATTTTCTTAATTATATAGCACTTTCAGGGCTGAACAGAGCTGGAGACTCCCTCCAGAGGACTTTTACCCTACAGCTAATAATAATCTCTTTGCTTCACCTTGAAATGAGGGCCGTCCCTCCTGGAGTATGAGAGCCAGGGAAAGCTGGCCCTATCTTACTAAGGCCCAGGGATGGGAAGGGAAAGAGTCTAGGCTTTGGTGCCACCCGGACCATCACTGAAGCCTGGCTACCCCACTCACCAGCTGTGTGACCTCAGGCAAGTTATGAACCTCTCTCACAAATGATTACAGAGTCTGACACAGAGCATCCCCCACATCCTCCTTCAAAGAAGCCTTCACCACCTCCACCCCAGAGTCCCAGTTCATCTCTCCTTCTCACGGATGTCTTAGGCCCTGTTTAATAAACACTCACACTTATTGAGGGCTTCACATGTGCCAGGCACTATCCCTAGAGCTCGTGGATATTAACTTCAATCCTTCCAACAACCCTATGGATATTGACCATTATGAACCCCATTTTGTAGATAAGGAAACTGATGTTCAGAGACATCAGCTACGATTGCTACTACTCTCCTAACTGAAGCAGCCACAGTATGTCAGCAGGGACCTCAGGGCCTTTGCCCATCGACATCCTGTTTGGGTGCCGGGCTCTCCTGTGCCTGACAGATGCTCACTCGCCAGCCTCTGCTTTCACACACCAGGCCCTTAGAGTCCGCTCCCACACCCAGCTGAGGCTGGAAGGCTCCAATGAGTGGCAACCTGCTTCCTGTCTTTCTCTCCCCCCCACACACACACACACCTGTTCACACTCTCCCCAAATACTTGTTTCACAGGCTGGGCATTCCCAGCTCTTCCACAGTTTCTGGATCTTTCCACCTTCCAGGTACTCGGTTGTTTCCCTGCTTCTGATCCCGTCCCAGTTGGCCTTCATTCATTCATATATTCACCCATCCATTCAACAAATGCTTTGGAGTGCCCACAGAGGGTCAGGCCAGCACCACAGGTGGATCACACGCAAAGCCAGATGGAGCACCTGCCCGCAGGGACACTTGGTCTAGAGGACGAGACGCCGAACAAACAGAAGCACAAACACGTATCAGGAACGGTGCTGAGTGGTGCAAGGGGAAAGACCGGAAAGCCAGAGGGAGGAATCGCTTAGATCCTAATGGCTAATGTGCCCGTAACATGTGCCAGGCCCCATTATAAACCCCACACATGCCTTATTAGCTCATTCCCTCCCCACCACAGGCCTGGGAGTAGATGTCCTTCTAACCCCCTTCGAACAGTGGAGGGAGCTCAGACACGAGAGGCAAAGTCGCCTGCCCAAAGTCAGCAAGACAAGAGCAGAGAGGCGGGACGATAGGCCTGAACCCCAGCGGTTCTCCGAAGCACCATGTCATATTATGTCCAGGAGGTTCATGGAGGGCTCCTAAGGACTCAGTGCCCAAGCCGATGACCCACACACACATGCCAGCAGCAGCCTGACCATGCAGAAGGTGGCAGGCCCACCCTGGTGGTGACCTCGACCCCATTCTGTGCTTTTTATCCATGTTCCCTTGTGCCACATTGGCTTCACCAAGATGGAAGTCACCCAAACACCAGAGCCCCAGCTTACTCTCCCACTTGCTATCACCTTCAGACATTTGACCTTTCCCCTGGTTGGCTCCAAGGGGGCTGGAGGGGCTGTCCAAAACGATGTGAATGGGGCCAGTGGTCAGCCCCTCCTGTCAGGGCTTAGCTTGAGACGTGGCTCCTGGTGACACTGATGGGACCAGGGATAGGGCAAGAAGGGCTCCAAACTCTGGAAAACAATCACCCCAGGCTCTCCCCAGGGCCACCCAATTCTGGGCTCACAAACGTTGACAAGAATTTAGAGTTGACTAACCCAATCCTCTCATCATAGTTATATGGAAGCTAAAGCCCAGAAAGGACAAGTAGGGAGTCCCAATGTCACCATAGGGAGGAACTCAATGCAGTCAACCCTAGAGTCATGTGTCCAGCTCCCAACCTGCATCACACTAGCCCCCAGGAGAGCCGGTGCTGGGCTTAGCCATGCAGGGATGGAAGGAGGACTGTGTCCACTTAACCATGAGGAAGGAAAGAGGGGCTCAGGCCCCTGGGGGGGTGAGGGACCCACAGGGCCAGATAAAGGATTCTTGGGCTCCAGGTGCAGGCCAGTCCTGCTCCCCCCCGATGACCAGAACAGAGGCCAGGGCAGGAAGGGTGAGCAGGGCAAGGGGCAGCCGCTAGAGCCCCTCCCTCTGGCTGCTCCTCCCCAGGGACCCCGCGGGTGACTGTTTTCCTAGGAACATTGTGTTCAAGCTGGGAGTCTTGGCTCAAGCACCCTACCCTGGCAGATCTCCAGCTGCCTGTTTAATAATGTACAGCCAATCGGCCATTAACAGCAGGTTCAAAAAAAAAAAAACAGTTTGAAGGCTGTTTTTGCTGTTGTTGTTGGTTTTTTCTTTTCCTTCCAGGTAGTTGGTGATGGTTATGAGGAACAAGTCTCTTCTAGCTGGTGTCCAGGGCAACCACCGCCTGTCCAGGCTGAGGGATCCTGGCAGACCCCACCTGCCTCTGCCCACCCCGCCCACCATGCCCAGGCGCCAAAGTGCCCGCTCCCACCTCCACAGTCCTGGCGACACTCTGGACTCGCTTCCCGGGGGCGGGCAGCTGTCCTGGCACCTGGGAGGTCCAGAGAGGCCCAGCAGGGCCAAGGCAGAGGATGTGGGATGTGCTGGCAGGGGCAGAGGAAGGCCAGGTCGGGGCTCAGCTCTAAATGGGCCCAGCACTCCCTAGGAATCCCACCCCATCTGGCCACAGTCAGGAGCAGAAGGTGGAGTGGCGGTATCCCAAGCAGGTGCGAGGACGTTGCCAGATGGCCAGCTCTCCTGGTCAGGACTGGGCAAGGGGGTGAGGACCCTGGGGCCTGCCTTCGTTGGGGCTGACTCATCTCCATCTGAAATTCAAGATTTGCAGCAGGATCAGGGGAGCTGGAAAGCAGGAGACTCACAGGAGAGCAGTTAAGACCGAGAGTGGAAACTTCGGTCCTTTAAGAAGCTGAATGATAAACAGATTGGCCCTGGGCTGTCTGCAGCGGCTGGCCCAGGTGAGAAAGCCTGCCAGACTCTCCTTCCCTCTCCAGCCTGGTAACCCAGAAATAGGAACAAGGCAGTGTAGCAGGAGGGAAGAGTCCCCAGGAGCCAGGGTCTGGGTCCTGGTGACCCGTGGCCGATCTGTGCCCTCTCTGGCCTCCATCTTACTATCGGGCAAGAATGAACTGGGGGTCCCCCATCCTGCCTGGGGTCCCGACCACAGAGGGATTGCCAAGGCTAGATGTGGGGCAGACAGAGGAGTCCATAATCATGATGATGATGGTGATATGTTCTCAGTTATCAAGCTCTCACTATGTCCCAGGCACTGCATTTTTTTTCTCTCTCATGAATTCTACCGGGCAGACACTATTATGCCCATCACCATACAGATGAGGAAACTGAGGCTTGGAGAAGCTGAGGAGCCACTTGCCCAAGTGATGGCCAGTGGGCGATGGAGGCAGGACTTGGACCCAGGCCGGCTGACCTCAGGGCTCATGCTGCCTTGGAGAGTCCAATAGAGGGGAACGGCCCAGACCCCAGGCGCCAAGAGCCCAGCAGCCCCTGCTCTCTGCCCTGCATGTCTGGCCGTGGTTCGCCATCCAGCCTCCCAGCCTCTCATCATGCCCTGGTGGACTCATCAGCCTCCCCTCTGTCCTTTACCCGCCTCCTGTCCCCCAGGCCCCCTTGGGGCCACCTGCTTCCCCCAAGGTAGCAGCGCTCACACAGACACAGCCACACAACCATGTACGCTCGCACGCTCACATACACACACATTTGTGTATGTATGCACAGGTACCCAAGCACTACGCACAAGCACATGTACTTAAACTCAGGCACACACACCTGTCTGCACACACAGGCAAGGAACTATGTCTACAGAATACACATGCACACTCTTTGCACACACATTCCTGTGCCTAAAGGCCCCCAAGATCCACACTGACACACACACACTGGCATCCACACGCACACACACACACGGATCCATGTACATACTTCCAAGGATGCACATGCACGCACACACACACACACACACACACACTTGCACATAGGCACACGTGTGAGCTCCAGCCACAGGAGGCTTGGCGTAGGCACCCGTGGACTGTCTGGGCAGGCAGAACTGGACAGATGTCTGCCACGCCACCCGGGTGGTTATTCCAAAGGCGAGAAGGCCGTCGGCTAATAATACTGCAGCGCATTCCTGGCCCAAGATAAGCGGCCCCAAGCATCCTCGGCACGTTCCGGACTCGCTGTCTCACCCCTGTGGATTCCACCCACCCGCAGCGCCGTCCTGGAGGAGCCCCAGGGGCCGACGCCGCCGGCACAGACACCTTGGCCAGGAGCCTACCACTCTCCCCTCTCCAGGGACCCCGGGCCCGCTGTAGGCCTCAGTTTCCCCCCAGGGACATGCACGCAGGGAAGGAGAAGAGGTCTGTGTCCATCCTGAGACGCAAGCTAAACTATAAGACCTCTCTGCATTCCAGCCCCAAGCTGGGCAAACACACGCCCCATGCGCCTCCTGTACTAAGTACACACCAGCCTGGCGGAGCCCCTCTCGCCAGGGGAGCGCCTCATTACCCCCGTGCTCACTACAACTCAATGACATCATTGTATCATGCAGGTGAAGGGACTGGGGTCCGCTGAGACCCCGCTGCTAGGAAGTGAGAGACCCAGAATTTGAACCCAGGTCTCCCAGCTCCTAAGCCAGGGCTCCTCCTAGGACTTCAAACCATCCCCCTCCTGGCTGACTCTTAAATCATGTATTTTCAGTGCCACCAAGTAGATCAGGGACATCTTAGGGATCATCACCTTTCTCGGGGAAAAAAATTGTGTTCATTACAGGCCCAGGAGGGGGACTGTGAGTAACACACACGCAAGGGCAGTACCCCCACAAAAGTGTCAGACGTTAGGGGCTGTTCTGGGGCATCTGCAGCTGCCAGAGGCGTAACGACGGTCCCCATAACAGGGGACAGGAGGACATGAGCCCTCAAACCTCCAAGTCACCACGGGTTTGGGAAATGGAGGTGTGAAGACTGAGAAAGGGGCTTCCTCCACCCATGAAGTCAAGAGGGAGAGGTCTTTGGATTTTAGGGCTGGAGAGTCAGGACGAAGGGGAACAAGGGAGGATCCAGGGGATGATATGAACACGCAGAGCCCTCAGGGCCCCAGAAGAAGGGACACAGAACAGACAGGAAAGAGAAGGAACAAAGCCAAGGAACCTGAGGTCCCTAAAGGAAAGAGGCAACAGGAGAGAATGAGAGATGTGGTTGCAACAGAGACTGGGAACTAGAAAGTTCCGCTGCACTTTGGTGACGTGGAGCAGTCCTCATCTGAGTCTTTTTAAAGAATTAAATTTTTTTAACATTTATTTATTATTGAGAGACAGAGACAGAGTGCAAGCGGGGGAGGGACAGAGAGAGGGCAAGACAGAATCCGATGCAGGCTCCAGGTTCCGAGCCGTCAGCACAGGGCCCCACACGGGGCTCGAACTCACAAAGATCCACATTGACACACACACACTGGCATCCACAGGCACACATACACACGGATCCGTGTATGACCCGAGCCGAAGTCGGACGCTTAACCGACTGAGCCACCCAGGCGCCCCTAAGTCGTATCTCACCTTGTAGCCTGACCATGTTCCAGGGCAGCAGTTTTAAAGTCTGTGTGTGCGCGCATACACGCACACACACAGGCTCACCTAAATCTCAAGTGCCCCTCTGGGCAACTCAGTCAATGAGGTCAAGAGCTGTTCTGGACATGTCTCACATGAGAACAGTGAGGGCCAGCGAGAGACTGTGGCTTCCCAAAGGCGCCAGGTTTCCTTTTCACTGAAAAAAACATAAGCCAAGAAGAGGCCCCAAGTATCCCCATCCCCTCAATTCCCCAGGAGGCAGCACTGCCAACCAGCAGAGCCGAGGCGAGAGGCCCCAGAAGCAAAGGGAGAATGGAAGGAAGCAGGCCCGGGGGACTCTGGGGTGTGACTTTCCCAGCCCCGGGAAGATGGGACCGGGCAGGATCAGAGCAGCCTCCCAAGCCTGACACCAGCCGACCAGGCTCCAAGAGCACAGGACCTTGGCTGGAGATGAAGGCAGAGGGCACAGAGGCACAGGAGGTGGGGTCATGGTGGGGACTGCAGCTGAGAGAGGGGAGAGCGTTCCCACGAAGACTCAGCCATCCCAGCCACCGGCTTGGTAAGTAAGGCAGCTGTGCTTCCCAGAGCCGCGGGACCCTGCTGGCCACCCCCTTCCGGCCCCCCCACTCCACACTCGACCCCCCACCCCCCACCCCCACTCTGAGCAAGCCAGGCAGCCTTACACGGACATCTCAGGGAGGCAGTGTTTAGCAGATTAGGCACTCTGGGGTGCTGCTCTCTCCCCACAGCCCCTCCTTCCAGAGCCCCCTCTTTTCCGGGGACAGGGCAACAGACCTGCAGGCCAAGGCCAGAGAGGGGAAGCTGAGAAGGGAAGGATAACTGAGCTCCGGATTTCACATGTAGCTGGACAGAGACCCTCCGGTTGGGAGCCCGTAGGGAAACCTGGAAGGGAGAGGCCAGGGACAGAAACTATGGAATGAGGACCCATCGGAAATGTGATCACATGGCATCAGCTGATCGGCGAAGGGACAGAGGCAATAATATATGTAGATACACGATCATTACAGAAATAGATGAGAGCACAGTTTCCAAGTTTATTTGCCTGATACACACAAAGCAACTGAAACAGGATGAGGGAAAATGGGACACATACTAGGTATTAGCTGCTCCTAAGAAATTATTATTAATTATGCTGACTGTGATAATGGTACTATGGTAATGTTAAAATTAAAAGTCCTTATCTGTTAATGATACAGAGTGAAGTATTTACAGTGGAATGATATAATGTCTGGGATTTGCTTTAAAAACACTCCAGCAAAAATAAGGGAGTGAGGGGGGCAGATGAAACAAAAACAGCAAAAACTGATGGCTGTCAAACACGGGTACAAAGGAGTTCATTATGCTATTCTTGCTACTTCTGTACAAGTTTCAAATCTCCCACAATAAAGAATTGACAAACACACGCACGTGCGCACACACGTGGCGGGGGGAGGGGGGAGTCAGCGGATCCACGTTCTATGAAGTGTGGTATTCAAGATGCTGTTAGCCGGAAGCACGGCCCAACCATTTTATTTTAATACTTTTGTATATTAAAAGAAACCAAAAGTATATCATTGCAGAGTAAGCCTGTACATTCTAGCACTTAAATGAGTAAAAGGTTATAAAAGCAAGTCTTTTTATTTTTAATGTTTATTTATCTATTTTGAGAGAGAGAGAGAGAGAGAGAGAGAGCGCGCATGCGAGTGAGTCGGGGGAGAGAGAGAAGGAGAGGGAATCCCAAGCAGGCTCGGTGCTCAGTGCAGAGCCTGACACGGGACTCGGTCTCGAGACTGGGAGATCATGACCTGAGCCAGAATCAAGGGTTGGATGCTTAACTGACTGAACCACCCAGATGCCCACAAGTCTTTTTTTTTTTTTTTTTTTTCGTGACTAGGTGAGAGAGAATAGCCTGGTGAGAATGGAATTGTACAATGGGAAGGGAGAATACACCTGAGGGCAGCCGAGAGACCACCAAGCTCACCCAAACTCCCCACGGCCTGGGAAACCATACATAGATCTACGATGGAGGCATCCTGAATACGCAGCTATGCAGTCTTACCTGAGACATTGGCCACAGGGGATGGACCTAGGCTGGCCACACAGGTGAACAGCTGGAATGCAGAGACAACAGTGGAGAACAACAGCGGCTGTTTATCGAGGGCAGCCCCCCACCCCGGCTCTGTACTTGCACTGGCTCCGATCCCTACACAGCCTTCAGAGGTAGACATTTTACAGATGGGGGAACTGTGGCTCAGAGAGCAGATGTGACCTTCTCAAGGTCCCAAGGCCAGCAGGTGGCAGTCAGGGTTTGAACCCACATGCCTCTGATGCCCACACTTGCTAGTGGAACCAAGAAGGCAGCCAGGGAACCAGCCCAGCAGGAGCCTGGGCCCAGCAGAGAGCTACAGCCCTGAAAGACATGGAGAGGAAGACAAGAACGACATGATCTGTGGGAGGGAGAGGTAGGAGAGGAGGGCTGGTAGGGCCCGGGCTGCACAATGGGTTTGGGTGTCTGAACAGTTGTTACACAGAAGCGGCAGAAAGGGAAAGACTGCGGCAAGATGAATGAAAGTCAGACAGCTGGGAGAACTGGAAGGTAGAAACAGAGGGCTGTGAGCCTTGGTCAACGTTTCAAAACATCATCCTTCGGAGCTTTGGGGCTGGGATTACACCAACTCAGCATGGGAATATACGCTATTCCACACCTCCTGGAAGTACTAGTTGGTAGTCAAAATGTGTTTGATTAACAAAAATAGGAAAATGCATGCAACTTCTCAAACCATGAGGCTCACAGGGGAAATATTAATGAAAGAGTCCTTCCATTGTGCATCAAAGCCTGGAACACACTTGATGACAAAGGGGTTAAGGTGGTGCCCTAGAAGGGCTATCTGCATGCCCAAGTTCTAACTTTTCAAGGCTAGGAAAACAGGCGAAGGAACATCGAGGGACACAAAACTTCTACAAAGCTCTCGGCACCCAGGAGATCCCCACCCATCTTTCCTGGCAGCTGAGATGCCCCCAGGGAGGCCCAGGCTCCTAAGCAAGTCTCACCTCCCATTCTTGCGTCTGCTCTCAGGACTAGGTCCTGAGTCCTGGGCTGGACACGCTGACCGGAGCCTAATGCTGGCTGGCGGGGAGGAGCAGGTTCCGGTCAGCGGCAACATAGGGCTTCTGGCTCCATTCATTAACTATGTGAGGTTGGGCAAGCCGTTTGACCTCTCCCCTGTTTCCCTCTCCTTCCCACCTTCCCCTGCTGTCCGTGCTAAAACTGGAATAATAATAATAGCAACTTCCTCACAGGGCTGTTTTGAAAATTCATTGGCATGATCCGTGTAATGTGCTTAGCATGGAACCTGGTCCTAATTGCTTAATAAGTGGTAACCACTGTAATTATGATCGTTAACTATCCTGTCTGAGATCCACAGTTGGGCCCTTTGGCACTCAAGGCCCTGATGAGCCTGGACCACAGGAAGCGGCAGGGTGGGCAGCAGCCCGCAGGACAAAGGAGGCCGAGAGGGGAGAGCAGGCCAACCTCATCCTCTCCAGGAATGCGGCTGGCGGCTGGGAGGGTGGGGGGCGAGGGGAGATGCCTCGCCGCTGAGGTCAGGCCCTATTTGGAGCTGGCAGAGTGTTTATCACCCTCACGTGTGAGGGGAGGGGGGGCGGTGGGGATTGGAGAGGGAGAGGAGGGGAGGCGGCTGCCGGGAGGAGGGGGAAGCCTCCCTGAGCGGAAAGGACCTTCACCTTTGCCGGTCCCGGGAAAGACCACAGGCCCGTCTGCTCGCTCCGCGAGGGGGGTGGGGCAGCAGGGGTACCGGCTGCACACATCAGCCGCCCCCCACTCGCTGCCTCAGCCCGGAACAGGACGTCCACCCCACAACGGGCATCGTTTCCAAAGCTCATCACCACAACCCAGCAAGCTAGAGCTCATCATCCTTGTCTCACACATGAGGAAACTGAGGCCGGGGCTGCTGAGGCTCCCTGCCGAAGGGTGCCTGCTGACACCAGTCGCTCGCTGACCCATCACCCTGCCCCTCCAGACACACACACCACCTGTTCGGCCCTGCCCTGGCCCAACACAACCTCTTCTATTCTTGAGATTCCAGTTAAGGGGCCCCAACTGCTCCTTCGTTCCCTGCTGCCCCTTTTCTGGCTCCCCACCACCAGAAGGCACCCCCTCGGAACCAACCCACCTCACTCCAGCTGCTGCTTCAACCTGTTTCCTCCTAGATTGTCCTCCAGAAAGACCAAGACAACTCCCTGGTTACCCTCCGTGGTTGTGGTCGTACCCACCCCTCTACTGAAGCTAGAGGCACCCTGGGCCTCAGTTTCCCCTTATGGAAAGGACAAGTGGCCCACAGGGAGGGAGGGGGGATGCCAAGACCCCAAGGGCAGGGGAGAGCCTTGGGGATATATTTAGAGCGTTCCTCTTGCATGAAGGCACCCTTCTCCCTAGTTTCCACATCTTCCCCAATTCTGCGAAAGCCGGACCTCTCTCCCTCCCCCTCTCTTCCACCTACAAAACTTCAGTGAACGCAGCCCTGTTAGAGAGACTTGCTCAGTGGCTCTAGCCTCCTTGCTGGTTCAAATCCCAGGCCTCTCTGAATCTCCACACATTCCCCACCCACGCCCTAGGATATTTCACACACACGCACGCGCACACATGCACAAACACATACACATGTGTGCACGTGCACACACGCCCTGTAGCCGCAATTCCTGCCTGGGCTCTGTGGTTACCCACTGTGGTCTCTCTGATTACCATCTCCCATACCGATCAGATCAGAAAGAGGAACCGCTACTCTGCCAGGGCCACCTTAGCCCCTCCCAGAAGACAAGGTACTGCGTGTTTCCCCAGAAAACTGGCTGCAAGTCCTGGAAGGAACCGGAAGCCAAGCCCTGTGGAGGGGGCGTTCCCACTCAGGCTTCTGAAGCAAGCATTTAAGATCCTCCTTCTGGGGCGCCTGGGTGGCTCTGTCAGTTAAGTGTCCAGCTTCGGCTCAGGTCATGAGCTCCCGGTCCGTGAGTTCGAGCCCCACATCGGGCTCTGTGTTAACAGCTCCGAGACTGGAGCCTAATTTGGATTCTGTGTCTCCCTCGCTCTCTGCCCCTCCCCCACTCACAGTCTGTCTCTCAAAATGAATGTTAAAAAAAAAAAAATGAAAACAAAGTGAATATCGAAATAAAGCTAGCCAAATGAATTTTTTGGTTTCCCAGGGCATATAAAAGATAAAAGTTATGTTTACACTATAATCTATTAGGTGTGTGATAGCATTATCTCCAAACATTTACATAACTAAAAAATATTTTATTGCTAAAAATGCTAATCATCTGAGCTTTCAGCAGGTCATAATCTTTTTGCTGGTGGAGGGTCTGGCCTCAATGTTGATGGCAGCTGACTGATCAGGGTAGTGGTTGCTGAAGGCTTGGGGTGGCTGTGGCAATTTCTTTTTTTTCAACGTTTATTTATTTTTTGGGGGGACAGAGAGAGACAGAGCATGAACGGGGGAGGGGCAGAGACAGAGGGAGACACAGAATCGGAAACAGGCTCCAGGCTCCGAGCCATCAGCCCAGAGCCCGATGCGGGGCTCAAACTCACGGACCGCGAGATCGTAACCTGGCTGAAGTCGGACGCTCAACCGACTGCGCCACCCAGGCACCGCTGTGGCAATTTCTTAAAGTAAGACAATAAAGGGTGCCACCACAGAAGTTGACTCTTCCTTTCACGAACCAATTCTCTGTAGCACGTGATGCTGTTTGAGAGCGTTTACCAACTGTAGAACTTTTCTTATCACTGGAGTCAATGCTCTCAAACCTGCCACTGTGTTATCAAGTATGTTTATGCAATGCTCTAAATCCTTTGGTGTCTTTTCAACAATCTTCACAGCATCTCCAACAGGAATAGATTCCATCTCCAGAAATCACTTGGTTTGCTCATCCCCGAGAAGCAACTCCTCCCCCATTAAAGTTTGATCCTGGGATTGTAGCGACTCAGTCCCATTCTCAGGCTCCACTTCTCATTCTAGTTCTCTTGCTATTTCCACCACATCAGTAGCTACTATCTCCCCTCCCTTTGTAAAACACAACAACGACAACAACAACAATACCTGCAAAGCACAATAAAATGAGGTGTGTCTGTTTATACCTCCTACTGCTGTTTCTGTGAAGAACCTGACTGATATAGCGAGTAAATAAGAGAGGTCAAGGGGCGCCTGTGTGGCGCAGTCGGTTAAGCGTCCGACTTCAGCCAGGTCACGATCTCGCAGTCCGGGAGTTCGAGCCCCGCGTCAGGCTCTGGGCTGATGGCTCAGAGCCTGGAGCCTGTTTCCGATTCTGTGTCTCCCTCTCTCTCTGCCCCTCCCCCGTTCATGCTCTGTCTCTCGCTGTCCCCAAAATAAATAAACGTTGAAAAAAAAAAAAAAAAAGAGAGGTCAAAAACTATGGATCCTACCAACTTAAATGAACTCCCAATGGCCACAGTGGGGTCAATTCAATCCAAATAATAATAATAATAACAATAGCAGTGGATTATAACCTTTAAAAAATGAATATCCAGGTTTCGCACTGACATAAACAAATAACTGTATAAATAAATAAGGCATAAGAGACAGTAGAACAAATAGAGACAGGAGAATGTTGAAGAACAGACGAATTCCATTTATAAACGTAGGAGGAATGATACAAATACAAAATCAAATGAACTCAAACTAAGAGACATTCTATAAAATACCTGACGAGCACTCTTCAGAAGTGCCAGAGTCACGAGGGACAGAGAAGGACTGCAGAATTATCCCTGCTTGGTGGAGGCCAAGGAGACACAGACTAAATGCAATGTAGGATCCTGAAGTGGATCCAGGATCCGAAGAGGGGCAGTAGTGGAAAAACCGGCCAAATTCGACTAAGGTCTGTGGATTAGTAAAAGCATCAGATGAGTGTTAATTTCCTGGTTTCCATCATTGCGCAATAGTTCTGTAAAGTTGTCAACATTTGGGGAAGCTGAGAGAAGGGTATATGGGAACTCTTTGTCCTATTTTGGCAAACTTTCCGTAAGTCTAGAATCATTTCAAAATTAAAAAAAAAGAAAATGTAAGTGGGTTCTAAAAAAGACACAGATTAGGGTTCAGAATGAGAGCCAGAGGGCAGTTAAAGGACTGGGTCTTTGGGAGAGAAGAGGGATCCAACCCGGGAAGGTCCCCAGCCTCAGGGAACCCGAGGAGGGGGCCCTCAGACGAGAGGAGGGAGAAGGCAGACTGCTCCGGGTGCCAAGGAAACGGATCCGGCCTAGACACAAGGTGACACAGGCGGAGTCCCCGGGCCTTCAGCTCTGGGATAATCACCCAGAGACAGACTCGGCATCTAGTGCTCATAGCCATGATGCTGCCACCACCACCACAGCTGTCACAAATTGCTAGCCACTGCCCACTAGGAGCTGAAAGCACTCTCCATTATCTACTAATGTCATTCTCACTACCACCCTTCAGAAAGGCCTTTATGACCCCAGATTATAGATGAGAAAATTGAGAGGGATATTTGGGTGGCTCAGTCACTTAAACCTCTGACTTCGGCTCAGGTCATGATCTCACAGTTCATGGGTTCAAGCCCCACATCGTTTCCCGCCCCTTCCAACAGCAGTGGGCCTGCTTGGGATTCTCTCTCTCTCTCTCTCTGTCTCTCTCTGCACCTCCCCAACTTCCACTTTCTCTCTCTCTCAAAATAAATCAAACTTAAAAAAAAAAAAAGATGAGGAAACTGAGAATCAGCGCACCTCAGAAAATGATCCAAGGCCACTCAGCTATAAGCGGGGAGGCAGAGAACAAACCCAGCTCTGACTCCCGAACTCCCAAATCTTACAACAAAAGAGACCTTGACTGTCTCCAGTCCCACCTCCCTCACCACAGCACAAGACGGCTGCTGAGAGCTCACCATCTCACAAGACAGCCGAGTCCAGTGGGGACCGATCTAACTTTCTTCCCTGGAGGTTAAGGTTGGCTTGGTAAGACAGAATTTCCTCCACCCAACCTGACTGCAGACTCTGTCCTGGGACCCCAGTCACAAAGCAGTGGCAATGACACTAATTGCTGGTATTCACTACTGCTCTAGTACTTTCTGTGCATTGACTCGTGTAACCCTCACAATTACCTGATGAGGCAGGGGCAGATCAGAAAGCCAAGTCACAATGAGGCTAAGCAACTTGCCCACTGTTGAAGAAGATAAGTCAGATGCGGGGTCGGACCCACGTCTCCAGATCAGACCCTCTCCTCAAGGATCTCCCTAAGTCTGGGTTCAATTCCTGGGTCCTGGTTCTACCACCTTCCTGGCTGTGTGAACCCACTGCTCACCATCTCAGCCTGTTTCCTCCTCTGTGCCCTAAGGGATTACATTAATGCCTACCTTTCCGTGTTGTTGCAAGGATTAGATTAAATGGATCCTGACCACGCAAGGAGAGAGGATCTTTGTAAGCCAGGCACTGATGGTGGAATTCAAGCCAGTGTGATTTTCCGAGTGCAGGAGAGGGCACTGGAGCTTTTAAGCTGTTCCTCCAATCACGTATGACCCATGAGTGACCTTCCTCCCTGGCTTCCTTAAACAGAGCCCAGTTTGAACCCAGACACCTCTGAACACCCTCGCTCGGGTGCCTCAGCCCAGCAGGTGGAAACAGGCCAGGGGGTTAATCTGTGACTCACTCTGTGCTTTCTTGTGCCTCAGGATATATATACCCCCCTTTTCCTAATGGCTCCCTGCTAACATCCCACCCTGTTTGCTGGCTCCAGGGGACAAATGACCAAGTCACTCATGTCACTCATCAGCCAGAGCACAGAACTCTCAGAGAGAGGGAGCGGGGCCTCACAGCTCCTGGGCAGAGCAAAAAGCAGGGTGCAGGACAGGGGGCCAGCAGGTAGCCTCAGGCAGAGGAACCAACGTGGGGGCAGGATAACAGAGTGTGGGTCACTGTCATTCTTCTGGAGCTGGTGGGGCCTGCTGGCCGGTGGATTTCTGGGGCACTTAGATGTTTGTTATCCTTGGGTCTCAGAATAATAGAATGATTAAGAGTTATCATCTATCGATAAAGAGCCTATCACATGCCAGGATTTTACCCACACTTTCTCTGATCCTTACAGTGACCTTGCAAGGTTGGCTGGTATCGATGTCGCCATTTTTATACTGGTGAGGAAATCAGATTTTGGAGGTTATGTGACTTGTCAGACATAACACAGTTCATGTAAGTGGCAGAGGCAAGATCCACCTGGGCCCAAGGCCAGAGAAGCTCCAACTCCACCGGGCCCCCTCTCAGGCCATGCGGGCTCCAGAAGCTATTCTAAGTCAACGGCTTGGAAGGCTCAGAAGGCTAAGACAGTCTTGGCCCCTAGAAAGAGCAATGCAGGAGAGAATGCCGGGTTCTCCAGAGGCAACTCAGGATGCCAGGAGGCAGGAGCTGTAGTTCCTAGCTACCGGGCTCACCATGCCCCAGGAGCGGGGAGCCCAGCCCTTCCTCACCCTCTGTGCTTAGCCAGCTCCAGGAAAGACTGCTAACTCCCAAGCTAAAAACTGGAAGGAGGAGGGGAGACTAGTGTGGGCCAGGGGTCCAGGAGTCACCTCGTTCTCTCCCACACCACTGACAAGCCTCCTAATCTTCACAGGGCCCTCTGCCCTCTGCCCTCACACCACGGACCCCAGCCCTCACCAGATCTCTCATGCTTGCTCGTAGTGGGAAGCTGCTGGCCTCTGTTCCCTCCCACATACCTCACCACGTGTCTTGTTTCAACAAGACCCCCAGGATTTCCCTCTCCTTTCTCCCTCTCTGGCTCCAATTTGCCCTCTCTCCCTGCTCTGGGCTCCCACCCTCCCCCTTTCTAACTCCTCTGTTCTCTCAGAGGCAGCAACCCCCCCGTGTGATGTTTACACAGCCTCAGCGTCAGAAACGCTGAAACCCATGAGACCTTTTGGGAGCCACATTCCAGGAAAATGAGAAGCCAGTCACAGCTCAGTGTCACTTTCTGCCCCCCCCACCCCCTCGCCTCGCCCCCTCCCTGTCGGTGTACGTGTGTGTATGTGTGTGTGCACTAACTGCTTATGACACACTCCAAGCTAACTTATTAACTCCTGAAGGTCCTATACTCTATTACCTCAGAGAGAACTTTAGGAAGATGAAGTAGGGGTGCGTGGGTTGTTACAACTTCTTGCAAGTTTTTATAAAGCAGAGAGAAAACAGCTTCCCGCCCAAGACCTACCTTGGCCTTGACTTGCACCCCAGGAGAAGCAGAAGCCAGGAGAACACAGAGCCCAGAGGAACCAGTGGCTTGCTCCTAGGGGGCCTGCCCCCAGGAAAGTTGAGGAGGAGTTTCCAGGGGCAAACATGGGTTACTCAGGTGCTATCAGGGAACCCCAGCATCGGAATTGTTAGGAATGGTAGATAATAATGCATATCCCTGGACCCGAGCCCAGTCTCACTGAATCCAAGCTGAGGGTGGCAGGAATATGCTTAACAGGCTCCCCAGATGATGCTGAGTTCCACTGACAGGTGATGTGAGGGAACCGTGACCCATGGCTCTTCCCCTTAGAAATCAGAAAACAAACCTCGGCAGCAGAGAGTAGAGGCTGAGAGCAGAACAGGGGAGGTCCCCTGCTGCAGTGAAAAGTGATCAGGCTTTGGAGCCCCAGGTCCACTGCCTGCCAGCTTCATGACTGGCACAAAGTATTTCACCTCAGTGTTCTCATTTGAGAGTGGGGCCAATTGCACCTGCTTTATGTGTGTTTTTTCAGGGATTAAATGAGTTGAGGGTCAAGTAGCCACCCTGCAGAGGACACTCAATAAACAGGGGCTTTAACCAAAGTGATTGTAACAAAAAATCCTGTAAGAGTAAGAGAAAAAGCAGATTCTTTGAAAAAGCCAACAGAGTTGGCAAAACATCCAGGTAGACTGACCAAGAAAAAAAGAGAGAAAACTCAAATTACTAGAATCAGAAATGGAACAGGAGTTTGGGGCGCCTGGGTGGCTCAGTAGGTTAAGTGTCTGACTTTGGCTCAGGTCATGATCTCACGGTTCGTGAGTTCGAGCCTCACGTCAGGCTCTGTGCGGAAAGCTCAGAGCCTGGAAACTGCTTCAGGTTCTGTGTTTCCCTCTCTCTCTCTGTCCCAAACCCCACTTGCATGCTGTCTCTCTCTCTCTCTCTCTCTCTCTCTCTCTCTCTCTCTCTCTCTCTCTCTCTCTCTCTCAAAAATGAGTAAATGCTTAAAAATTAAAAAAAAAAAAAAAGAAAGAAAGAAATGGAACAGGAGACATTCCTGCTGACCTCACAGAAATAAAAAGAATCATGAAGGAAGACTATAAACAACCATATGCCAATAGATTAGATAGCCAAGAGGAAATGGACAAAATCCTTAAAAAAAAAAAACAAAACAAAACAAAACAGGGGCGCCTGGATGGCTCAGTCGGTTGAGCATCTGACTTCGGCTCAGGTCATGATCTCGGCAGTTCGTGAGTTTGAGCCCACATTGGGCTCTGTGCTGACAGCTCGGGGCCTGGACCTCAGCTTTGGCTTCTGTGTCTCCCCCTCTCTGCCCCTCCCCCACTTGTGCTCTGTCTCTCTCTGTCTCTCAAAACTAAATAAATGTAAAAAAAAAAATTTTTTTAAACCAAACTTCCAAAACTGACTCAAGAGGAAACAGAAAATCCAAGTTGAAGAGCTCAAAGTTGCAATCAAAAAACTATGCACAAGGGAAAACCCAAACCCAAAGTGCTTCACATGTCAATTCTACCAAACATTTAAAGAAGAACCAATACCAATTCTTCACAAACTCTTTAAAAAATTGGAAGAAGAACAAACACTTCCCAACTCATTGTATGAGATCCTTATTACCTTGATACCAAAACCAGACAAAGACATTACAAGAGAAAAAAAAAAAAAACAAAACTAAAGACCAATATCTCTTATGAATAGAGATGCAAAAACCTTTGACAAAATACTAAAAAATAAAGCCAACTACATGTACTAATAATTATGCACCATGACCAAATGGGATTCTCCCCAGAAATGCAAGGCTGTTTTCACACCTGAAAATCAATTAGTTTAATCCATTCTATAATACAATCCATATCAAAGAACAAAAATACAAAAACCACATAATCATCTCTATAGATGCAGAAAAAGATCTGACAAACTTCAGCCATACCTCGTGATTTAAAAAACACTCAACAAATTAGAAATAAAAGAAAATGCCCCTGACAAAGAGTATCACCAAAAAACCCCACAGCTAACATCATGCTTAGTGGCAAAAGACTGAATGCCTCCCCTAAGGTCAAGAACAAGATTAGGATTTCTGCTCTGGCTACTTCAAGTCAACATTATACTGGAGGTTCTGGCCAGGACAATTTGGGGGGAGGGGGGATAAAAAAAACACTCAGGTTGGAGAGGAAGAAGTGAAACTATATTCACAGGTTATATGATTTTGTATAGAAAATCCTAAAGAATCCCTTAAAAAACTATTAGAACTAATGAGTTCATCGTGTTGCAGGATAAATCTCCAATATACAAAAATAATTGCATTTCTATACACTGGCAATGAATAATCTAAAAATGAAGTTAAGAAAACAATTTCATTTAAAGAAATCCATTTCTTCCATAGAAAAGATGAAAATACTTAGGAATAAATTTTACAAAACACACTCAGAAAACTACAAAACCATGTTGAAAGAAATTAAAGAAGATCTAAATAAACAGAAAGACATTCCATGCTCATGGATCAGAAGACTCAATATCATTAAGATAGTAATACTCCCCAAATCAATCTATAAATTCAATGCAATCCCTATTAGAATCCCAGCAGATTGCTTTTTAGAAATTGATAGACTGATCCTAAAACCCAGGGACCCAGAATAGCCAAAGTAATCTTGAAAAAGAACAACACAGAAGACTCACACTTCCCAATTTTAATATTTACAACACAAAGCAACAGTAATCAGAATAGTGTGGTACTAGCATAAAGACAGTCATATGTATCAGTGAAATAGAATTAAGAATCCAGAAATAAACCCACACATCTATGGTCAAGTGAGTTTTTTTTTTTTTTTAATTTTTTTTTTTCAACGTTTATTTATTTTTGGGACAGAGAGAGACAGAGCATGAATGGGGGAGGGGCAGAGAGAGAGGGAGACACAGAATCGGAAGCAGGCTCCAGGCTCTGAGCCATCAGCCCAGAGCCTGATGCGGGGCTCGAACTCACGGACCGCGAGATCGTGACCTGGCTGAAGTCGGACGCTTAACCGACTGCGCCACCCAGGCGCCCCTGGTCAAGTGAGTTTTGACAGAGTTGCCAAGATCATTCGGTGGGGAAAGAACAGTCTTTTCAACAAATGCTTCTGGGACAACTGGATAGCCACATGCAAAGGAATGTAGTTGGACCCTTACCTCATACCCAATATAGAAATTAACTCAACATGGATGAAAGGCCTACCTGAAAGAGCCAACGCTATTAGACTCTTAGATGAAACATAGGGGCAAATCTTTATGACCTTGGATTCGGCAATGAATTATTAGGTACGACACAAAAGCAAAAGTCATAAAAGAAAAAAGAAATAAATTAGACTGTATCAAAATTTTACAATTTTGTGAAAAATGAAAGGACAACCCACAGAATGGGAAAAATATCTCAAATCATATCTGATAAGGGACTTGTATCAAGAACCTATAAACAACACTTACAACTCAATAATAAAGACAGATAACCCAATTTTTAAATGGTCAAAGAATCTGAACAGACATTTCTCCAAAGACGATAAAGCAAATGACCAATAAGTACATGAAAAGATGCTCAACATCACTAGTCATCAGGGAAATCAAATCAAAAGCACAATGAGATGTCACTTCATATCCACTAGGCTGGCTATAATCAAAAAGTCAGATAAGCAGTGACAAAGACATGGAGAAATCATAACCTTCATACATTACTGGTGAGAATGTAAAATGGTATAGCAATGTTACAGGTTGAATTGTGTCCCTCTAAAAAGATAGGCTGAGGTCCTAATCCCCAATACTTGAGAATGGGGACCTTATTTGGAAGTAGGTTCTTTATAGAGATAATCAAGTTAGGATGAGGTTATTGTGATAGGTCTTAATCTAACATGACTGGTGTCTTTATAAAAATTTGGACACAGAGATAGACACAGAGGGAAGATAATGTGGAGACATACAGGGAAAATACCACATGAAGACAGGATTGGAGTGATGGATCTATAAGACAAGAAATGCCAGAGATTGCCAGCAAACCACCAGAAGCTGGGAAGAGGAAAAGGATTTCCTCTACAGCTTTCAGAGGAACATGGCCCCGTCAACACCTTGACTTTGGACTTCCAGCCCCTAGAACCGTGAGACAATAAATCTCTGTTGTTTTAGGTCACGGGTTTTGGTACTTTGGTATAGCAGATCTTGAAAACTAATATAAGCTACTTTGAAAAACAGCCTAGCAGTTCCTCAAAAAGTTAAGCAGGGTTACCATACGACCCTGCAATTCCGCTCCTAGGTATATACAGTTGACCTTTGAACGAGGGGGTTAGAGGCACCAACAGCCGGCGCATGAAAATCCCCATATAACTTTTGATTCCAAAAGAACTTAACTACTAATAACCTACTGTCGACTAGAAGCCTTACCAATAACATAGTCAACTAACACATTTTTTACTCAAAATTAGCACACATTTTATATAGCATATGTATTATATACTGTAGTCTGACAATAAAGTAAGCTAGAGGAAAGATAATGTTGATTAAAAAATCATAAGGAGAAGAAAATACATTTACAGTACTGTACTATAAAAATCTACAAGTGGACCTGTGCAGTTCAAACCTGTGCTGTTCAAGGGCCAACCGTATACCCATGAGAAATGAAAACATACGGTCACAAAAAGACTTGTACGTGAATATTCATGACAGCATTCTTCATAATAATCAAAAGGTGGAGACAACCCAAATATCCATCAACTGATGAACGGATAACCTCACACAATGGAATGTTATTCAGCCATAGAAAGGATGTGCCTTGAAAACGTTATGTGAAACGAAAAAAGCCAATCATTAAATGAACACCGTACATTCTATTATTCCATTCATATGAAATCTCCAGAACAGGGAAATATGTAGAGACAGAAAGTAGATCCGTGGTTGCTAAGGGCTGGGGCAGGGGTGGGGGGAAAGGATAGAGAGACTGAGAAGTGACAGCTATAATGTACAGGTTTCTTTTCAAGGGGACAAAAAGGTTCTGATGTTGATGGTCACAGAACACTGAATATGCAAAAAACAAAAAACTTAACTATCACTTTAAATGGGTGAATTGTATGGTATGTGAATTATACCTCAATATACTTGTAACCAAAGAGAGAGAGAGAGAGAGAGTGACCAAGAGGGAAAGGATGGAGAGAGGTCTCCAGAAGCTGCAGACCACTGGTTTTCCAATCTGGTCGCAAAGAGGACTCGCCTGGCAGGCTTTTACTTAAATCAACTTTATTGAGACAGAATTTACATACAATAAACAC